>NC_050579.1:14568158-14868158 GCF_011100635.1 Trichosurus vulpecula
ACACATGTGAAGAAACTGAGGAAGAGAAGCACTGTGGAAAACATTCAGGTGATGATCACTGGGGCCAGGAATAGTGCTGATATCGTCAGTGGAGTATACTGTAGACCCGCTGGGAAGAAACAGGAGGAGGAGCTGGGGAAACAGATCCCAGGCCTGGATGGAAAGGAGTCATGACCAAGCTGTGACTGGGGACTTCAACTATCTGTCCATCCCCAGGACAGAGCAGGTAATCATTTTGTGATTTGTTTTAATGTTTTCATCTTTCAAAAGGCTGAACAGATCTGCTCAAAGAAATAAGTAAATAAAATACATGAATGAGAGACAGAACTGAGGGCCTATAAGAGCAGCTTACACTGTCCTGTAAGAACTAAAGCTCTAAGGGTGGAAAAAATTGATAACATTAAGCGGGGAGGGGAGGTGGCTTGAGCTATATTGGGGAAAAGGGGAAGATCCAAGGAGGGATAGGACCAGTGCTCAGGGTAGAGAGGATAGTGATGATCGAGGAGGAGGAGGAGAAGGCAGAGCTGCTCAATCCACATTTTGCTTCTGTTCTCCTTGCCAAGGATAGAACAAAAGTATATAATAGGGAGAGGATGTTCAAGATGAGCAGAAAGACAGAAAAGGAGCACCTAGCTGCCCTTAATGAGCTCAAGGCACCAGGCTCAGGGTACTGAAAAAACCAACAATACTACTGTTGAGTCACTGTTGGTAACCTCAGAAAGGTCATGAAGGATCAAAGAAGAGTCACAAGGCTTGAGGAGGGTTAAGGTACCAATTTTCAAAAAAAGGAGAAAATAGAGTCTGCAAATTATAGACCATTGAGGTTGACTTCAAATACTGGAAACATTATAGAACTCATTATAAAGGGATGGTTAGTGAACATTTAGAAAAGGAAGCAGTGACCACAAAGAACATGGCTTAATCAAGGCCAGGTCATGCCAGACTAACTTTATTACCTTTTTTAAAAGGGGAGATTAGGGAATGCCATCTAGTCTTCTTAGGCTTTTTCAAAGCATTTGATAATATCTCATGCCATCCTAATGAAAAAGATGGAGAGATGGCAGTTCATCTGAAAAAGATCCAGGGGTTTGAGTGGGCCAGCAGACTCCATACATCAGGAGTCTGATACAACAGCTGAAAAGGAAAAAGGAAAGAATTTCTAACCATCAGATCTGTCTCAAAGTGGCAATGGGCTGCTTCTGAGAACAATGGATTCCGCTCCCTGCCCCCCAACTAGCCCTTCAAGAGAAGGCCAGAAGGTCACTTGTTGGGAATATTGCTGAGGGGCTCTTTGCCTGGGAACCAAGTGGCCCAGCTCATCTACAAAGTCCCTACTGATTCCAAGCTGGTGTGGTTCTTTCTCGCCATTCACACTGACTTTATTATTTTAGGTAGAAGCTGAACCACATGCTTTTGGATGCAGAGCAAGTCAGGAATCTAGAAATGCTCCACACAAAAATCTGCAGCCTCTAATATCACCACCATCCTGTACATTCCTCCCTACCCAGAAATCTTTTTCACTTACAGGGCCAATTCCTATTGTCTCTGGTGTACTGAAGTCTGCCTAGCCAGAAAGGACAGTAGCTCTGGCTGAGCATGGCTTGGCACAACCCACCGAACATCGTGAGCCTGTCAAATGTATACCGGGCAGTGCCAGCCCTTAATGCTAGCACGAACCAAGGGCCTGGCACTGCCAAACTGTCCCAGTGAGCCTCAGTACAGGGAATGTTTTGCTTTAGAAAGGCTGGCCACATGTGCTTTGGCTTCTAGGAATGAAAGGCATTTTTCCACTTTCAAGGAAAAACAAAACAACAAAACAAGGCACTAGGTTGTTAGCTAAAGGGAAGGGGTCCTCAGCCTCGGGTCAATCCAAATTCGGGGGCCAAAAGTCTCAATGGATTCCCCAGAAAGGGGAAATGTGCCAGGGCACTTTCAGAGTCATAGAAGGGATGGGCAGAAGGCCTGGTTGCCAGCAGCCCCACCTATCCCTTGCCTTTGGGTGTGCGGAGGGAGTGGTGCCCAAGACCTAGCTAAAGTACATGGGGTGGTAGCAGCTGAGGAAGCTGAAACATGCCCCAGGCGGCCACGTGGCCACATCTTATGACGTGGGCTTCTTTTCAAATTATGAGAAGGGGCAAACATGAACTCCTGTGAGCCAGGAGAAGCAAATAACAAGCTGTGTCTTCCATTATGAATACACTAGACAGGGGCTGCTAGGTGGTACAGCAGATAGAGCATCAGCCCTGAAGTCAGGAGGACCTGAGTTCAAAGCCATGTGACCCTGAGCAAGTCAGTTAACCCTGACTGCCTCAAAAAAAAAAAAAAAACAAGAATACACTGGACATATGGGGCCCAGTAGTGAAAAAAGTAGGTACCCAGGCAACTTGGTATCTGATGCTTACTAGCCATGTGACCTTAGGCAAATCAATTCCAGTCCTGGACCTGTTTCCCTATGTGTAAAATGACAGGATTGGGCTTTGTGCTCTATCACACTCACCTGCCTAAACCAGGCTAATCCAGATTCCCTTAGTTACTAACAGTCTCTCTCTTGAAATTACTTTGTGTCATTCTGTATGGATCCTGTATTTTTTATACACAGTATTCTCCTTTAAAGACAGGAAGTGTTCAGTTCTTGGAAGTGTATTTGCACACCAAAGCATCTGGAACCTAGTGGTGCTACAGAGCTGCTTCTTGGTGGATTGACAGTTGGGCAGAACGTAAGCCACTTGAGGGCAGGGCCTGTCTCACTCTGTCTTTGTGTGTGAGCATCAGGCATATCTCACAGGGCGTGACGAGTATTTCTGGCTTGGTTGACAGATCTGTACCTCTGTATGCCCCCAGGAGAATGTAAGCTGGGGGATGAAGGGGGACCTGGTGAGGAGGGAAGGATCTGTTTGATTTTTGTCTCTCTATAGCCTCCAAGGGCCCAGCACAGTGCCGGGGAGAAAGTGTTTGAAAACCACCATCCTTTCCTCCTAAGCTGGCTGGATCCCATCTAGAGGCAATCCCGCAGACTCCACAGTCTGCCCTGGTGTCCAGGAGAAGATCCCCTGAGCAGCCTGATTTCATGGGCCTGCCCCTTCCCAGAACACCTTGGGAGGTTCTGTCTCAAGTTCTTCCTGTATGATGGTTCACCCAAACATTTGTCAGCATCTGCTTGGTCCCATGTGCTCCTAGTCAGTCCCAGAGAATGGGCTCAAGGACTTTCTCAGTCCAGGGTCTCCAGGCCCATCTCTTTCAGGGCCTTTAAAAAGCCTCTAGTGAACAATCTACAATGTATGTAGTGTGTGTATTATACATGGATTCCATCCTAAAGGAAGAAAAGCAGCAAGATTCTTCCTCCTGCTTTGTGCCGGTCCACACCAGGAGGCCATGAGTGCCAGAAGCCCCTGGGTCCCACAGAGATGGGAACCAAACACAGAGGCAGGTCAGATTAGCCGAGCTACCAAGGAGCCCACGATCCCCATTATTATCATCAGAAGGAAGAAGGAAAGGCTTGCCAGACACAAGAGATCTGGCTGAGATGCTCAGGACTAATGAGGAAATGAGTCAGGAGGGCAAATTTCAAGGCTAAGGCTTTTGTTTTCTAACTGGATGGTTCGGATTTTAAAATGGAAATCTCAGCATCAAGATTTGGGATTTAAACTCTCCCGAGGGAACACAAACAACACTTATGTTGGCAAGGGTCAGCCACCCTCTGGCTGGATCTGGCCCATGAGCTGTAGTTTACTGTCCCCTAGCCTGGTGGAGAGCCAATCTTGGAGCATGGAAGACCTAGGTTCAAGTCTAGTCTCTGACACATACTGGGTGTGTGACCTTGGCTAAGTCACTTACCCTCTTAGTGTTCTAAGACTAGAAGATGCTGCTGTACACTGGTAAAAGGTGTTTCCTTACCAGCAAACTCCCTAAACTGACGCATCACAGGTCAAACTAAAGAAAAAAACATTAACATGTGCCAGTCACTAGGAACACAAAGAGGTGGAAAAAAACCTTGTCTCAAACTTACATTCTACTGCTTAGGAGAATTTATTTTATAATATTGCAGAAAACCATTCATAGACTCATCAACCTGCAATGAGAACGAACTTTGGAGGCAGTTAAGTTTTTTCCCTTAACTTTATAGATAAAGAAACTGAGGCATTTTCCCAGGGCCACACAGCTAGTAAGTGTCTGAGCCAGGTCTTTCTAAGTTTGGCCCTGTCTGAGGAGGCACAATTGATAGATAGTTGGGCCTGGAGTTAGGAAGACCTGAATTCAGTTGGGACCTCAAGTATTTGCTACCTTTGTAACCCTGGGCAAGTCACTTAACCTGCTTGCCTTGGTTTCTCCAAAAGTAAAATGGGGATAATAATAGCACCCACTTCCCAGAGAATTAAAAGAGAAGATATCTGTAAAGGGTTTAGCATGCCACAGCCATTATACAGATGCTTATTTCCTCCCCTTCCCTCCCTCTTTAAATTCAAATTTCAATTTGTCCCCATTCCTTGCTCAGCGAGGTTCACTCTCCATTGTCCTGGGCCCTCAAATGCAGACACAGCTGAGCAGAAAGAAGTATTCAATCCACAGAAGTAAGCACCGGGCTGACTGGCACCCGGGCAGGCTGCCCTGTCCTGGCATGAGTAGGGAAGGGCTGCTCACTCTCCTCTTCACACACACTTATGTTCACAAGTGACAACAAGCTGGGGCTAGGAACCTGAGTGCCAACACAACCACCTGGCCTCATTTGCTCACTGACCACCCCCCTTCCCCAGCAGCACATCCTCAGACCTTGCTCCTACACAGAATGAAATGAGAGGAGAGAGGGTCCAGTGTGAGATGGCACAGAGAGCACTCCCTCAGTCCAGTATGAGATAGTACAAATCCTCCCTGTTGCTTCCTACCTATATGATCTCGGACAAATGACTTCACCTCCTAGGGTCTCAGTTTCTCCATCTGTAAAATGAAGGGGTCAGATTATACAGCTTCTGAGGAACCTTCCAGCATTAAGTATATGGTTCCAGGATCTACCCCTGAAATAGTCAGACCTACTTTACTGCTACCTAAGCTCCAGCTCTCCCCTCTGTTCTGATAAGTAAGAGGAAGACACTTCCATTATTCAGACTTGACAGCCTTTCCCCACAAACTTGCCTAGCCCAGGGTATTAGAGGAGACAGTGAGATGTGCAGAATCCAGCAGTTTGGGGGGTGGAGGATGGGCAGGAGAGGCCCTGCAGAAGGGTGCCCAGGTCTTGTCTGGTTCTTAATATCATCTAGGATGTTAAGGAACCCTGGAATGGTTTTTTTACCATAGTCCTCCCAGACGCAGGCCAGATATCTACCCCATGGCTCATTCTCTCACTGGGCGCCAGGAACCCCACCCATCAAATACATGCCAGATTCCTCTAAACCAAAAACAAAACTCAAAAAAAAAGCCCCAACAGATGCCCTTTCCGGAACCCAGAGACTGTGGATTCCCTAGAACTGTGCCCACTGCCCCTGCCCAGCCAAGCTGGTGATGCCCCAAAGTTGAAAGAGGGCAATGGGCTGGAGCCTAAGGAGGTGATGCCAGTCAGAGCCAAGTACCGCCCTCTGCCTCACACCCTCACTCTCAACAGCAACAGACAAACCATTTATAAAAATAATTTTAGATTGCAGAAATATGTCCCAGGGGGAGCGGCATGCTCTGTGTCTGGTTCTCTCCCAACCAAGATTGAAGCTGGTTTTCGAAAAACACATTTCAACAGCAATCTCCTCCAGGTTCCTTGAAACTCCCCCATCCTGGCTTGATGCTAGGAAACCCGGCTCTTTCAGAGGGTCAGGTCCCTGGGAGGTATTGAAAAAGGGTAAGGGTACCCGCCTGGGGATCCAATCGAGCCCTTTCCGGCACCAAGGGAGGCTGGGATACGCAGAGGAGTCTGTGCCCGCCCCGGCCGCCTGCAAGGGCTCCTGGGGGATCCTGGACAGGCGGAAGCATACATGGCACTCAGCAGGCCTGGCCCACAAGCTGTCAGACGCAGCTCCCCTCCCCACCCCCACTCCTGGGAAGCCTGGGCCTCCTCTGGGCAGTGGGCATGGGCAGCCGGCAGCGCCTGCCACCGCCTCGTGTCCTGACAAGCCCTGGACACTTGCAGCTCCCACCCCAGGCTCTAGGGCAAACCCAACCACACCCAGCCCAAATTGCCCCAGAACTGGGAGTCTGAGATCCCAGGCTGTGCTGCAGCTGCCTGTCTGACCTTCAGCAAGCCCCTCCCCGACCCCCATCGGGGCCTCAGTTTCCTCCTCGGTAAAAATGCCTCAAGGCTGGCCTGGCAGTCCCCCAAGGTCTTCGGGCCATATCAACGCTAGATGCTTCAGCTCTTCTTCAAAAAAACCCCAAAAAACCCAAAAAACAAAAACCGAGGGAAGGCAGAGGGCATCTGGCCTCCGGAGAAGCGGGGAAAGGGTCTTACCTAACAACCGCCACCCCCTCCCCCTCTCCACCTCGGGGTGCCGGGTCCCTGGGCGAGCCTGGAGCAGAGGGGCGGGCAGGCTGGCAGGCCGCTGCTGAGGTGGCCCACCAGGGTTGGTGCCCCCCTCCCCGCGTGACCCTCTCCCCATACTCACGGCGGGGGCGTCGCTGCTGGTGTAGCGCAGCACGATGTGGAAGGGCTGATGGGGCTGCAACGCGCCGGGGAGGCTGATGGTCAGGGACGAGCCATAGTCCGTGAAGGGTTCCACCCGGAAGAGCAGAGGGTGGCAGGTCCCCGGCGGCGCGCCCGGGAAAGTGGGCAGGGGCGGCGGGAGACTGGGCGCCGGAGGCGGCTCGGGGTCTGGCTGCTGGCCGGCGTCGGGGCAGGGTCCGATCGCAGGGTCCGGCGGCTGGCCGGCGTCGGGGCAAGGTCCAAGCGCTGCGTCCGGCGGCTGGCCGGCTTCGGGGCAGGGTCCGAGCACAGAATCGGGCGGCTGGCCCGCATCGGGGCAGGGTCCGAGCGCAGGGTCTGGCGGCTCGGCGGGGTCCAGGCCGCGGGGCGGGGCGCAGCAGGGCGCGGGGCCCGGGCGCTCGCCGGAGGAGCGGGGCGCGGGGCTCAGGCCCGGCCCCGAGTCCGGGTCCGGGTCCGGGTCCGGATCCGGATCCGGATCTGGGTCTGGGTCCGGGTCGGGCGCGAAGGCGAAGGCGCAGGGCGGCTGGCCCGGCGCGGCGGGCCGGTAGGCGGCCGAGTGGAGGCGCACGGCGGGGTGCACGTCGAGCACGAGCGCCGGGGGCCCGGGCCGCAGCGCGCACAGCTCCAGCACCAGGCAGCCCGCCAGCTCCCGCGCGGCTGGCCGCAGCTCGAGCCCCAGCTGCAGATGGCGCAGGCGGAAGAGCTGCGAGCTGGCGGCCGAGGCCACGTCCGGGGCGGCCGCCGGGGCCGCAGCCGCCGCCGCAGCAGAAGCGGCCGCAGCCGCAGCAGCCTCGGGCCCCGCGGCCCCCGGCGCCTTGCGGCAGCAGCACTGGGCCGCCATGGGCTGGGGCCGGGGCCGGAGCCGGAGCCGGGGGCGCGGCCGGGGGGCGGGGGCCGGGGCCGGAGCCGGGGCCGAGGCCGGGGCCGGGCGGGCCGGAGCCGGGCCGGGGCCGGGGCCGGCGCTATGTGAAATCCATGGGCGGGCAGGGCCTTCCGGAGGGAGCCGGGGCCGGGCCGGGGCCGGGGCCGGGCGGGGCGGGGCGGGGCGGGGCTGGGGCCGGGGGAGGGTCGGGGGGGCCGGGGGCGGGGCGCGGGGAAGGAGGCAGGGGAGGCCGGGGCGGCTCAGGCCATCCCGGGGAGTCAGGAGCGCAGAGATGGCCGGGCCCCAAGCCCGGGCTCCCGGGTCCGGATCCCCGTGGATCCCCGCGGAGCCCCGTGGAGCCTCGCGGAGCTCCGCGCCCGCTCTGCTCCCCTGGGACCCTGCGCGCGCGACCGGGTGAGTCGGGAGAAGGAAGGGAAGGAGAAGTTGGGGGAGGCGAGAAGAGGAGGAAGGAGAAGAGAAGAAGGGCCGGCCCCTGGGGAGGCGCGTCCGCCCGCCTGGCCCACTCCCCCGGCTCTACGTTCACGGACGGGCCCCGGGGATCGGGGTCCCCGAGAGTGGCAGCTGGGGACAGAGAGCCAAGGGAGAGCCGGAAGGGTCCTTAGAAGCCATCTAGTGGCCATCTGGCCTCTCAGGTGACGCTTGAGGACGCACGTTCAGATCCTAAGCCGGCTGCTTACTTAACTAACCTGAGGCCTGGGCTCCGAGACAAGCCCCGTCCCCATCCCAGCGCCGGACAAAGTTTCCTGTGCGCCCAAATGAGACCATCTCTGACCGTCTGAGCAGACGCGCTCTGCTCCTCCCGATGGCACGCCTTGTCCTGACTTCGGCCTCACTTCAGAGAACTTGGGCCACGATCCTTGTTCTACTGCTTGGGAAAGGGGTCATCTAATCGAGAGTTTACTGCCCCTCCCTTTTATAGATGAGGAAGCTGAGGCCCAGTGAGCCTCCTGAGGGCTCTCCCGACCTCCGGTCAGTCCCCTGTCTCTTCCACTACACCCCTTCCACTAGTCCTCCCTGCTCACCCCCCCACCATGGCTGACTTAAAGAATTCAAAAAACTCGAGCTCTCGCCTAGATAACTGCCTGCGGATGTCAGAAATCGGGCCTGGTTTGTTTTGTTTTTCTAATGGACTAAGGTCATACCATCACAGCACATCAGCCATACTTTCTTGGAGGGGCAGCCCAACTCAGAGGCCTGGGTTTGGAGTCTCCTTTCTCCTCAGATACTCCCGGCGTGTGCAACGCTGGACAAATCTCTTCACCTCCGTTTCTCGTCTGGAAAATGAGCAAAATAAATCACCTCCCTTACGGAGGGAGGCTCTATGCCCTCCTGTTGTTCAGTCATGTCCCACTCCTCGTGACCCCATTTGGGGTTTTCTTGGCAACGATACTGGAGGGGTTGGCCATTTCCTTCTCCAGCTCATTTGACAGATGAGGAAACTGAGACAAATAGAGTTAGGTGACTTGCCCAGGGTCACAGAGCTGCCAGATTTCAACTACAGGGAGTAGAAATTCACTATAGAAAACCTTCACCCCCTAGCAGTTTGTAGTCTTTTTTTTTAAGTTCAGGTCAATTAGGATTAAAGGCAGAGTGTGGTCATGAATAAAGCGCTGGTCTCAAAGCCAAGGAGATGTGGATTGGAGCCTTATCTCTGACACATAATGACTGGGTGGCCCTGGGCAAATCACCGCGTCTGGGGGCTCTGGTCCTTTATCTGAGGACAGGGAATAAGTATTTAGTAAGAGCTCACTATGGGCCAGGCACCGTGCTAAGTCCTTCATAAATTTGATCCTCACAACAACCCTGTGAGGCAGGGGCTATTATTACCCTCCTTTTACAGAGGAGGAAACTGAAGCAGACAGATTATGTGACTTGCCCAGAGTCACACAGCTAGGGAATGTCAGACTGGATTTGAACTCAGGTTGTCCTGACTCCAGGCCCAGCATTCTATTCACTGCACCACCAGCTCCTTGTAAGACTAAATTGCAGAAAAGATGCTGACCTGCCTTGGTAGAGGGAGTCTCCTTACCTGGTAGTATTTCCCTCCGTCAATGAAATTACTGGTCTGTCCAGTCCCTTTCATATTGGGAGATGGCTCTCCAATTTAGGGAAAAGATACCCTTGATACTGTGACAATAAATGTGTAAACCCCATCTTGACCACGTCTGACCAAGTGACTCAGTTTCCTACTCTGTAAAACCAGGAAATCTCTAAGCCTGTGATTATAAGACATCATGCTCCTATCTCATCTCAGCTCTCTGACCCTCAGCTTCCTTATCTGCACATTCAGGGAGCTTGACTGGCTGGCTTCCAAGGCCCTTTCTAGCTCAGCCTCTGTATCCTATCCTTGGACCAGTCCAAGGGGCTTGTCTGAGATAGATTTCATGGCTGCCTTTTATGACTTCACTCAATGCCCATGAAGACCAGGCATTCGGGGTTCTTCTTTGCTCCATCCATTCAACAAAACTTTTCTAAATTCATGCTGATGGCCAGTGTTTCTAATAAAGGCCTCATTTCTAAAGTATATAGAGAACCGAATCAAATTTATAAGAATACAAGTCATTCTTCCGTTGATAAATGTTCAAAGGATATGAACAGGCAAGTTTTCAGATGAAGAAATTAAAGCTATCTATAATCATATGAAAAAATGTTCTAAATCACTATTGATTAGAGAAATGCAAATCAAAATAACTCTAAGGTACAGCATCACAACTATCAGATTGGCTAATATGACAGAAAAGGAAAATGATAAATATTGGAGAAGATGTGGGAAAATTGGAATGCTAATGCATTGTTGGTGGAGTTGTCAACTGATTCAAACATTCTGGAGAGCAATTTGGAACTATGCCCAAAGGACGACCAAACTGTGCATACCCTTTGACCCAGCAATACCACTGCTAGGTCAGTAGCCCAAAGAGATCATAAAAAGACAAAAAGACCCACATGCACAAAAATATTTATAGCAGCTCTTTTTGTGGTGGCAAAGAACTGGAAATTGAGGGGATGCCCATCCATTGGGGAATGGCTGAAAAAGTTGTGGTATATGAATGTAATGGAATACTATTGTGCTATGAGGAATGTGAGCAGGCAGATTTCAGAAAAATCTGGAAAGACTTACATGAGTGAAGTGGGCAGAACCAGGAGAACATTGTACACAGTACCAGTAAACATTGTGCAATGACTAACTTTGATAGCCTTAGCTCTTCTCAGCAATACAATGATCCAAGACAATTACAAAAGACTCATGGTGGAAAATGCTATCTACATCCAGAGAAAGAACTATGGAGGCTGAATGCAGATCAAAGCAGACTATCCTCTCTCTCTCTCTCTCTCTCTCTCTCTCTCTCTCTCTCTCTCTCTTTCTCTCTCTCATTTTCCCTTTTGTTCTGACTAATGTGGAAATGTTTAATATGATTGTATATGTATAGCCTGTATCAAATTGCATGCCATCTTGGAGGGGGAGGGAGGGAAGGGAAGGAGGAAGAAAAATTTGGAACTCAGAATTTTGCAAAAATGAATGTTGAAAACCATAATTACACATAATTGGAAAAAATACTATTAAGGAAAAAAATTTCCTGCTGATGCCAAGGCACCTTCTGGGCTGAGACAAGGAGGGACAGTGCCACCTGTACCCCTTCCAGAGGTCTACATCCTCAGAGGAGCACATACAACATGGATACAAAGTGATTTTAATAGAGATCTTAGTAAGGGTGTCTCTGTGGAAAAGCACTGACCAACTCTGAAGTCAGAAGCCATGGATTAGAATCCTATGTGTGTGATCTTGGACAGGTCATGTGACCTCCCTGAGTCTCAGCATCCTCACTTATAAAATGAGAGGGTCAGACTAGGTGGCCTAAGGTCCCTTCCAGCTCTTCATCTATGATCTTGGTAATGAAACATCCCACAGTTTCCATGTCAATGACAGACCATTCTAAGAGCAAATATAAAGAAATCTCAGAGGGGCAGCTCTAGTAAAGGGGGCAGAGGTGGGTGGGGTTGGAAAAGGCCTCTTGCAACAGGTTGAATTTGAGCTGAATCTTGAAAGAAGTCAGGAGGCAGAGATGAGGAGGAGAGGATTAGGGGACAGACAATTAGAGGTGAGATGTTGAAAGGTGAAATTAGCAGGTCTTGGCAGCAGATTGCCTATGGGGGTGAGAGACACCCTCTGAGTTCATCCTCCTTTCTATGGCCTCATTGCAGGCTTCTCTTCCAGAGGACACATCGTCACTCCCATCAATGGGTCCTAATACTTCCTTTTATCATCCTGGTGCCCCTCTTCTGGGCACTCTCCAGCTAACCGCCATCCATATTAAAATGTGGCTCCCAGGACAGAACAAAACCCTCTTAGAAGGGGTTTTACCAGGGTGGAATACACTGGGGATAGCACCCTGATTTCCTGGACACTTGCCTAGAGGCCTGAGATTCAGGTCAGCTTGGGCAGCTCCCCCATCACTCTTCATGATGTGCTTCTGGCCAATGACATCTCCAGGCCTTTTGCAGATGCATTTTTCATAATCCTGCCTCCCCCACCTTGGACTTATGAGGGGGATTTTTAAAAACCCAAGTGTAAGACTTAATGTTTGTCCCTAGAATAGGCCATGTTATTTGGTTCAGTGCAATGCTCTAACCCAAATAAATTGTTTTGAATAGAGACTCAGTCATCCAACAACTTGCCTTAATTTTTTATCTGCAAATTTAATTTTAACAAAAGAAAGCCAAAGATGGGGTCTTAGGGCACTAGGGGCCTTCCAAGGTGACCTTGAACTACTCTTTGGGCCCCTCCAGTAAATCTTCATTATTATCTAACCTACATCCTTCCATCTCGTCCATAAGAACAGCTTAACTATTTCATCAAATGTTTGTAAGATGAAGTCCAAAACACCAACCAAAAGATAAATACAAGTCATAACAACTCTAAAGTTTCACCTCACACCCAGGAAATCAGGTAAAATGACAAGAGATGGGAATAGTCTATACTAGAGGGGCCGTGGAAAGAAAAACAATATTGCATCGTTGGTAGAGTTGTGAATTACTATAGCACTCTGGGAAGCAACTTGGAATTTTGGGATTAAAGTGACTAAAATGCCCATACTCTTCGACCAAGAGATGCCACTGCTATGAACATAGCCAGGAAAGTCATTTTGACAAAACTGAAAGGCTCGGTACACTCTGTATACACTGAAATATTTATAGTGGCACTTTCCGTGATAGCAAAGACCTGGAAAAAAGTCGATGCCTAATAGTTGGGGAATGGCTGACCAAATTGTGGGCTGTGAATGGAATGGGATTTTCCTGTGCTGTAAGAAATGATGAATACGACGAATACAGAGAAGCTTTGCTAGATTTGTATGAAATTGATGCAAAGGGAAATAATATACAATTACTAGATATACAAAGAGAAATAATATACAAAATGGCTACAACCATGCCGACAGAGAGAACACAGGGATGGGAGGAGGCCAGTTTAGTTGGACCATAGAATGTAGAGGACTAGAAAGGTAGGCTGAGGCCAGGTTGTAAAGCAATCCATTCATCTCAAACTAACTTCCACTAGTGGAGAGTGATTGGGGGTCAAGGTAGACCACAAGAAAGAGTTGAGCGTAAATTTGAAGGGAAGGGGGGATGATATCAAAAAGGATGAGGGACCAAGAAACAACCAAAGAACAGTCCACTACACTCTGGTTAAAGGGCCCTCCCTACTGCACCCAGCTGGTCCATCAAGAAGTCCTGTTCCTAGAAATAGATTCTAGAGCAAGGATTCTCAACTGGGGTCCATGAACTATTTTTTAAAATTTGATAACTATCTCAATAAAATTGGTTTCCTAATCATTTTATTTTAAGCATTTAAAAAATTATTCTACTGCCCAAGGGATCCATGACACACCAAAAAAGACTGAGGACCTATGTTCTGGACTCTCCTCTAAGGAGAAGGGAATAAGAAAGGGACTATGGTGAAAGGGGCCTTACAAATTCATCTGTTTCAGAGAACAGGTGAGGTAGAAGGGGGTGAATATGGAAGAGTCAGTATTGCATACTTATGTGAGTTTGCAAAGGAACTTGTGCTTCCAAGTGAGGCTTCTTTAGCCCTGGTCACCGTGCCTTTCAATGTAGTCTAACATTCCTTTAGCTTTATTGTTATTCTCTCTTAACTAAATACTTTTCTATTTGATCTGTGGTTCTCCTATAGTCTGAGAGTAGAAAGCATTGCCCTATGGGGGCTTTAACTCTGATTTGCTTGCTTGATTATCCAGTAAATCACCTAGTAAACGTAGGAAAGGCCAGGGTTCTCAGGAGGCTTTCAGAAGACTCATGGTACACGAGATATAATTCAGATGGGTGTGGTCACTCGAACTCATCAAAGCAATAAGGGGAGACAATTCCCAATTACATTAGCACCTACCACTTTTGATCCCAAAACGCTGTAGTCTACTTCCTACAACTCTGTAGGCTAGACTTCAGCATAGTGGTCCCCAACAATTACTCAGCCATGGCCTCTTCTTACCAAAATTCTGACTGGGAGTTGCTTGGGGAGCTTCTTGTGAGTCTGAAATGACCTGGAGCATTCTGGGACAAGATGAAACAGGGCCAGGTAACAGTAGTGGACTGGCATGAGCCATTGCAACACAGCATGTTTTGACAGGCAGGAAAAGTGAGACAGCCCAATGGACTAAAGTCAGGAGACCTAGGTTTAAACCCTGGCCCTGCTATTTATTATCTGTCTCACCTTGGAAAAGTCATCAGATAGCATGCTGGGCCTGAAGTCAAGAAGATTCTTCTTTGTGAGTTCAAATCTGGCCTCAGACATTTACTAGCTGTGTGACCATGGTCAAGTCACTTAACACTGGTGGCCTCAGTTTCCTCAGCTGTAAAATGAGCTGGAGAAGGACATGGCAAACCTCTCCAGTATCTCTGCCAAGAAAACCCCAAATGAGAGTTGGACATGACTGAACACCAGCACCAGGAAAAGTGAATTCCCCTTTCTGGGTCTCTACTTGTTGTTTTGTTATTATTATATTGTTATAACTTGTTGTGTTGTTATGATGTTGTTGTGTTGTTATGGGAGGGTTGATTTGGTTAACTTCTGAGGTCCATATGAGTTATAAATCCTATGTGTGTCCTGAAGGAGCATTGATATCAACACAGGAACAGACTGAGACCTGGAAAAGATTTCAGAGGTCAAGGTTAGTTAGGAACAATTGCTCCTTCCATCGCCCCACAAAGTTTCCACCTAGGGGCAGCTAGGTGGACATATGTACTAGCTGCGTGACCTTGGGCAAGTCACTTAACCCCAATTGCCTTGCCCCCCTGCCAAAACCCAATAAAATAAAACAAAGTTTCCACCTATAGAAGCAGAAAGGGCCAGAATACGGCTCAGACAATGGGATGGAGGTGTGTTGGGTCTCCAGGAGCAGGATCAAATGCTCCTATGAACATGGGTCATGGCCTCTGACCCAGTGGTCCTGCTGGTAGACATATACCCCAAGTCAGAGACAGAAAGATCCCACCTAGACCAAAATATTAATAGCAGCAATTTTTTCTCTTTTTGGTGTGTGATAGAAAAACAAAATAATTAGAAACAAAGTGGGAACCCATCCACTGGAGAATTTCTGAATAAACTGGGATATGTGATAGTGGAACCCATGGCTTAGAGGCCCCCAGACTCTAGGTTCCCATGGAGCAGGTTCAATCTCAGAGGCAGGCCTTGTGCTTCTTCCGTCATTTCTGTCATGTCCAAATCTCTGTGACCTCATTTGGGGTTTTCTTGGCAAAGAAGCTTCTCCAGATCATTTTTGCTGGTGCTCAGTCATGTCTGACTCTTCATGACTCCCTGGACCATAGCAAGCCAAACCCTTCTATCCTCCACTATCTCTTGAAGTCTGTCCAAGTTCATTTTCATTCTTTCCATGACTATCCATCTCATCCTCTGCCATCCCCTTCTCCTTTTGTCTTCGATCTTTCCCAACATCAGGGATGAGTCCTGTCTTCTCATTATGTGGCCAAAGTATATAAACTTCAGCTTTAGTATTTGACCTTCCAGTGAATAGACTGAAATGGAAGCAAACGAGGTTAAGTGACTTGCCCAGGGTCACATGGCTAGTGAGTGAGGCTGGATTAAACCCAGGTCTTCCTGACTCCAGGCCTAGCACTCTATCCACTGTGCTATCTACTTGCCCTCAGAGGCAGGCCTAGAAGATTTTTTTTTTGCTTTTATACCCCCACCCCAAAGTTTATTCTGGAAAAGCTCTGAATATAACATAGATAGTTTTTGTTTCCGCAAATGTGAACAACAGGCCCCCAGTCCTTTTACAAGCATTCAAAGTATAAAAACATATCAACTAAAGGACAACCTTTATTTCATGTCAAAAAAAATGTAGAAGTCTCAAAGTTCTCACAGGATACCTAAACAGATACAAAAAACCACATCAAGCTAGTAATCACTTAACACAGTTCCCTCTCTGCTGGGTTCCTCTCTTCCATGAGTGTCCCTGACTTCGGACTCAGCAGCGCTTCATGTGTTGAACTGATCTTGGAAAGGACTCAACTCAGGGTTGCCAGCCCAGTAACATCTTCAGAGAGTAAAATCACTCTCTTCCGTAGGACAGGCAATCCCTCTTTCCATCTGGCTGGCACCATCTGCACAACTCACAATTTTAGGGCAGAATCAAGTACACATCAATCACTCCCCCATGCTGTGAGGTTAATCTCCTGCTGCTCTTCCAGTTTCTGAGGCCGAATAGAAAATCTTCTCTTTCCAAGAAGTTTACTGCTCAGGAACTCATCCTCTCTTTCTAGAAGGAATGACATCCCAGTTCTTAGGGTCTATCCCCATGTCCCTGCCATGGCTAAGAATGCTCAAGAAGTCTCCTTTGTCTAACTAGAAGGCTGGATTCTGTCAAGTCAACAAGCATTTATTAAGTACCTACTATGTGCCAGACACTGGGCATAGCAAAAAAGGCAAAATAGTCCCTGCCTGTCAGAAGCTCACATTCTAAGCAGGGAGAGAACACGCAGACAACTAAGTACAACAAATAAGGCATAGACAGGGTAAATTGTAGATAATCTTCCAGGGAGGGAACTAAGATTGAGGAGAACTTGGAAGAGCTTCTTGCAGAATTTGGAACTTTGGCTGAGATTTGAAAGGAGCTAGGGGAGCCAGGAAGCAGAGATGAGGAGGGAGAGCATTCCAGGCATTGAGCACAACCAGTGAAATGCCTGGAGGTGAATTTACTGGAGGAGATGAGACCAAGAGTCAACAGAGGACTTGGCCTTGGCCAAAAAGGCCTACCTCTTCATCAGCAACTGGAGAAAGGAATCCAAATGAAAGCCTAGGAATCTCCTACCCTATCTAGAATATAAGCTGTGCCTTCCAGTTTGGTTTTCATTTGAAATTTTGATGTCTCAGCCAAGTCACTGATAAAAATGTGAAATAGCACTGGGTGAATGACAAAGTCATATGGCATGCCTCTAGAAACTGCCCTCAGGTTGGAATCATTAATCATTACCCATCAAGATTGGGTGACTAACACACTTTTTTTTGCTGTCTTTTTTTTTCCTTTTTTTCTTTTTTGCAACATGACTAATATGGAAATATGTTTTGCATGACTTCACATGTATAATTAATGTCATATTGCTTGCCTTCTCAATGAGTGGGGGAAGGGCTGGAGGGAGAGAATTTGGAACTTAAAATTTTTAAAGATGAATGTCAAAAAAATTAAAAAAAAGTTTTAATAAAGAGTGACTGCTTAACTGCAGCTTAACTGTGAGTGTGCCTCAAAGTAGCCCCATCTAGCAGCAGTCTATATTTTACCACTGTCTACAAAGACAACATGGGAAACTTCACGACACTTTGCCGGACTCAAGAATATGTTAAATCCATGGCATTCCCCTGATCTATCAGCTCAAGAATTCTACTTTTAAAAAACCATATGATGCTAGTTTTACTTAAACCACTAAAAACAAATTTAAAAGGATGCAAAACTTTTAAAAATTAATTAATTTATTTTTAGTTTTCAAGATTCTGTAAGATTTGGAGTTCCAAATTTTCTCCCCATCTCTCCCCTCCCCCTCACCCCAAGATGGAGTGCAATTTGAAATAAGCTCTACATATACATTCATATTAAACTCATTTTCATGTTAGCCATGTTGTAAAGAAGAATTAGAATCGATGGGAGAAACCACAAGAAAGAAACAAAGAAAAAAAAAGAGAGAGCAAACAATATGCTTCCATCTGCCTTCAGACTCCATAGTTCTTTGTCTGGATGTGGACAGCATTTTCCATCATGAGTCCTTTGGAGTTGTCTTGGATCCTTGCATTGCTAAGAAGAGATAAGTCTATCAAAGTTAGTCATCCCACATTGTGGCCTTTACTCTGTACAATGTTTTTGTGGTTCTGCTCACTTCATTCAGCATCAGTCCATTCAAACCTTTCCAGGTTTTTCAATTCTACCTGCTCTGCATTTCTTACAGCACAATAGTATTCCATTACATTCATATACCACAACTTGTTCAGCCATTCTCCAATTGATGGGCATCCCTTCAATTTCCAGTTCTTTGCCACCACAAAAAGAGCTGCTATGAGGTTTGTTTTTTTTTTTTTTTGCATGTGTGGGTCCTTTTCCCATTTCTATGATCCCTTTGGGATACAGACCTAGAAGCGGTATTGCTGAGTCAAAGGGTATGAACATTTTTGTAGCCCTTTGGGCATTGTTCCAAATTGCTCTCCAGAATGATTGAATCAGTTTACAACTCCACCAACAATGCATTAGTGTTCCAATATTCCCACATTTTCTCCAACATTTATCATTTTCCTTTTCTGTCATATTAGCCAATCTGATAAGCGTGAGGTGGTACCTTAGAGTTGTTTTGATTTGCATTTCTCTAAACAATAGTGATTTAGAGCATTTTTTCATATGATTATAGATAGCTTTAATTTCTTCATCTGAAAACTGCCTATTCATAAGATGCAAAACTTTTGCACAAACACATTCAATGCAGCTAAGATTAGAAGGGAAAGCTAACTGAAGGGAAAAATCTTTATGGCAAGTTGCTCTTACAAAGGCCTCATTTCCAAGATATATAAGAAACTGAGTCAAGTTTATAAGAACATAAGCCATTCCCCAATGGATAAAAGGCCAAAGTATAAGAACAAAAGAAAACATCATAAATCGCTAACAACCTTATGAAAGAACTCTCTAAATCACTGATAGTAAGGAAAACCAATCAGAACAACCCTGAGGTTTCATCTGTCATCCAGCAAATTGTCAAATGATGACAAAAAATGAGAATCATTAATGTTGGAAGGGTTGTAGGAAGATAGGCAGAACTAGGGCGTTGTTGGGAAAGCTAGGTATGAATTTAACCATTCTGGAAAACAATTTGTTTTCCATATAAAGTACATAAAGTACCTAAAATGTCTGTGTCCTTTAACACAGATTCCAGTACAAGGCTCATACTTTGTGGAGTCACTGATAAGAATATTGTCCTCATATGCACCATATATTCGCTGCCACAAAAAGTACTGATACACATTTATACACACAAATGTTGTAGCTGCAAATACTAGAAACAAAGTAGATGTCCCTTGGTTAGGGAATGAAAGCAAACGGTGGTACATGAATGTAACATAGTGTTTTACTCTGCTACAAGAAACAACAAGTATAATGACTACAGTGATACATGGAGAGAGTTACATGAACTGAGGTGGCGTGAAGGCGGAAGAGCCATGAGAACAATGTACACAGTGTCAACAGCAATGAACCTGAAAGGAACAACCACCTCTGAGCGACTGAATGTGAATGTCGCAAGATTACAGACATGGCATGATTCTAAAGGAGAGATAGGAGCCGGTATCGTAACCTGTCTCCTTGGCAGAGGAGGTCAACCCGTGTACACGGTTTTTTTATGTGTTGATCAGTGTTACTGATTTTTTCCTGTCTTTCCTTTCCCTTCAAAAATATTATTTATTGTGTTTAACATGATTGCACATACATAAACTATATCAGATTACTTGCTGTCTTGGGGAAGGTGTAGGGAGGGAGAGGGGGAGGGGAGAAAGGGAGAAAAATTTGGAACTCAAAATCTTGTAAATAAATGAATGTTGAAAACTACCTTTATATGTAATTGGAAAAAATAAAATACTATTTACAAAAAAATAAAATATTATTTGTTATATAGGATGAGTCTCTAGGAGGGAGAGAGGGAGGGATAAAGGGGAGAGATTTTGGTGATGTAAAAAGAGAAATCGATAAAAAATTTATTTAAAAAAACTACATGGAGTTGGGAGTTTGGGGTCTTGTGTGAGGAACGGCAAGCAGTCCAGTGTCACTGAATCATAGAGTTTGTAGAGGAGAGTGAGATCTCATAAGACTGGAAAGGTTGGAAGGGGACAAGTTAGGAAGGGCTCTAAAAGACAAACAGGATTTTCTATTTGATCCTGGAAGTAATAGGGAGCCACTTGGGTTATTGAGGGGGGAGTGACATGGTCAGACAAGTGCTTTAGGAAGCTAAATTTGACAGCTGAGTGGGCTACAGGATAGAATGGGGAGAGACTTGAGGCTTGCAATAATCAAAATAACTGCAGGGGGAGCCAGGAGGGGGCAGTTAGGGCCTGCACCAGCAGGTAGCAGAAGGTTCCTTAGTTCCATTTTACAAACTGGGGAGAATTGGACTGAATGACCTCTAAGGTTCCCCCCACCCAGTTCTAATTCGGGGCAGGGGTGAGGGGGAGGCAGGAAAGAACCGATATTGATGCTGGCACCTAGGCTATGTTTTGAAAGAAGCCAGGGTTTCCATGGTCATTGTCACCACTCTGGGCTAGGCCTTCACTACTCTAAGCTGTATCTGGAGCACAACCATCTGGTCTTTCTTCCTCCAATCTCCCCTTCCCAAGGAAGTAAAGGAGACTCACCTGAGCTCTCCCAAATTGCCCCCCAAGTCCCTTTAAAATACTGCTTCAAAATAAATACTGAAAGGGCAGAACCCACGAAAGGATGGGGTGAAATAATTTTCCAGCCCAAGATCTTTTAGAAGGTGAGCAGGAAAGGTCTGTAACACTTGGATGAGAGTGGAGCACAGTCTGATACAGACCAGGCCCCAGCAAACCAGGAGCAGGCCTTGGCGGCAACTGAAGCAGCAGAAGCAGCAGCTGCTTCCAGAGCTCTCAGCCCATGGACATTAAGGGGGTCAGACTGGTCAGAAGGAGATGACAGGGGTCTCTTTGCTGGCACTGAGGCAGGACTCTGTTGTTTTGCCCATACTTGGATCCAGGTCACAGTCCTAAGAGGCAGTCCCAGGTAAGGAGTAGTAACAGCACCTCAGAGCTTATGCTGCAGGGGAGGAGGGACCCCCTATCACAGGTCGAGGGTAGACAAGAGCACTTGTGGTGGCTCACAGACCAGAGCACAGGCCAGGAGAATAGTAAACATACCTCTTCTTGGATCAAACCACCTTGGAAGAAATTAAAGCTTATAGGTCCCTAGAAGTATCTCTGAAAACAGCTGCCCAGAACCCCTGAAGCTTGGGACAGTGCCTCTGCACCCCAGAAGCAGAGCCCTACTTTAACAAAGAGTTAAAGTCAAGAAATAGGATGGAAAAATAAGCAAATGCCAAAGGAAGGAAAGTCTCTTTTTTCACTCTTCCTGTAAGAAATGATTATTTCTCTCTGGTATTAATAACTAATTATTGTATTGGGACAAAGCTTCTTCCCCTTTTCTACTTCCTCATCCAAAAACCAACCAGTGTGGGAAATGTCTCTTAAAGGTTTATCCAGCCAGGATGCCTAAGATCTAATCAGACAGTAAAAGAAATTCAAAGCTTAAAATGGATGCATGCCTTCTCATTGTGTTTGCTGGACAGGTCAGGGGGAAATGTGACAGGCGATATGGAAATTGATAAGTTTCTTTGACCAAGATTTGAGTGATTCAAGTCACATACTCCCAAACCCACATTGTAATATAGCCCACACTATCACTGTAATATTCATTTTCTCATTAATTGCTAACCAATCAGAGTTGATTGCCATCCTAAGGACACCTGCTCTTCCATGGGCATATGAACTGTGAGCCCCCCACCCTGAGGGGGCTTTGGTCTAAGAGAGAAGGCCAAATGACCATCCGTTTATTAATAAACATGTTGGCCTTGTTAATAAAGTGATTAAACTACCCAGAAATTATGTCACTTGTAATTTTTTTAAATGTCCCATTTCCTATCCCAAATATTAGTTCCTTGAAGACAGAAATTGTTTCATTTTTTGTCTTTGTCTTGCTAGTGCCAACACAGTGCCTGACACATAGTCAGTACTTAATAAATGCTTGTTGATTGGCTTACATTTTGTATGGACTTATATGGGTGCATATTCTCTCCCCTGAGAGGCCATAAACTCCTTGAGAACAAAGACTGATGGCATTCCCAGCAGATACTTTGATCCCGTGCATGGAGACCACACTGGTGCTTTAAGCTGCTCACTGTGATGGGTAGGCAGCCGAACTCTGAGTCAGGAAGATGTGTGTTAGAATGCCCCTCTGGCACTTCCTGGTTGCCCGACCATGTGCCAGTCACTGAACATCCCTGAGTCTTGAGCAACATTCCAAGACTATAAGTCATAGATGGTTTGTGTTGATGAAAGGAGCTCTGCAGCCATGAAATTACAGGATCTCATTGCACTGATGGGCGTACTGATGGGCCCATTCATGGAGTTTCCACAAGGCTCAGAAGGCATAGTGTGGATTAGATACTTTGCTTTAAACGTCCATTGTTATCAGTCCACTGGCTTGGTTTTATTTCCCATGTTCTCCTAGAAATTCTTCATAAAGTATCCACTCAACACGTGGGAAGCCTTCCCTTCATTCTTTCACTGTCTCAGAGGAAATCAATGGCGTCTAGCGTCCCTTCCAGCTTGAAATCTATGATCCTATGAGCCTCAGCACCAACAGGCTACCTGCCCTTTCCCCTTACTACCAGGAGGAAGAAAAGCTATGGCAGTGGGCCCAGGCAAGCTGGACCCAGGCAAGCTGTACTCAGACAAGTTAAACTCAGGCCTGGCCCAGGGCTCTTGGCAACATCCCTTGGAGACTGAAAGCTTTTCTATTCATCTGCCACCCACATCAAGCCTTATGGTTTACAGTCTCCAGCCTCCTGTTTTCCTTCCTCTTCCTCTTTTAATCAATTACCAACCATGTAGAAGCAAACATTTCCCAACCTCTGCTTCCTGTTCCCTCACCCCTATTTCCTCAACCCCCTCTTCCCCACCCATATCCTATAATGCATCCCCTTCTGTTTCCGACCCTTCCACTGTGCCCTGTGAAATTCCTTCTTAAGTTGAACAAGCTGCCCTTCTTCTGAGACCTCTTTCTCTCTAGCTTCTTCTATCTACAAGCCTTCTCTGAGACTGGGCTCCCTTTTCATGGTACGATATTCACAGCTCACCTCTGTATCACTGGCTGTATCTGTACCCAAACCCCCGGCCCCTTGGTGCTAGAGGCAGAGTTGGAATAGTCCTTGCTCCCCACAGTCTTTTCTAGACTTTCCCTTACCATCATTATTCAGCAACCTTCCCTTTGAAGTTCACGGTGTCAGAAATTTCCATCCAATCCAGATTACGGTGGCTCTCACACCCTGGTCCTTCCAGGTCATTCTCCCTCCTCTCTCAAGGATTCACTGCCTGACTCACTGTGATCCTCTTCTCCCCGAATCCTGCCCTTAAACTGGGTGGAGTTCAGCATTCACGAGGATGCCCTCAAATGCTTCCTGAAATCCCCTGACCTCCTCTGTTCTACTTTAGCCAGGGATGGTCACACCCTGGATGCATAGGTAGTGTTCCACCTCATTAATTAAAACCTCCGATGTTCCTCTCTCTGACCAAGCCTCCAGTCGTGTGATTTCTCCCATGCCTCCTCCCGTTCTTGGCCTTCATCCTTTCCAGTCCTGACTCTATAATGAGGCATTTCCATTCCATACTATCCATTATTCATGGCTGCTTCAGAACTTAAAAGGTTCTGCACTCATGCAGCACATCAAGGCCCAGAGTCTCTAGGATCTGGCACCATGTTCTTTGTCTATGCTGATTTACTTCCTGCTACTCCAAGCACTGGTACCAGTCATAACATTATAGCACCATAGACCTAGAGCTGGAAAGGACCTTGGAGGCCGCCTAGTGCAACCTTGGGCCTGGAGTCAGGAAGACTCATCTTCCTGAGCTCAAATCCAGCCTCAGACACTTACTAGTTGTGTGGCCCTGGCCGAGTCACTTAACCTCATTGGCCTCAGTTTCTTCATTTGTCAAATGAGCTGGAGAAGGAAATGGCAAACCACTCCAGTATCTCTCTGCCAAGAAAACCCCAAATGAGGGCACAAAGAGTCAGGAATGACTGAAAAATACCTGAACAACAACTCCTTTTATAGCTGAGAAAAATGAGGTACTGAGAAGTTACATGATTTGCCCAAGGTCACCCTGGTAATAAATACATATTCATTAAATTTAAATTAAATAAATAGATAAATTAAATTAAAATTTAAATAAATAATAACAAATAGTTAGATTCCAGATTCTTGCCCCAGTCCTCCGACTTCCAGCCTTGTGCTGGCCAGGCTTTTCTGCTCCCTCTGCCCTCGTACTTGGTGCTCACTCTCTCTGATCCCACCTCCTATTTCATGTTCTCTTGATTCTCCTCCTGCCCCTAATTCCTTGTCCCTCTGCTGAATGACATCCTTCTCCCAGAATCAAATGACATTAGAGGAAGGGAGTCCGGCACAGTGAATACAAGCCAATGAACAAACGGAAATTGGAACAAGAAAGACCTGGGTTCGAATCTCTCTTCACACATTTTCTAGTTGAGTGAAACTCAATCTATGCCTTAGCTTCACTGAGCCTCAGTTTCTTCCTCTGTGAAACGGGGACGATAGTGACAGCACTTATCTCCTAGGGCCATAGTGAGGGTCAGATGAGATAATGCATGTAAAGTGATTTATAAAAATTAAAAGGCTGTATATGTTCAATATTATTATAGGTGGAAAGTAACTTAAAATCACTGAGCCCGGCTCTTTTGTTTCATTTTATAGACAGAAAGTTTTGTTGTTGAGTCATTTCAGTCCTGTCCAACTCTTTGTGACCCCATTTGAGGTTTTTTTGGCAAAGAGTGGTTCTCCATTTCCTTTGACAGATGAGAAAACTGAGGCAAACAGGCTTAAGCGACTAGCCCAAGATCACACAGCTAGGTGTCTGAGGCTGGATTTGAATGAACTCAGGAAGGTGAAGCTCCCTGCCTCCAAGGCTGGTGCTCTGTGCAGTATGGCGCCACCTAGCAGCATAACGGAAATACCGAGGCCCCAAAAGTCCTCTCATCCAAGGACATATAGCTAATATGTAGCAGTTCTGGATCTCAAACCCAGGTCTTCTGTCTCTAAATCCAACATCCTTTAGTGTTAACCTTAAGCCAGTATAAGTCCTCACTTATCCTTCAAATGGTCTAACACTATTCCTGGGGTCTGCTGGTAAATGTTTAACAACTGGCTTTGGGGAAAGGGAGGGGAGAGGGGTGAGAGGAAGGAGAATGTCCCTTTGACACACTTTTAAGTTTGATCTGCATTAGCGTCAGTTTCTCCGTCACTTTCTTAAGTCTAGACAAGCAAGAAAACAATAAATCAGGCCCTGAATTGCAGTATTTGCCAATATCTAAGGTATAAATGCTCACAAAGAAAATTTAACAATTGGCTGGCTTCAAATGCCCCTGATTGTAGTCCACATTGTTATCTCATTTCTCTGTCCTCTGATTGTAATTACACTTGGTACCGTATAACCTAGTGTTTAATGGTAATTTTTTTGTAATTTAATTGTAAATTCTCAGATTTCAGCTGACTTCCAGGCTAGACTCAAAACTCCCAGAGGGCAGGGGTACTGTCTTACTGCTTCTTTGTATCCCTCCCAACATACTGTAGCTACTTAACAAATATCTATTGAATAATATTTGCTTCATAATAACAGCTTGAATTTTTGTAGAGTTTTTTTTTTTGCACTTTACAAATGTAATCCAGATTTTAAGCCTGGAAAGTTAAACGTAAGGCTTTCCTAAGCGATGGAGAGAATGGTTCTTCAAAATTGTGTGCATGCCACCTACCCAGCAAAACTGAGTATCATGTTCCAAGGCAAAATATGGACTTTCAATAAAATAGAGGACTTTCAAGCTTTCTCAGTGAAAAGACCAGAACTGAATAGAAAATTTGACTTTCAAACACAAGAATCAAGAGAAGCATGAAAAGGTAATCAAGAAACAGAAATTGCAAGGGACTTACTAAAGTTGAACTGTTTTGTTTACATTCCTACATGGAAAGATGATGTGTATGATTCATGAGACCTCAGTATTAGGGTAGTTGAAGGGAATATGCATATATGTGTATATATATGTTTATGTATATATATATATATATATATAAGCGAATGTGTATATATGTATATATCTATGTGTATATGTATGTATGTGTATGTATGTATATATATGTGTGTATATATATATGTATGTAAAAGAGAGAGAGTAGACACAGGGTGAGTTGAAGATGAAGGGAAGATATCTAAAAGAAATAAAATGAAATTAAGGGATGAGAGAGCAACATACTGAGAGAGGGAGATAGGGAAAGATAGAATGGGGTGGATTATCTCGCATAAAGGTGGCAAGAGGAAGCAGCTCTGTGGGAGGAGGGGAGAGGGCAGGTGAGGGGGGAATGAGTGAACCTTGCTCTCATCAGATTTGGCCTGAAGAGGGAATACCATACATACTCAGTTGGGTATCTTACCCCACAGGAAAGAAGAGGGAGGAAGATAAAAAAAAAATAAAAGGGTGGGGGGATGATGGAGGGGAGGGCAGATGGGGGTGGAGGTAATCAAAACAAACACTTTGGAAAGGGGACAGGGTCAAGGGAGAAAATTCAATAAAGAGGGATGGGTTGGGAAGGAGCAAAATGTAGTTAGCTTTTCACAACATGAGTATTATGGAAGGGTTATACATAATGATACACGTGTGGCCTAGGTTGAATTGCTCGACTTCTTAAGGAGGGTGGGTGGGAAGGGAAGAGGGGAGAGAATTTGGAACTCAAAGTTTTAAAAACAGATGTTCAAAAAAAAAGTTTTTGCATGCAACTAAAAAATAAGATACACAGGCAATGGGGCGTAGAAATTTATCTTGCCCTACAAGAAAGGAAGGGAAAAGGGGATGAGAGGGGAGGGGGGTGATAGAGGGGAGGGCTGACTGGGGAACAGGGCAACCAGAATATATGCCATCTTGGAGTGGGGGGGAGGGTAGAAATGGGGGGAAAATTTGTAATCCAAACTGTTGTGAAAATCAATGTTGAAAACCAAATATGTTAAATAAATAAATTTAAATTTAAAAAAAAAATTGTGTGCTTGCATGAGAAATGGGGTTGATGCAGGAGTATTGGAGTGGAGAGACAGTCTTCATTTCTGCTCCAGAGGCACATGTGGTTCCAAGCCCTTTTTAGGGAGACACTCATGAAGAGAGGGGAAAAATATTAGAAAGTGGCAGGAAATATGTAGAGGGGCCAGTGCCTCAATATATCACAGATTTCCAGCTTACCTCCCTAGGAACTTTGGGGATTTCTCCTTGGGTAAGATTGGGGCCTCTCTCTCTCTCTATTGAGTTGACATAGATGGCTCCCAGTTGGAAAGCTCATTCATATTGCATATTTTCTGGTATATTCTAATCTATATAACTTCTCCCATTTCTTTTTGTTATTTGCTTGGATAAATGAGTTTGCTCATTAGTCACTATTTATGATGGTCTTTTGTGTAACTAGCATTTAGTGAGAAGGAAGCAATCTAGCGAGTGTAAGCTTTGGGCTACCCTCTCCTTTTAAGGGATAGCAGCCAGGACAATAATTTGTACCTAAAAATCATGCCTCTATAGAAATAATATTTAGGGGAGCACATGGATATTATTTTAGTTTGGTACCTTCTCTCAGACTAAAATAAAGCGGCCAGCTTCTCGGCTCTTTCTCTTGTTCTACTCCAGGTAGGAATCAAAGGCTTTCTTGGAGAGAGATGGGCAAGATTCCAGAGATATCTAGCTATCTATCCCTCCTCACAAACTCCACTTAGACCAGGGCATCTTAAACTTTGTCCACTCTCGACTCCTTTTCACCTGAGAAATTTTTACATGATCCCAGGTATATAGGTATATAAAATAGGTATACAAATCAAACATTTACTGATAATAAATCATAAAGAAATGTATTTTAAAATAATTCCTTGGCATGCATATAATTTGACCATTTATTAAAGATGAAAGCAAATTTGCATACTAATGAGATGGATATGCGTGTTTATTTTTATGGTAGGAAATATTAAAAGTCTTTATTTTCTATAATTAAACTTTCTGTAAGAGCAGAAACCTTTGTATATACCATAAAAACACTGTAATTCATAATGTATAACAGTCTCGAATCTAAGCCCAGGTGTTTCTGGCAGCATTTGGTGTTGGGTGGCATGGCGGCATGTACAACACAAAGTGCACATGTTGTGTGTTCAGAACCAAGGCCGTAGTCGTGCAATGTAACACGGGCAAGCGCTGCCAGAAACACCTCAGATTCATTACGCATTTGATTTTGAATTGATTTTTGGTCGTGGCACATTCAGAAACCTTTTAACTGTTGTCAAATTTTTCATGACCCCCACGTACAGTGACACAACCCCATGTGGGGATGAGACCCACAGTTTGAGAAGCACTGCTCTAGGATAGTGCACTGAGCTTGGAGTCAGGAAGCTCTGAATTCAAATCCAACCTTAAGCATTTCCTAGCTGTGTGATCCTGGCCAAGTTACTTAACTTCTGTCTGCCTCAGTTTCCTTAACTATAAAAAATGAGTGTAACAACGGCACCTACCTCCTAGGGTTGTTGTCAGGATCAAATGAGATCATATTCAAAGAAAAGAAGCACTTAGTACAGCGCCTAGCACATTGGAGATGCTTAATAAATGTTTGTTCCTTTCCTCTCCCCACTTTATGAAGCTATATATGCCATGTATAATTTTCCACTGTCTTTTTCTGTATGGTTTTACAAATGACATGATATCACCCAACCACACCCAGTTGCCATATTGCTCCATTTGTCCAGGAAAGCATCTGTATTAGTTAACTTTTCTTAGGAAATGATGGAAATCTGTGTTACTACCTGTTCTTTTCCCCGCTTCCCACTTGGGGGCACCAGTATCTTGTTTAAATAGGCCCAGGTTAGAGTTGCCTCAACTGCATAGCATATCACCCCGTTTTTACTATTTCTTTTTAATTTGGTCTTCCAACTAACAAGTCAGTAGTATGACTATACACAAATAGCTGATTCAGATTGCTCCCACAGCCGTAACCAGTCATTTCTGGTCTGTTAGGATTTAATCCGTTTCATTTTCATGGTGTTATCTATGACATTCTAACTCTCTTCTTCAAAAAAATTGTTTGGGATACTAGTATAGTGGAAAAAAATGGTGGATATGAGAGTGAGGAAGCCTTGGATTCAAATCCCTACTATGCTGCTTGCCATTTGTGTGACCTCAGGTGAGTCACTAAACCCCTCTGAGCCTCGTTTTCCTCATCTGTAAATATCGGGAATGCAAGTTTGACCTGGGTGATTTCTGAGGTTCTAAATCGACGAGACTATGTTGTAAAGAGGTCAGCAGGGGAAGGAGAGACGAAGGTGGGGGTGGGGGGTGGGGGAGCAAGTAATTCAGGGCCCCATATCGGGACCTCAGAGTTGAAATGATAAAGGAGCAGGAAGAGAGAAGTCCTTCTCCCTGGCTCACCACTTCTCCGTGTTTAGAGATAGCTGAGAATCTCTGGCAATCTGGACTATCTCTCAGTCCATCCTCTTGCTCCTGAACAGAGTGTTTTGGTAATACTGCTCCTGGCTAATTTCTGTGGGTGAGAATTCAGGCCACACCCAGGACTGCAATCCCCAATCTGCCCTCAACTCTGGCTTCACCAGTCCTAGTCAAAGTGGAGAAAGTGCAGGTCCTACTCACTACAAACAGAAGGGTCCAACCCCCAAAGCCTGCCACCTTCCCTCAAAATGAACAAAAGTCTTTGGCCTCCTGTCATCAGCCTTTCCACTCCTCTCTTTGCTCCATGGGCACGAATAGCTGCCCCAGAAATCTCTGAAGGCCAAAAAGGAAAAAAAGAAAGGTGAAGAAGAGGGAAAACAGACACATGCATATGACAGGGATATGAGCATGGTTGGAGAGGAGTTGTCCAATTCCATGCTAGGATCAGTGTTGAAAGACACACTTAGAGACCACAACCCTACCTTCCCCGTCCCTCACAGGTTTGCCTCCTGATTAACTCTCTCTGGGATCAAAGGGAAGCCAGTTAGGAAAGATATGCTCTGGGATATGCTAAGAAATTATTTCGAACTCTATTTCTAATTGATTCCGAGCCCCCATTTATTTTCCTCATGGGGGCTGACTTCCCCTTTCTCCCTGTTGTATCTCCTGCCCGTAGGATTAGACAGATCACTGCTGATGACCACATACTTTATTAGGAGTATCAAATAGCACAGAAAACACAGATGGACATTCAGGCTATATAGGGAAGGCTTCAGTAAGTGATGGCAGCAGGCACTGACTCTCTTCTCCTTCCTTCTCCTCCCAGATGGTCTGAGGGAGGTGATAAAAAGGATTGAGACTTAAAGCCTGGGCAGAAATTTCCCTAGCACAACAATCTAGGTGATCATGGTGGGGAGAAAGGCGTTTGGGACTAGACTTCATTTGCCTCATCAGATGATTTGGCCTTGTCGGCCGGCTCTTGGCTTGACAGACCCCACTCTACAGTGTATCCATTCCAAGCTTCCTACTGGGCTTGGCAGAAGCCTAGAGGCTGGCTGCAGCTTGTATTCTTCCTTCTCTCCTGTCTGCCTTGTGGTCCCTTGGTGGAAATTCCCCTCAGGGCCCTGGAAGGGCAGAAGATCTAAGCTCTCCTATACATTCGCATCCACTCTAGCCCAGCAAGTCTCTATGATCTCAAGGAAGTCTCCATGACAATGTCTCTGGGGAAGTAACAAGTCTTAGCTGGGTTCTGTTTGCCACCCTAATCTTGATACTCTTATCCTCTTCTGTGACTTTCTGTTCCCCTTCACGCACTCTCTGAGGTCTCCTAAAGAGGGGAAAGGCCACCAGGAGCCTCCCAGTGAGGGACAAAAAAACCCATGACAGTCACCTGACATTCTTCACATGACAAGTTAGGTCGGATAAGGGCCTTGCCATGGGCATTCTGGCATGGACATCCATTACCTTCCCCAGCATCTTTACTGAGAAGGGGAGAAGATACAGAGGAAGGAATGTAACAAGAGAAGGGATCAGAAGTGGGGTTCCGGGGGTGAGGAGAGAAGACACAGGAAAAGGGCAAAAGGAGGCTGGGAGCTGGGGCTTCTCAGGTGGCCTGTGCACAGAGAGTCACTGAAAGCAGCTTTTTGCATTAGGACTATGACAGAAATCTATTAAGCATGGATTAAAGAATAGCGCCCTCTGGCGAGAAAGCCTTCGGGCAAAAAACAAGCCCAACTGGAAAAGGTCTGTCTAAATCAAAGCCTGATCGGGAGTCTCCAGGATGTAAACCGAGCCTACAAACAGCAGCCCCTGAACTCAGCTGCACTCAGCCACATGAGCTTACCACAAGATCTGTCAGTAAGAATGGCAGAGAACCAAGGATGGTGCTTCCCACAAGTATGGAGGGAAAGGGACTTTTTGCATTTGGAACTTTGTAAAAGTGTTTATATTCCTGCCCACATCAAGTGGTTGTCATGTCTACACAGAGGAGAGGCTGGTTTCCCTATGACAGAAGGTCAAAGGGCTAGTAGAAGAATACCTCACTGTCTCCACATCGTCAGCAAGGAGGAAATGTTCTTTGAGAGAATGGAAGCTTAATATGGAAATATGTTTACCATGGTTGCACATATGTAACCTCTAACAACTTGCTTACTGTTTGGGGGGTGGGGAAGGGAGGAAGGGAGAGAGGGAGAAAAATTTGGAACTCAAAAATTAAAAGAAATGAATGTTAAAAATTGTCTTTACGTGTAACTGGAAAAAAGTAAAATACTTTTTAAAAAAAAGAAGAATGAAAGCTTCAGACTGGCAGCTTTGGACACCATTGATTTGGACACCATTGATGCCCCTGCCCCTTCTCCCCTACACACACGATAGTGTGCCCATATGGGCACACACATACACATATACACAGACAATCATGCACACACTCATGCGCACATGCACACACATATATACACACACATACACACATACTCATGCACACACACAGGCACACACACATACACACACTCATGCACACACACATATACACACATACTCATGCACACACATATACACACATACTCATGCACATACTCATATGCATACACTCATGTGCATACACATACACAAACACTTATGCACACAGATACACACTCATGCACACACTCATACACACATACATTCATGCACACACACATGCACACACACTCAGGCACACACATATGCACAGACACTCATGCACGCACACATACACACACACACTCATGCACACACACTCACTCATGCACACACTCTAACCTTCTTCAGCTTCCATGACACTGATCTTTCTTGGTTCTACTCTTACCTGCCTGAATGCACTTCCCCATTTCCTTTGCTGGATTACTGTCTTTCCTCCAGCTACTAAATATGGATCCTAACCACCTTGTCCTGGACCCTCTTCTTTTCTTTCCTTTGGCAGCTAGGTAATATGGTAGAGTGCCAGGCTTTGAGTCAGGAAGGCCCGAGTTCTTATTAGCTGTATTACTCTGGACAAGTCACTTAACTGTTGTTTGCCTCAGTTTCCTGATCTGTAAAATGGGGATAAGGATAGCACCTAGTTCACAGGGTTGTTGTGAGGATCAAATGGGGGGATAATTGTAAAGTGCTTAGCCCAGTGGCTGACCCGTAGTAAGTGCTATTTAAATGTCAGCTTTTAAAGTTATTATTAATAAATGTACTCTCTCCATGGCTTCATCAGCTCCCACAGGTTTAATTATCATCTCTGGGCAGATGATTCCCAGATGTAAATGTCTCACCCTAGTCTCCATCCTGAGCTCCAGTCTCACACCACCATCCTTACAATCACTCAGGCTGGGATAATGGGGGACTGGCAAGTCGGGAGGGGGAGTCTTTGAAGCAGGTGCAGATATCCCCTGCCTGGTTTCATTCCTTACAATATGCCCAGATATTCTCTGCCCATTTCCAGTCCAACTCTCTGCAAAGGCTTGTGTGACCGAGGAGCTGGTACAGGTAGAACTGCTGGGACCTTCTGGAGGGGGGAGTAGAAACAAGCTTCCTCCTCCCACCCAGCCTCCACCTCCTCACATGGCATCTCTATTTCCTTTGCATTTATTCTTTCCTAACCTTTCGTGAATGAACATTCTAAGAGAACAGAGCTTAAGCACCTGGGAGATTCATCAGAACTGTCAGAGGTCCCATGGGACCCCTGAACTGGTGGCAGTCTGCCTGAGCACTGGTGGCCAAGGAAGTACCTGCAGAAGAGACGGAGAAACAGTCCCAAACCTGGCAGCAGCTTGAGACATCATGGCCCTTCGGCACAGAAATAAATGCTGGCCATGAACTCTAGAGAGGCCTTAACACCTGAATGTTGGGTTTTGAAGCCCAGAAGAGAATTGGACCTGACCTTGTGTGGACTCTACAAAGGAAGAAAAGGAAGTCAGGAGGTATCACTTGGCTACATTTGTTCTCTACACAAGTGCCTTTTGCATTTAAAATTTGAGCCTACTTCCCCCAAAGACATTGTGCATACAGGGGAGAGTGCACTCCACTTTGGGAATATTGTTTAGTGGCTCTTGTTCTTGCTATACTTTCTCGGTAAATCCCTTTTCTAAAAGGTAATAGAGTTCCATTGATAACGGGGAACACACTGAGTGGGGGCTCAAGAGTGACAGCATCAAAAGCCATAATGCCTCAGGATTATCCCTAGATCCATGAGGGCAATAGTAGTTAAGAAGAACCAACATGCAAGTAGGAGTGGAGTTAGGAGAGTTAACCCAGAGGGGGACATGACATTGTTTCTGACTCATTTTTAAGTTGACTCTTCATGACCCAAGATACTGGAGTAATTTGCCATTTCCTTCTCCAGCTCATTTTATAGATGAGGGAACTGAGGCAAGCAGGGTTAAGCAACTTGCCCAGGGTCTCATAGCCAGTAGGTGTCTGAGGTCTTATTTGAACTCAGGTCTTCCTGATTCCAGGCCCAGAGTTCTATGCCCTATGGTACCACTTAGCTGCCCTATGTGACATGTGACATTAGCCTATTGATTCTACCACATCCACTTCCTGCTCTTACTCACATAGCTATTAACTACCTTGGTTTAGGCACTTCCATATTTTCTTCTATTTTTAAAAGTTTTTTCTGTGCTGAGGAAATAAACAGCTAACTTTTACCTAGTCTATTTTGTCTGTTGAGTTTCTATTCCACTTTTTGGGGAGATCTTGAACATGAGCCAAACCTAAGCATTAAATGATTTTCCCCAGTGCGCTTGGGTGAGTGTATAAAAAGCTAGAGAGGGTAGGGGGAGAGAAAAAAGATCTGACCTCTCTCTTTAGAGAATGGACTCCCCCAGGACTGAACCCAATCTATACACAGGGGTCCAGAGCTGGGTGCCCCTTAGTGAGAGAAGGAGAAGGAGAGGGTGAGCAGCCCCATTTCTGTCTTCGTAAGCCTAGTACCTAGGACAGTGCCTGCCTGGCACATGGTAAGAGTTTAATAATCGCTTACTGAATTGAATTGAACATTGTATCAGAATATCAGCTCTTTGAGGGTAAGGATTCTTTCATTCCTTCCTTCCTTCCTTCCTTCCTTCCTTCCTTCCTTCCTTCCTTCCTTCCTTTCTTCTTTGTCTTTGTACTGTCAGCCCCTAACTGCAATGCCTGGAGCATAGTAGGAACGTAATAAATGTTTGTTGATTTGAGTTAAAAGATGAAAATGGTCTGAAAAGCTAAAAAGGAATCCTTATGTGTTCTCTAGAGGCTCGGGGGGCATAATGTAATACTGAGAAGAAAGGGCAAAAGAAGGTCAATTAAACCTTTAGGACTGTGATACATATGGGGCTTTCCCCACTGAGAGGGAAACTTGATCTTCTGAGGCAGAAGAAGGGATGCTATGTGGACCCACAAACACCACCAGGGAGAGGGCATCTTGGAATTGCCACAGAAAGAAGAGACAAGTAATTGTGGTTAGTGGTTTCCTCTTGAGAGGAACATAGGAATCAGTTATATGTGTTGACTTGACTTGAATAAGAAGTTACACTTCCTGCCAGAGCACTTCTCTGGAACAGGGCAGAAAGTCTCCCAAGACTTTCAGATTTAGAATGACTCCTCACTTCTAGGGCTTGTGTAGGGACAAATAATGCCAAGAAGGGATCAGGAGAATATGATGAAATCCTGGGCAGGAAAATGGAGACATTATGGACACAAGAGCTTTTGCTGACTGCTCCTAATTGCCAGGATGGAATATAAGCTCCTCTGGGGGTAGGGACTTCACCTTTGTCTTTGCTTTCATTAAGCTTCTGTTCTGTACCAGACTCTGTCAGGCTCTGGGGATACAGAGACAAAGGTGAAACATCCTTGCCATCTAGGAGATTCCATTTTATTGGGGAATACAACTGGCAGATGTATAGGCAGATACAAAATAACACAAGGTAGACACAAAGTGAGTGGGTCAGAGACAGCATTAGCAGCTGGTGGGATCCAGGGAGGCCTCTTGCTGAAGGGAGGTTTGAACTGTAGAGTAAAGGAAAATAAGGATGGATTCTGAAAGGCAGATGTGAGAAACGGGTGAATTTCTGGCATGGGTTCAATCAGTGCCCAGAGTCAGAAAACAGGCAGAAAGTCCTGCTGTACTTGGCCCTGATCAGACCACATCTGGAGACTGGGTTCAATTCTGGTTGCCTAAGTTAAGGAGAGATTTTAATAAACTGGAGTGTCCAGAGGATGGGAACCAGATGGTGAAGGGGCTTGAGTCCAGGTCAGGATGTTTCACTTGGAGTAAAGATGGTGACAGACATAGCAGCTGCCTTCAGATGTGTCATGCACAAGAGGGATTAGACTTCTCTCAGGCCTCAGAGGGCAAAACCAGGAACAACAGCAGGGATTTGCAAAGAAGAAAATTTGGGCTTGAAATCAGAAAAAAAAACAAACAAACGAATTTAACAACTTAACCCTGAACTATTTGAATAAGTTACTGATAATCAAAAATTAGAAATGGATAGCACACATGACATCAACTAGAATAATTTTATCCAGAAGAATTAATTTGCCAAGGTAAATTAATTGCCACAGCAAGGAGACCAAAATCTCATAGCGAATTGCTTACCAAAAAGTAGAGAGGCAGCTGCCAAAGTTGGCGAGTGGTCTTGAATATAAAGTCTTCGTAGAATCTTATGAAGAGGGATGCTAGATGATTGTAGACAGTATTGTCTCCTAAAGTAGAGAGAAGTAGTGGAGAATAAAACTAGCTTAAAGAAACCTTAGCAACTCTACCCAACTAAGCAAAATCATCCCAAAGCGATTCAAAGATGAAAATAGAAAGGCTAACAGGAGGAAAATTAAGAATTTTTGTAAAAATCATCATTATAATATAGTTTGTACTTTTTTCACCATTAAAGATAGTGAAACTTCCATATGTGGAGCCCAACAACAATCCTAGATTTGCTTCTAAAAAAGCACAAATAAGAATAAAGGTGGGGAAAGAAGCTGAACTTAACAGTGTGCATACAGAGAAGATGGGTGCTGCAGTTCATATAATTATGAAATTATTGGTGGATCAACATACAAAGTAGTTGAAGGAGGGAAAGATACCAAAGGCACAAATAAAATCTTGGGCATCAGTGGATAGAATGTTGGACTAAAGTTGAAAAGACCTGAATTCACATCCAGACTCAGACTAGCTTTTGGCTAGCTATGCAACCCTGGGCAAGTTACTTAACCTCTCTCAGCCTCAGTTTCCTAATCTGTAAAATGAGGATAAAAATAGCACCTGCTTTAAAGGGTTGTTATCCAAAGAGATAACCTCTGTCAAGCATTCTGCAAATCTTAAAGCTCTGAGAATGCTCGCTGTTATAACCTAAAACAATGTACCTGATAAGACATCAATAACCGCCTGCTCTATTATCTACATGACATCTTGGAGAGTCATCTCAAAGAATCTGGGGCATCCTTGATGAAGGTGCTAAAAGGGAACCTTCAGCAGGCTTTCCCAAGCTATATTCAATGATGGACCATATATTTACCTTTTTGCAATAAGCCAAAAGTGTTGAGAATATGTAATCTCCAGAGATTATTATTTGTTGATTATAAAAAACAATATATTCTGTAGAAAAAAATGCCCTTTTACAGTTTCTTTTACAATAAAGTGTCTCTCATCAAAATCATTCAAGATTCCTTAAAATATAAGACAACAGAAATAACTCACCGGTGTAGATTCCCCAATGTGTTTGCCATGGTGATGGAGGCAATTCATCTTTTAATTATTTCCTATTAATCCTATATAGAGCTTGCTTTGTATATATTTGCTTGCATGTTGCTCCCCCAGCTTAGATTGTAAGCTGCTTGAAGGCAGGGACTGTCTTTTGCCTCTTTGTGTATTCCAAGTTCTTAGCACAATGCCTGGCACATAGTAGGCACTTAATAGATATTGATTGATTGATTGATCCAGCACAGGGTCTAAGTTGAAGAAAGATTCCTTGCAAATGCTCAAATCCTTTGGAAGCCCCATTTGCAGAGGTCTCTGTGCTGATTTCATCAAGACCCAGAGCACCAGAGTTTCTTGGAAAAGGTCTGAAATAACTCAAAAGAGTTTGGCCTGAGAGCTATGGAAGAAAGAATTGGAAATGAAATTAACAGCTTGGCACAAGAGGTACAAAACATTGCTCAAACAACAAATTCCCTGAAAATTGGAATGAACCACATAGATGCCAATTACTTCATGAGGCAACAAGAAATAGTAAAACATAGTCAAAAGACTGAAAGAAAAAAAGAAGAAAATAGAAGGTAGCAGCTGATCTGGAAAACAGATTTATGAGAAATATTAAGAATCATCGAATGATTTGAACACAATGACCAAAAAGAGCTTTGACATTCTATTTCAAAAAAATCTTAAAAGAAAACTTCCAGACCTCTGAGAACCAGAGGGCAAAGCAAAAATAGAGAGCATTCACTGGTCACCTCCTAAAAGAAACCTTTAAATGAAAACCCTGAGCCAAAATCTAGAGTTTCCAGGTCAAATAAAAATTACTGCAAGCAGCCAGAGAAAGATTTCAAGCACTAAGGAGCCACAGTCAGGATCATGCAAGATTTATTAGTCACCAATCTAAAGGAGCAGAGAACTTGGCATATGATAATCCAGAAGGCAAAGCATATAGCTTTACAGCCAAGAATAATCTACCCAATAAAACTGAGGGCAAAAATGGACCTTTAATGAAGTAGAGGACTCCCAAGCACTCCTGATGAAAAGACCAGAGTTGTAGAGAAACTTTGAAGTTTATCAAAGTTTGAAGGTACTTTTAATAAGCAATATATACTAAAGATATGTCAGGAGTTGAAAGGAATTCTCTCACTGTTCTCCCTAGGAGTGAGAACTAGAGACTTTCTGTTGAAGGGGAGTCGATTTTTAAAGGTATTGGCAGCCACCAGAGAGTTAGACTGGGAGCAGGGAGGAGTCCTGCCTAAGGAAAGATAAGGATATATGTTGATTCACCGCTGGGGCAATGTCACAAAAGAATGATGAGCATCCTCTCTATTAGGAGGAAGAAGCCTCAGCATCGCAGAGAGCTCCAGCAGATGGCAGCATCAGAGCAGTAGGGAAGTGATGAATGGTAACTTGGGAGGCAGAATGGGGTCAGTGAGTTGCTGTCCTGGCAGGGGTGCTAGCCATGGTGCCCTCCTTCTCGAAGTACATGAAGACAACAACAACTGTCCGAAAAGTATTCCCTCTCTTACCAATGAAGACTTCTTTGCGAGATTACAGCTCTCTATGTATGTGGAAGATGTGGGAAGTGATTCTGCTGTTTGATTCCCTTGCCATCACCCTACCTCCAGTTAGACTGACAAAATGCTGTATACTCTGTTCCTTTAAGCAGGTGAAAACATGTCTGCTGAATCAATCAATCAACCAAAGACTTTAGGCCAGGGATTCTTAACCTGTGGTCTTTGACCTCAAAAACATACTTTTGATAACTATATTTGAATAGAATTGATTGTAGGGCAGCTAGGTGGCATAGTGTAGAGTGCTGGGCCTGGAGTCAGGAGGATTCATCTTCCTGAGTTCAAATCTGGTCTCAGACACTTACTAGCTGTGTGACCCCGGACAAAGTCACTAAACCCTAATGGCAAACCACTCCAGTACCTCGGCCGAGAAAACCCAAAATGGCATCATGATGAGTTGGACAGCACTGAAAAAATGACCAGACGATAATGTAATCATATGTATCTTGTTTTGTGCATTTAAAAACCGGACTACTGACGCACAAAAAAGTTGAACTCCGACTTTAGACTAACTGTGAAAAATCCTTGAACGTCATTGGAAGAAATAAAATAATGTCGCCCAGGAGGTATTTGGATTGGTCCAGAATAGTCATGCCCTGAGGGTTTATATAAAAAAGCAAGCCAATTCAAAGCTCAGAGATTTGAGCTTCTGACTTGTTAGGGTGGCAAGTTGCAGCCACATCCCAGAGAAGGAATTGCTTGGGGGGAGAAGAGCCCTGCCCTGGCCTTATACCAGCTAGAAGTCAGTCTCCGTCCCCAAGCCCAGCCCTGCTTGACTCAAGGCAGATGTCGTCAACTTCAGATAGAGGATTTTAGACTTCCTTTCTGAGTCCTAGCTCTCTCTAGCAAGGTCCCTGGAACTGGGACCTGAGGGCAAATGGAGGAAAGGAGCCCGGCAGAAAAACATCAAAGCTAAAGGCAAAAGTCCGTAAGGGGGCCCCGAGTTACCCCCTCACAATGCGTTCTGTAAACTTGGGCCCACGTTCCCCTGAATTGTGCACCGATTCAAGCTGGGGACTATGAGAGACTTTGGAGGGTGTGTTTTGTATGGATTACTCTCACTACTCAATCTTCCCAAAGAACCCTCTCTAACAGCTGGGTGTGGCTAACTAAAAGGAATCCCCACTATAAAAGTCAACAATCAGCCATCCACGTGCATAATTCAATGGTATTTACCTGTCCTGTCTGGTTTCAAGCTGGTGTGTCCTGTCAAGTTGATAATGTCACTGAATCACAGATCTGAAGCCGGAAGGGGTCTCAGAAGCCATTGACTACAACTCCTTTATTTTACAGATGGGGAAACTGAGGTCCAGGAAAGGGACTTGTCCAAGGTCTCAGGTGGCAAGTATCATATACGACATCAAAGATTTTGAGCAGAAAGGAACCTTAGAAGCCAACTAGTGCAGCCCTCTTATTCTACAGATAAGGAAACAGTCCCTCCTCGGGGTGGTAGATTTACAGCTAGAAAAGACCTTAAAGGTCATCTAGCCCATTTGGTTCATTTTACAAATTAGGAAACAGGCCCAGAGAATGACTTGCCCAAAGTCACACGGGCAGCAAGTGTCTAAAGCAGGATTTGAACCCGAATTCCCAATTCCAAGTGAAGGCTTTACCTCCTCCCCAGGTAGGGAGGGGCTCTGTGTGTGTTTCTAGCATGGAGCCTACCACACGAATGCTCATGCCCTAACTGGCTAATGGACTCAGGAGGACTCAAAGCAAGGCCCTCTGACTCCCAGCCCAGCAGCCCCTCATGACTCCCAGGCCATGCCTGCATGGTGTTTTTCGAGACACATCAGTTCTTTTTTTGAAAATCCCTAAAACCACAAAGATACTTATTCTGCAGCAGCCACCACCAAGTGCACCTGGAAAAGGGTGGCCCACAGACACCACCCTGGAGAAGCCAAAGGACCTGGGTTCAAATTCTACCATCAATGACCGTGGTGAAACATGATGCTATAATTATGGGCTCAAGATGTAGAATAAAACCAACATTTTTGGTCATGGCCAACATGGGAACTTGCTTTGCTTGATGGCACATATTTGTTACCAGGCTTTGTTTTCTTTTTTTCTTCCGTAGTAGGGGAAGTAGAAGTGAGGGGGATGGAAAATAATTGCTATTTATTGAACAAAATTAAATTTAATACAATTCAAAATTTTTAGCTAAAAATTTTTTTAAATTAAAAAATGTTTAAAAAGAACAAATTCCACCTCTAGGTGCTTACTATGTAATTTTGTAATGCTCATGAGCCTCAGCTTCCTAATCTGTAAATGAGGTCCATACCTATAGTCACCACCTCATCAAGTTGTGAAGCAGCCAGGTGGTGCAGTGGATAGAGCTCCAGGCCTGGAGTCAGGAAGACCTGAGTTCAAGTCTAGCCTCAGATACTCAGACACTAGCTGCGAGACCCTGAGCAAATCATTACCTGTCTGCCTCAGTTTCCTCAACTGAAAATGGGGGCGATAATAGCACCTACTTCCCAGGGTGGTTTTAAGAATCAAATAATATTTGTAAAGCACTTAGCAAGGTGCCTGACACATAGTAGGTGCTTAATAAATTTTAGTTCTTTGCTCTCTCAAATGAAATAGTAAAACACTTTACAGACTTTACATGGCTGCCAGTTACTCTGATAAAGTATCAATGCGTATCCTTGGTATTGTTATGTTTTGCACCCTCTACTGTGCTTGTAGGTGCTAGGCTCAGAGCTGAAAAGGACCTTAGGGATCGCCTAGTCCAACACCCTCATTTATAGACGAGGAGACGAGCCTGGGGCAGTGAAGTGTTCATGTCATGTGGGGACTGTTCAGCAGACCAGGTGCAGAACCTGGATCCTCCAACGACTAACAATCTTCTCGCGTTTGGTCATTTTCAGTTGTCCAGCTCTCCACGACCCCATTTTGGGGTCTTCTTGGCAGATATTGGAGGGGTTGGCCATTTCCTTCTCCAGCTCATTTTATAGATGAGGAAACTGAGGCAAACAGGGTGAAGTGACTTGCCCAGGGTCACACAGCCGGGACCTGTCTGAAGCCAGATCTGAGCTCCTGAAGATGAATCTTCCTGACTCCAGCTCTGTCACTTTAATCACTGTACCACCTAGCTGCCCGGAGCATTTCTTTTAAAAATACTCAGAGAATTTCATTTCTAGAAAGGAAATTAGTAAAAGAGTCTGGCTGGCTTAAATTGGTTTGGACTTTCACTGGAGAGTTTACAAAGGCCAGGCAGTGGTTCCATTTTTTAATTCCTTCTCCCCACCCCATACTTCCAATGTTCCCTCTTTCCCTAACAACCCACTGAAGGACCTCTTCCCCTCCCCTTAGCTCCCTAAGCCTCTGGCTCCCAGGGAGCACTTTTGCCCTCTGTTCTTGGGGGGAATAAACAACCACATCTTAAGGGACTGAGCAGTGGAAGCTACCTCCTCTCCCCCTGCTTGCAAAGGATCACACCTGTTTTTATAACGTTTTTTGGTCACTGTTCAGTGAGCCCAGTTGATTTAATCTACAGAAGACAATAGATCAAAACGCTGGCACTGGATCCCTCTGCCCAGTCTCAGACAGGCCTTCAGCAGCTGCCCTCCCCCAACCTGTGTTGGGCTCCGTGTACTTATCCCTCCCTCCAGGGCTAGAATGGACACCTGTGGCCCCCGAGCCTTTCTTTATGATCTCAGACTCAGCTGTCTTGCTTTGCTGATCTTGTACCAGCATCAAAGCCAAAGGGCTGAGAGGAAAGGCAGCTCCATGGAGAAGAGGAAGCAAACCACAAGACTGCAGGAAATTTGATTTTCACCTTAGCTTTGCTCCCTGAGGTGCCCTGAGCAGTTTTCTGAGGCCCAGATGAGAGTCTAGAAGAGATCAGATTCTTGTCTTACATGTGAGGAGCTATCAGATGGCAGAAATCTGTGATTTCACGGAGAGGGAGCCAACTCCTTCTGCCAGAGCTGGTCAGGCCCTTCCCTCCGTGAGGACAAGGGCCTGCCTATGGTCACATGGCCAGTCTATGTCAAAGAGGAACCCAAGGCCCAAGTCATCTTTCTGGGTGGGAGGCCACCTCTCTATTAGGGAACAACCCCTTGAATGCTTGCCCATCATTGTTGATAAAGTTTGCGTTGGTGTCCAGCTCAATAGCCAGAGATGGAAACATGAAACTAAGTCAGGGGGTTTGTTTCAATGCAAGACTCACAGAGAACCCAGCACATCCTACCTGGGGACCTGTATCTGTGTGAATGAAGCCTTCACACTTTTGGAATCACTTAGATCTGACTAGATTGGGGTTGGGGGTTATGGGTCAGGAAAGCCATCTTGGACATTTGAAAGACCATCATGATCAGTCTAGAGGGCAGAGCAGGGGCAATGGGGTCGACGAAAGAGGCCGATTTCAGCTTGATGCCCCAAAAAACTTCTCAATGACCCTCAAAGCGAAAGAGGCTGCTATGGGCAGCAATTTCTTCTTCACTTCTTCAAAGCAAAAAGATGACCACTTGTGCTAGATTGTAGAGGACTTTTATTGATAAGGCCTGGCTAGTCTGAGGGCCCTCACTCTAGCTTATCCTCCACTATGGGGCCTAGTGGAGCAAGAGCTCTGGGACCAATTAAATTTCCCCACCAACGTGCCATACTCAAGGGGATCCTAGCTTGTGAGGTGTTTGCCAGGAGGTGCTATCTCTGCCAGGCCTCCACCAGCTGAAGTCACCTTGGGTACTAGCTTTGGTGAGGACCAGCATATGAACTTTTAAAGCTTTTCTGTCAATCACTCTCCCTCAACCCATCCAGATAAGGTTGGCTAAACTCAATCTGCCTTGACATGACTGCACCTAGCATCAGCTAATGGACATGGAGGCCAGTGATTTCCCTCACAAGCCCAGACTGGCTCTTTTTCAGATACAGCTGCTTCCTCAACATACCATGGGCCCTGGCAGTGCCCACTGAGGAAAGTTTAGCAACAGCATCATCCAGAGAAAGCATTTTGTAAAACCCAAAATAGTTTTATTTTTTCCCCCCAGATCTTTGTTTCCACAAGGAATTTAGCAAACATGCTAAGGTTATACAAATTGTCTAGCAGACAGGAACATGCAGCGCTGATTCCTCAGCCAATTGCTGCTGGGTGAGCAGCAGCCCCGTCCCCCTGAGTGAGAGGCCCTATGGCCTCGGGACGGTTCCCAGAAATGTACTGTAGGTGTGTAGCACGTAGTCGTCAACCACCGGAGGTAGGTCTCTTGACAGTTTAAAAAAAAGGCAAACAAACAAGCTTCTACTTCAGTGTGTGACGGATCCCTCAGCAGGAGCAGTTCGATGTGTTGCAGGCTTTGGATTGCAAAATCCTGAATTCTATCACAGAGTAGCAGAGTGTGGAGTGGGAGGTCCAGGGGACAGGAGAGCTTCAAAGTACCATCTGAAACCCGTCCCCCTCCCCCCGGCCAGCAGCGGCCACCCAGCAAGGAGCTGGAGGAAGGAGGGCACGAGGGCATGATTCTTCGACAGAAGAGTGCGTCCTCTGCCATGGGCACTTCTGAGCTTCCCATTGCTGGTGGGAGGCTGATGCTATGGGGGTTGGGAGCTCAGGCTGCAGGCTGCCCCTGCCCCCCACCATGACCACCACTCCTTCGACCAGAGCAGCCAAGTGAAAACAGAAGGGGAAACTGGAGCCCTGAGTGCTTCTGGTGCCAGCCCCGAAGCCTTTGGCAATCGCCCCTTCCAGGACCCAACATTGCTGGAGAGGCTGTCGGGAAGCCATGACCTTGGCCTCTGGAAGGGCAGACTGCTGCCACGCTTTACATCCAGTCCAACATGGAAAACATCTGCCACCACGAAGGGAGAGACTGGCTTAAAACAAAGCAAATCACCAACATTTATACAGTCTGAGAGCAAAACCAGATCTCGGTACAGCAAAGTGTACAGAAGGGATAGAAAGGAGTATGCCCTATGAGCCAATGAGTGCTCATTGTAATAGAAAATAAAGATTTACATTTTCACTGTCAATATAGGCTATGTACAGAAGTGTGTAGAGATAGAGCTACATGGATAAAGCTTCATTCTAGGCCTCTGAGACATTGATAACAATGGTTCCCTGAACCTGTAGAGTGCAAGTAAGGACAAAAACAAAGTTTAGGTTTGTATGAATATGGAATAAATACAATAATTAAAACATGAATCTCCCTTATAGCGAAACACAAGCCAGTCCTGAACTGTGTCAAAGTTTAAAAAGTTGGGCAATGCAAGATCTAGGTTTCAATAGGTGGAAAAGTTATGCAGGCCCTGCCCCAGGCAGGGGATGTTAGGGGATGTTTCCAGGAGGTAACACCCAGCCATGGACATCAGCCCTTGACAGCAACTTTGTTTTCCGCAGCAGCAAACATAGCATAGAATCGGGAGCTATCGTTGGACAGAAGCACAGATGGAGTGTCAAATTCCACCACCTGGAAGAGAGGAGCAGAGCATGGACAAGCCCATCATGGCTCACAGGACCGAGCCCCAGCTCAAGGGACAGTCAGAAGCCTGCACTGGGATCTCCTAGAGGAGGGCCTGGGGGTTCCCTTTGGGCTTCTACTTCTCTCCACGCAAACCAAGCAGGTGGAAAGCTGGGCCCTACACAACCACAGGGAAGACAGAGTCTCCCACACTGTCGCCTTCCTGTACCACAAGCCTAACCCAGATGTCCCCTGTGGATGTTCCAGGCTGCTCCATGGGCAGTGAGCTCCTGGGCTCCTCACATGCTTTTGCTATAGCCTCCCTTTGTTACTTTCTCATTAAAAGGGAAAGCAGGGAACGGAATCCACTAAGCAGGGCTCACTGCAAGGCCACAGAAGCCTGGCCGCTTACAAAGAGCCTGCAGAGGCACGGTGGGCTTAACATCAGGCCCTGGCCCCACTGCTCACTCCTGGGATGACTTTGGAAAAGTCACTTCCACTCTAGGCCTGCTTCATCTGTAAAACAAGAAAGTTGGACTCAATGTTCTCTGAGTCCTTTCCACTTCTAATAGTCTATAAATTTTTGCTTTCTCTCATTGAGCAAGCACTTGGTGTCCAGAACATTTCTCACATACCTCACACGCAAGGGGCCCTCAGTAACTACTACTTCAGGAGGCTGCTAATGTTCATGACAAAGGACACTGGTGTCAAAGGGAACTTCAGTGTGGGAAGGAGAACTTCAGGGTGCTCCGATTTCTTCCACACCTGCCTCCACCACGTGCCCCTTTCACAAGTAGGTGAGGACAGCCAGGCCCTGCCCCAGGGAGGAGCCCCTTCTTAGCATTTCTCAGGCCTAAGAACAGTCCTCATTCTCATCTACTTCTGAGGCCCAGCCAAGAGCCTGGGTGTCCAGTCCCCTCATCTACATCCTTTAAGTCATGAGTGCCATCCTGACTGTGTAGTGCCAACAGTGACAAGGCAAAATCAGTCTACCCAAGAAGAGACTCTCCAGCCTTCCCCCAGCTACCCTCTTGAAGCCTGTCATCAGCTGCCTCCCAGAGACATCATCTCGGATCTTTCAGCAAGGCTGAGGGGGCAACATGCAGGGTGGGGGTCCCTCGAGGGCCTGTGCTCTACCTGACCCTGCATCAGCACCATGATGCGGTCGGAGCCCAGGACCGTGTGCAGGCGATGAGCGATCGTTAACATGGTACAGTCGGCAAAGGCCTCCCGGATGGTTTCTTGAATCAGTAAATCGGTCTCAGAATCCATGGCTGCTGTTGCCTCATCCAGTATCAGGACCTATTGATGGGCCAATGTATGATTACAGACCAGTGGTAACCTCACTGTTTCTGTTACAACAGCTAATGTGCGGGCCCCCCCATCAGGAGAGCCTGGTGATTCACTGAAGCACAGAGCAGTGAAAGCCAAAGCCAACAGCCTCTCCATCAGGGCTTGGAAACCTGGACGCCCCGAGGACTCCTGTGCCCACGTGGCAGTCAGGTCTCACCTTACAGCGCCGAAGCAGGGCCCTCGCGATGCACAGTAGTTGCCGTTCTCCCACTGAGAAGTTATCCCCATTCTCCAACACTTCAGACTCGAGTTTCAGAGGTAGCTGAGCAACCTGGAAAGAAGGAAAGGGAATGCAACCCAGGCCAGTGGATGAGCTCCACCACTCCAGGCCTTGCCCAGTGTCTGTATGAGGAGCAGGAGACAGACTGAGAGGGCCAAGAGACAGCTTAAGCTGGTCCTCCAAGCACCTGCTCAGAAGAGAAACACCTGGAGTGTAAGCAGGGCATGCCCTGCTCCCAGAGGCAGTCACAGATAGGCAGCAGCTGCCCACGTCCACTGAGGCAGAGTCAGCAGTGAAGGTGTGGTGACAGTATCCCCCTTCCTCTCTACTCACACATTCTTTCATATGTGTCCTCTCCAGAGCATCCCAGATCTGGTCTTCACTGTACTGGTTGAAAGGATCCAAATTTGACCTAGGCAGAAGGGAGGAAGGAAGGTTTCAGGGGCCCAACATGACCATAGCCATGGCTTCCCCAGGTGGCAGAGGGCACAAGTGAAAGCTGAGAAGTCATATAAGCTTGTGGATGGCTACAGAGTGACATCACATCTTAGAGGACAGAAACCGAGTTTAATGTCACAGGACTAGTCCGTGTTCCTGACTGAGAGACTCAACTTCACAGCTGACCAAATCAGGATTCCCTCAGAGGAGGGAGAATACAAGGAGCCAGAGTGGGCCCAGCCCACAGTCCAGGGCCAGGGCCACCACAAAAGAGCAGAGATCAGAAGCCCAATGACCAGGCTTCTCTTGCCTATCCCTTTTCTGAGGAACTTCATTTTCCTGACTCTCCTTACCCAGCACATGGGGCCAGGAGGACATAGGCCTTACTCTCTACTCTGTTTCAAAATCATTTCTCTTCCACTTCCCTCAGTGAGCTTTCCAGAAGTCCATACGATCCATTTATATCACGCCCCCTACTAAAACACAGACAGACACACATGAATGCACACATGCATGCACGCACATGCGTGTGGGCGCGCGCACGCACACACGCGCACGCACACACACACACACACACACACACACACACAATTATCCATACAACTGTCCTCTCTCCTGACTTCAAGGTACTTTCCCAACTTTTTCCATTAATGGCTCCTGGTAATCTTCACCATGTCATCCTCAGGCCTTTCCTCACACATGCAGACACTCCAGTGAACAAACCCTGTCCTTCAACCACAATCCAAACACACTTGTGCCTTAGATGCCTTCATGTCTCCCAAACGTAACCGACCACAAGCTCTTGGTCTCCACTTCTCTCATTCTTACTGACTGACTCTTTGCCTGAATCAGGGGTTGCAAACTTTTGCCTCTTTGTATCCCCAGAGCCTGGCACAGAGTGCTTAACACTTTTGTTTGACTGGACTAAAAGAGGCCTAGGCTGGAATCCATGGACACTGCCCCTTAACAATGCCAAGTGGGAATGGTCAGACGTATTCGCATGAACAGCTTTCAGGTCGGGGGAGAGGGGTCTGTCTGTATGCCCAGTGCTTAAAATGTGCATGGCACATACTTGAATCAGTGAGGAAGCACAAGGGAGGAGAATTAAAAAATGAGAACTGACTCTTTCATAGCTTTTCTAGTTGTTCTCTCGTTTGAGCCTTACAACACCCCAGTGAGGAAACTGAGGCATCGAGGTTAAAGTGATTTGCCCCAGGTCACCTCAATCTAGTGAAATTCCTTCACGACTCAGCTCACATGCCACCCCCCTACTCAGGCCTTTCCCGATTTCTTTCCCCATTTGTTCAGCCGTTTTTCAGTCTTGTCCAACTCTTCCTGACCCCATTTGGGGTTTTCTTGGCAGATGCTGGCCCACTAGCATCCTGAACTTGACAAGTGAAAACAGAGATCTGGGGCAGAGGCCACTAAGACAACGTACCAATAAACAAGACTGTCTTGCAAAAGGAATTCTGCCCGACGAGCTGCTGGGCACCACCCTGGCCTTGGCAGAGGCTATGTTCCAAGAGCCAACCAGAGGCCAAAAGCCCAGGTCTGCTTTTGGCCGTCTCCTCAATTCTGCAAACACTCAACCAACGCCTGCACAAGTCAAAGTCACCACTTCAGCCACCATGCAGTGGCACCTGCAAGGCCAACATCTTATCCTGATCAGTGGCTTGCTTCAAAGATCAGACACCTTCCTCTTTCAAAGTCAAAATCATTCATCCAGGTATTGCACTTACAATGCTTCGAAACTCATCTAATCTCAACTTCAGGCAAGGGTCCCACCATCTCCTTCCATCTCTGGCTCTTCCCTATCCCACACTCCCCACTGATCGAACCTCTTTAACATTCTACCCATTTACCCTGCCACCAAAGGAGCCCTCAATGCCTCCGAGCTAGACCATGCTAACAGCCCCTAAGTTGTGCTCCTGGGCCTAGGAAGTCCTTCCTTCGCTACTCCATCCTTCACAAAGCTACCCAAAATAACTTTCCTCATCAACAGATTCTGACCATGCCACTCTTCTCAAAACCCTCCAGAGGCTCCTCCTTGCATTTAGGACAGAGAATAAACTCCCCAGCTTGCAATTTAAAGCCTCCTACACTCGGGTTCCCATCTACCTTTCCAAACCTTTTCCCATTGCTCCCTTCACATACTCTACCTCCCAGCCAAACTCAATTAATACCTCAAGCTCTTTCCTTTTGCCTTCAAGGTGTGGTCCAAGTGCTAAGGAAGCCCTTCCTGCCATGATCCCCACAGCTTGTGCCCTTTCCTTCCCCAAATACTGTGAAAACACGAGGCCATTCTCTCTCCTTGGCCCCTCACACCCAAGACTGACCTATACTTGTCAGGTTTCACCTCCTCTTCCATGAGGAAGAGGCTCCTCTCTTTGTCCCCCTTGATACTCTCCACCCTACCCCCTGGCCAAATACAGAACTTTTGGGCTCCAGGGTTCACTGGCATTCATTGTAGTAACCTCAGCTTCTCATACCAGACTTTGCACATGGAAGATACTCAGTGAACATTGGTTGTTTGCTAAACCAAATCTTCCTTTTCTGTCCTGTGTTGATGGCTGTAGTATCCCTACTTTCCCCTAAATTTGGCCTTTCCAGATCCTACCCATCATTCAAGGCTTACCTCACATACAAAGAAAGCTACCAAGCAAAGATCTGTCAAGAAGGCCCACCACAGAATCATTTGAAAATTAAGCCTAGGAAAGACTAACAAGAAAACACAACAATTTGCCATTTGCCTAAGTTCTTGTGGTGACTTTTCAAGGCCTCCTCAATCTTGACCAACCATCCTCACCTGACTGTGCCACTGAACAACACCGGCTCTTGAGGAATGATGGAGAGCTTGCTACGGAGATCAGCAAGCCCAATGTCATTGATCTTCACGCCATCGATTTTGATGCAGCCTCCTGAGAGCTCCACTAGGCGGAAGAGGGCCATCCCCAGAGAGGATTTCCCTGGCGAGACAAGAAAATGCAAAATGACAGTTTAATCCTCATCCTGTTTGACAAAATCAAAGGCAATCTTTGTTCAAATTCCCTCTATTAATCAAGTAACAAGGGCTTATAAAGAGTATCAAAAGCTACCCAGTTTCTACTCTGTAGTTGGAGGTTAATGAAGTTAGAGAGCTTGAGAGAGACTAAGTGCAGGAAGGGATTTGGCTCATTCATCTTCTGAGGTTGATATCAAGTGGGGAAAAATCCCTATTTATTAGGAGAAAGACAAAGGTTCTCTGTTTCTCAAGTGAAGGGCCATTTTGTGTCCTCTGCATAGAAGGGAGAGCTGCAGAGGTAGGTGGAGGGAGAAGGGATCTCCTAATGTTTATGGTCCTGTGAAATGAATCCTCTGGACCCTGAACACAAAGAGCTGGGCTGAGGCTACCAAGGAGGCCTCCAACAACACCCAGCAGAGGTTGAGTGGAAGGAACCACATAGAGGGATAAACTAACAAATGAAAGAAAAATATTTTTGGTTAAGAATTCAATAAATAGATCTGAAAAAATGTGAGGAAGCTCACGGTTTGATCTGAGTGAGCTTGAGAAAAAGCTTGCGGTTTGCAGCTCAGGCTAAGTGACTAGGGGCTGCTAGAACTGCAGGGTTCCAAGGCGTGTGGAAAAGGCCTCCTCTGGGCACTGACTGCAGAGAGAGCCATGGCTGTCCAGGTGCAGGAGGTGCAGTCTGGACAGCAGAGACCCGAGGAGGATGCCACCTCTGACAATGAGTCCTCAGCCTCCATCTTCTCATTTGTGAAACAGCACCCTGGCACTCAGCTCCTCTGTGCTCTCGGAGTCTCAATGGGATCATGTCTGCTGGGCTAAGGAAGTGATTCCTTACATGAGATGAGGTTTCCTAACATGAGATAAAGAGCTCAAGGGGTTGTGAGATAAGAGACACAGAGAAAGGGATAGGGAAGCCAAGGGCTAGGGAAGCAGAGAATCTTGGGAAACTACAAAGAAAAGCTAACCTAAGCTTTTAGAACCCAAACCTGGTTCACAGAAATGCCTGGACACGGTTGAAGCCCAGGTCCCCAGGGACTTGCCTGGCCTTCTGGGGGTGCTCAAGGGGGATGAGTGTATATCTGTCCGTCTGCTGGGAGGCAGGGGTGAACCCAGAAGACAGGCAGTCCCCCAAGTGGAAGAGGCATTGGCCTTGGGCCCTCAGTCTCCTATTCCACCTCATGTTGACACTGTTTAATTTCTGACTCTCACTGCTGGCTTCTGAAGCTCAGGAGGGCCCTTTTGCCCTTGTCTCGTTGCCTGGAAGGTCCCTTTCACTGGGCCAGGGGCTCTTCCTTTTTCTGGTTCTCTACTTCCTGGTACCAGGATCCCAACAAATCTGAGCTGATCCTGCCTCCAATTCTTCTGTTTCTGTCCTCAAATAGGAGACAGGAACCACAAGTACCCATTCATTTGGGGTGCTGGACTGAAGGACCCAACGGCCCACGTGGAGAGGCAAATCAAGCAGAACCAGGATCAAAGCCCAGAATGTAAAGAGAAGCCAAGGTCATTTCCTCCTGCCGTGGTTCCTCACCTGAGCCTGTCCGCCCCACGATGCCAATCTTCTCCTTGGGCTTGATGATGAAAGATACTTTCTTTAGGACCAGAGGGAGGTTTTCTCGATACCGCATCTCTGCATTCTCAAAGACAACTTCTCCTTCCTGAGGCCAGTCAGGAGGGGGAGCCTTGTTTTTAATTCGAGCAGGTGCTTCCAAGGTGAGAGTCTAGAGAAACAACAGACTCTTTAGAGCGAGCCACAGACCCTTGGGGTAACAGCAGGCTTTCCCTTATGAGCAAAATCAGCAGTCATACGTCATCCCTACTCCCACTGAAGAACAAATTCTCCCAGGATTTAAACACTTTTTTCACCCCAGAAGCAAGACTATTCAATATACCAGAATCACCATGTTGGGTGGGTCATTTATTTCTTTTTTCTAGTCCTAATTTTCTTCAACTTTTGGACTAAATGAACTCTAATATTCCTTCCAACTCTAAAATTATAGCATTTGTGACTGAAAAGCCAATCCTCATCACTAACAATGTTTTAGCCCCTTGTGTGACTTCTGAAACCTGAGTCTTCATGCCTTGAGGACCACCCCCCACCCCCAGCTCAGCAGTTAATCCTGTGACTCAAGAGTGGCGAAAATTCTGAAGCACTGAATTAGCAGCTAAGAAGAGAGCTAGAGAATCATGTCCAGACTACAGGACAAGAGCATGAGATCCAAATTAAGTCTGGGAAAACAAGGTTCCATAAAGTTAGGCCAAAGACTGGCCAGGTTAGAGAAAACTATATTCCTGTGCTTGTTTTTATATGCAGATTTTTGCTAAAGATAATAGTATGGAACCGATAACAGAAAGAGAGAAACAAATGTGCAATTCTCTGTGGAGGGGATCATCTGTTAGCTTCTATCAGATGTCACAGCTTGTCACTAAGCAACAAGTGGGGATCCCTGCCCCATCCTGTGAAATGCAAAATATGTGCAAGTCATCCACAGGTGTGTGCAAGTTTATCTTTATGAGGAGTCCAGCTCCACAAACAGCTGCTGAACAGGTACAACGGGAAGGCACTCAGATGGCAAAGACCGGGCATGTGACCTCAAGGACTTGATAAACGTTTAAGATCCAGGTGGAGGGAGAATGGACAAATGTGTTGTGACCATTTCTCCTTCAAAGTTAAGCAGTTATCGGGTTTCCAGATCTACATCAACCATACTTAACCCCCATTCCTAACACTGGCTCCCTGGAAAAGGCATTTTACGTTATGACTTGAGACTCTAGAAATGCCTCCTTTCCATTCTGACAACAGAACCAAGAACTACCATGTCATAGGCATGGTAACCTCATGGCTTCTTGGGAAAAGGCGCCTTACTATGAAACAAGAGGTTGTTACCACCCCAAATGGAGAGAGCTCTGGGGCCTAGACTCCTTTATATATAGTTCATTCATAAGTCAGGTGCTCAAAAGAAAGAGATTTTTAAGATACCTGTGACAATTATACTCACAAGACCTCTGTGAAATTTAAGCATGGATATATGTACAATGAAAGGCTAAGTTATCAGGGAATAACTGAAATTTACTAATTCTGCTAACTATAATCATGTTAGAGCTTAAGTCACCTTAGTATATGACAATTATTATCTGTCACTTCTCAGTAAAATATTCGACACATGCTGAGAAACAAAAATCTGGAGTGGGAAACAGCTGGCATTGCTGACTAAATTTCAACATTGGTCAAAACTAAGACTTGGAATAATGTAAGGAAAAGATTGATTTGGACACTGTTATATAAGCCAAGTTACATGAGCTCCCATCAGTCAGTGGATCCCAGTCCTCACAGAATCACTAACTGCGTACAGGGGTGTCTTTCACTTCTCTGAGACATACATCACACATGACAAAATACAGCAGAAAAATCTCATTATCCTTCTACACATTTTCATGCTGGCCAAAACCAGAAAGGTAGGAAGCTTTAGGAAGGCCCGCAGGGAAGGAAGGATCAACTCCAGGGCAATCTGACCTTAATGTAGTGATTAATTCTCTCCACTGATGTGAATCGAGCTTCAGTCTCTGATGCCAGTCGAACCGTAAACTGGAAGAGTCCTGTTAACTGTGGATAAGAAAGGACAAGAGATGAAGGTGATGGTTTGAGAAAAACCTGGGAAAACTTGTATGAACTGATACAAAGTGAAGTGAACAGAACCATGAGAACAATCCACACAGTAACAGCAATGTTTTAATGACAATGTCGAAGACTTACTAATTGGAGCAACACAATTCCAAAGGAATCATGATGAAAAAGGGAAGGGAAAGATTCAGAGGGCAGACTGAAGCATACTTTTTTCCCTCTTTTTCTTACTTTTCTTTCAGAACCTGGCTAATACGTAAATTTGTTTGCATGACTGTATTTTCAATGGGTTCTATTTTTCTTGCCTTCTCAATGAATGAGGGAGAGATGGAGGGAATTTGGAACTAAAAATAATGTTAATATTTAAAAAAAAAAGACAATAGAAATGAAGCCCTTTATGACTCTCTGCTTGCCACTAATAAGTAAGTTCTAATCTAGCAAGCAACCAATTCTTTCTAAACATAATTTCACCCAGACAGAAACAAAACCACTTCAAGCATTTTGAAGAAATGATGAATCCTCCACATGGATTTCATGGGTCTCGTGATTCTTTTTGTCACTAGTCCTGAGAGCACTGATTTTTGGTGTAGATCCACACTTCTACTATCATAGTTGGACTGAGTCACACATCAGACTTTCTAAAGCAAATAGTTTCTTTTAGAGTTTTTTTAACTGACATGCTTTGTTTACATTATATTTACAGAATACTCCTACTTCATGAGATGAGATCTCTTATAATGAAAGAAAACCCCATCTGAAAGCATATTCAATTTTTTTCATTCTTTTCTCTCCCTCCTACCCTACTACCCCATCTACACATTCAACTTGGGGGGAGGAGGGGAAGAAAGAAAACCAGTTTCTTGTAACAAATACAGTCAAGCAAAGCAAATTCCCTCAACTACTACACACAAAACCAATTATGTCTCATCCCATACACTAAATCCTTCACCCCGGTGTAATGAAGAATGTCTCATCCTCAATCTTTTGGAGTTGTGGACAGTCACTGTACTACTCCTAGTTCTTACAGCTTTCTAATCATTATCTTTGTATATATTATCCTCCCAGCTCTGCTCATTTTCTAAAAGCCCTCAAAACTGTTCATTTCTATAACACTTAGAGCAGAAATTGTTCTTTGGTTTTACTCATTCACTTGGCACCAGTCCATCCCAGTCTCTCCATGTCAGTCCGAAATCAATGGTTTTCTCATTTCTCACTGCACAACAGAATCCAACTCAGCCATTCCCCAAACTCTCAGGAGTTTCAGGGTTTTTCTGTCAGCACAAAGTGAGCTGTAAGTATCCTTGTACATTTAGGACTTTTCCCTCATTCTTTAACCTCTCTTGGGCATTGGTCTGGCAAGGGCACAGCTGGGTCAAAGGGCATTCTGTATTTAGTGACTTTTTGTGTAGAATTCCAAATTGTTTTCCAGAATGGTTGTACCCGTAATGCTGTAATGTGCCTGTTTTCCCATGCCCCTCCAACACTGATCAACTTCCTTTTTTTAATCTTTGCCACTCTGACGGGTATAAAGTAGAATCTCTGAACTATTTTAATTTACATTTCTCCTATAGGGATCTGAAGCAATTTTTAATACAGTTAGGAATAGCTGGGTTTCATTTCCTTGAGAGCGGTTCGTATCTTTAGACCACTCATCAAATTGTGGAATGGTTTTTCTTTGTTTCAAATTTTAATCAGTTCCTCATACATCGTGAAAACAAATGGGAAAAAAAATGCCTGCAGTAAATTTAACTCATAAAGCTAATTGTAGCAATCACAAAGGCAAGGCCAACCTGCTAGTCCCTAGAACAAAAATGTAGCTAGAGACAGGAGATCAGTGAGTGGGAGGCAAGAGGCTGGTAGTGAGCTGGGCCGAAGCAGGGGTCCAAAGCAAAGTGGGGCTCCAGCAGGACTTGGACATGAAGCCACAAGCAGCTCTTCTTCATCCAGGCCCCCACGTACTGAGCAATTGAAGCCGTATTTAGGTAAACTCGATGGGCCTCTGGGGATTATCTCCACTTCTCTGCCAAACCAGTTTCCAGGTTCTTTGTGTTATCTACCATTTGGGGACAGGAAGGGACTAATAACTGAGAACTATGTTTTCAGTCTTTCAGTTTTTACTGGAAAGTACAAATAACTAGAAAACTGGAATCATGTTAAGGATGCATTCTTTTAAAAAAAAAAGGGGAAAAGAGGTAGATAATAAAGGGGGAAATCAGGGGAAAGGGGGCCTTCTATCATTGAAAATATATTGAATGCCACTATAGCAGAAATCTTTACTTTCTAACAGTTGATAAAGCCATATTGTTTCTAGGACGCCCTTTGGCCAAGGAACAAGTGACACTTGTCCACTGCCAAGTATAGTCAGCCAATGTTGGAGCCCTAGCCTCAACAGCTCCTGAGTTTGTCTGCATCTGGCAGAATCATTTGAAAAAATCTGGAGCTATGTTTAAAGCCTTGTCTCCAAAACCCATGATGGTGCTATTGAGAGAGCTGCTCCACTCTCCAGTGACTCCCTTGAGAGGCTTCAGAAATACCCTTCCCTACTGACCAGTCAATGAGGGAGGAAGAGAGGAGGTGTGGGGTGAAAGGGTTCCTTGGATACCAACCTGGACAGCATATGAGATGGCAAGCCCTGCATAGGCAGGAGGGATCTGGCCGTGCATGAGAACAATCATCAGCCCCGTGGTGGTGATCAAGGCGATGCTGATCACGTCCAACCGCACGGCCAGCCACCGCATGGCACAGGTGAACAAGAAGAAGGGAGCCTGGTTGTCATCAAGAAGCTCCTGGTACCTGTGGGACAGAGGATGAGCACACATGAAGCCCTGGGGTCCAACTTACTCCCAGGGGAGCCCTGAGGAGCTGGTGATTTACATCTGCAGCCAGCTCAGCACCTTCCTGGAGAGAGCAGGGAAGGGGACTAGGCATCAGCCAGGGGAAGGGGCTGGGGGCCACCAATGACTTGTGCAGGATCCCCAGTGAGGCAGCAAAGAGTGCAAAGCTTGACTTATTGTAAACCAAAGGCTTCAGGACAACAAAACAAACATGCAAAGGTTAGAGAGCTAGGCTCTGCAGTCGGGCAGCGATGACAGTGCAGAAGCTGGAACAGCCTGGATCCAGCTGAGGTTGGCGGGGTCATGAGGTCCACCCCACATCTGGACAATGTGGCCAGTCTACAGGACTAGGCCTTTCACAACTAGGAGATTAAAAGATTAAGTAGTCTGCCTGCCTTCCTGAAGGCAGACAGGTTTTTTCCTCCATTATTTGTTCAGAGAGATTCCTGCAGGGCAAATGAATCTGAACTGGAGCAGGTCCAGCTGGGCTCCCAATGCCCTCAGGTCTCACCCAAGCTCTAATGGCAAAGCTGCCTTAAAGAAGCTTCTGAAGATGCTAGGACTTTTAGGCTTGCAAGCCTTGAAGGTAATTTGCCATCCAGGATGGTGACTGCCTCTCCGGCCCTTGGCTACACACAGCACTAACCTGTGCAGAAACTCCTGCCCCCTGTTGTAAGCATGGATGGTGGCGAGCCCCTGGATGCTGGAGGTGATATGGGACAGAAAAGGGGACTGGGTGATGTTGTCCAAGCGTTTGAGCTCTCGAATCAGGACCCTGGAGAGGAAACGAGGCAAATGTTAAGGAGGTCAAGGCGTGGCAGCAGCGAGGTGGGTTAAGTGTTGACTGTCTCTGTAGAAATGAGAAGTCCTTTACCTGGAGAGAATGTGTAAAACTGCAAAGAAAATGATGAGGGGCAACACTGCCACCAGGAACCAGGGGAAGACACCTGCGATCATGCCAACACAGAAGAACACCAGGATAACATTCTGGATAAACATTTCAGCCTGGAATGGGAGGCGGACATCAACTGGAGAAAGAAGTCGAAGAACAAAGGGTGACACACACCTCAGGGACCAGCAAAAAGCAAAACCATAGGGCCCAGTGAGGGGTCTAGGACATCTGTTGTCTTAGTTTTTCTCCACCCCCAAATAGCAGATCTGCTCCTCTTCCTCCTCCTCTGTGGCCACAGGGGTCCCCAGAGCAGCACTGAAACTGCTTCTGCAGTAGGTCTAACAAGCGGGAACAGGGGGGCAGGGCCTATAACCTGGCACAGCCTGTTGCTGGGCCTTCACCAAATCTACACTATCTGCCCAAAGGCAAATTTGAAAGTATTATTTTCTGAGCTACTTAATCAAAAGTGACAAGCGAGATAAACTTTTAGGGCCCTCAAACATGAGAGGAGGCTGCTGGTTGCCAGGTCTATGTGGAAGTCACGGCAAAGGCTATGAGAGCAAGGCAACACATTCAGAGAGAAGCCAGGAAGGAAAGAGAAAGGGAGGAAAGGAAGGGAGAGAAGAAGGAAGGGCAAGAGAGATGAAGGAAGGGAGAGAGGGAGAGAGGAAGGAAGGAAGGGAGGGAGGGAGGAAGGAAGGAGGGAGGAAGAATAGGAGGGGAGGAAGGGAAGGAGGGGAGGAAGGATGGACCAACCCAGGCTGAGTTCTAGGAGCCAAGCAAAGAAAAGCAAGAAATACCTTCATCCATGTCCTTTGAAAATCGATTTAGGATCCTTCCTGTGGGAGTTGTATCAAAGAACTTCATGGGGCTTCGAAGAATCCTTCGAAAAAGCTCATCATGGAGCCTGGAAGACGCCCTCAGCGTTCCCTGGGTAGGAGAGCGCAGGACAAAGATAGACTATTGGGAGCGTATAGGGTGATAATCACTTAGTATCAATTTAATAAATTCAGTAAGGGCCAGAGCCTGAACTAATCAACCAGAAGAAAAGCCTGGATCTAACAGCTTCCTTGTTCTCTGAGTAAAGTCAGAGGATAACTCTTCCTATGCCAACAAGACCAGATGGGGCTGACTTAGGAGCATTCCTTCCTCTGTCTATGGCCATTAAGGATGAGACCCTTAACCCGAGACACTATCTTGAATAATGTGACTTTTTCTTATCTTAATATTTTATGGATGTATAGTATATTATAGCATGTTAATGATAAATTAAACACAGAGATCCTGGGCTGTAATTTCAATTGACAGTTTGTCAATTTTCTTATCTTATTGCATTTACAACCTAGTCAATTAAGAAAAGTCCTTTTCTTGTATCATCGTTAAACATACATGGAGATCATAAATTTGAGTGACATAGAAATGCTGAGTTGGGACTGTTCTAAAATGTATTTCAACCTTCTCATTCTTTTGTTCAGACAGTCAGATTTCATCTGGCTCCACACATGTATGTATTCTGCTAGCTTTAAGGGAATAAACAATATGAATTTACATAACATCTAGCTTGTTTTCCTCCTTTAACCAAACTTTCAGGTTGACAAGGGTCATGACCCTGGGCTCATCCCCTAAGGCTGAGAACTTCACCCTGGGTCACAGCTGCCTTAGTTGCCCCTCAGCCTTCCTTCAGGTCCCTAGGTCCAGCCAGCCTGCCTTGATCATGCTTCAGCCTATCCAGTGATACATGGATCCTGAGGGCCAACCAAAGGCAGGAATACTGCCATTTGCCTGGCTAATGCATGGGTACCATCCTATCCCCCCCACTCTTTCCACTTTGGAACAATAAATAATTAAATCAAGATTACCACAGCTACTGAAACAGGAATTGCCCCACGGGCCCCTGGCAGCCCTTCTGGGAACCCCAGCCCCCTTAATAAATGCTTGTTGATTTTTGATTAACAAGAGGCTTATTTCATAAGAAAGAATCGAACAAGGCACTTCTGAGTAACTTTAAGAGGGCCTCGATCACTCCAGTTACAGCCAGCAGAGGTTTACAGAGCTTCCAAGTGCAATCCAACATCACCAGTCTCTAAATGAGGCGACTGGATGTCTACCTTGACAAAGACGACTCCCCGAATGGCCTTCAGAATCAGCATGAGTGCCATGGAGAGGGCGTAGATCCTAGCATAGTAATGCATGTGAGGGTTGTCCTTCATACTGTCGCTCAGCAGGGTCAGGTTCCCCCTTGTCACCGTCGTGTTCTGTTTGGACATAAGGCTTCCAAGGTTAAGCTTTCACGGGCCACATTCTTCCTGACTCCTGCAGCCAAGAGCTCTTACTAAACACTATTCCCATCTCAAAGTGGGGCTGTGAGGATTAACTGGATATCGCCTCAGGGAAACAGAGGTGACAAACACAGGGCAGGGTTAGTGATTCTGTGTCACCCCATTTCTCTCCCTGTGCCTGGGTGAGGGCAGACAAGCCTTTAGGACAACATCCTGGGAATACAGCTCCAGACCCTCTAGTTGGGGGAAAACTGACTCCTGGCCTTGTTTAATACTTACTGGGAACTCTGTTCCCCCATTAGCTGGTCGCTGATTTTTCTGCCTCGTGAGTTTAGGGCCTGAGCTCTTCCGTCCTGGGGAACCCTGGCCATTCGCTTCTTTTAAATGAAAACCAAAGAGGGTTCCCTCCTAAGGAATCCCTCTAGGATAGCCACCAAGATGGCTCCTTTCCTAGCCTCCCAGCTTCCACAGGTCAATATGCCCTTACCCCACTGCCTTGTTTGATCCAGTAACTCAACCACCAGGTGCTGAAGGCCGTACTGCCCACATTCAGGATAAAGAGAGACAAGATGACCAGGAACGCCAAGGGGCCACCAGCGGCCTGGATGTAGGTGCCATATACAGACCAGGGCAGAGAGCCTCGCCCTTTCTCTTCCTGCTGCATCAGACGCCCTGGTTTAAAGGGAATTAAACAAGAAGGGAGACACATGAGCACCAGGACCAATGCTGGTCTCACTGCCACTCATCTCCAAGGTTTGGCTCACAAGCAAAAGTTCATGAGGGCAAATGTCCTTTCTACCAACTAGCTACTTTCCTGTTCCTAACTCATCAAGGCCTTCTCCTCAGGACTTCGAGGAGTCACAAGCCCTCTGCTGTCCTGGGCCATTCTGACCCTCCCTGGGGCCTGGTGTTTCTCTGCAGAGATGAGGCTCAGCCAACCATCCTTGACCAAGAGACAGTTCAATGAGCTGCCCTGGCCAAACACCTGGCACTCTCTAGCCTTGGCTGACAAGACTTTGTCCATCCCCAGAGCCATCTTTTCATTTTGGAAGAACATGTCAAGTCCTTATAATCCTTGAGTATGACCTCAGTGGAGCCAGGACAGCTTGAATGGGAGGATGAGGATGAGGATGAGGAGGGGGCAGCACATCATCACAACTAATTAATATTTATCAAGTACCTGCTATGTGCCAGGCTCTGTGCTAATCGCTGGAGAAACAGAAAGAGGCAAAAGACAGTCTTTGCTCTCAACGAATATATACAAAGCAAGGGACATATGGGTTAAACAGGCACCGGAGTTAAGAGGGGTTGGGGAAAGTTTCCTGTAGAAAGTGAAATTTTAACTAGGACTTAAAGGAAGCAAGGGAGGTCAGTAGTTAGCGCAGAGGGAGGAAAAGGCAGAGAATCCCCAGAGCTGAGACACAGTCGTCTCAAGTACTGACAATTACTGCTGAGGGTGAACGTTGGAATGCTGTCCCAAAGGGTAACCACCAAACCACACTGCCCACAGGTAGACCTCGGCAAAGGCAGGTGTCTCCAGTCTGCCATGTTATTACACTGTTCTTCATCAGCGGTTATTGTAAGGAAGCTTTTGTTATGGGGGAGAGAGATCGCTGGGAAGGGGAGAAATCTAAGGAGAAATTTAGGCCGTGTAAAAACAAAAATTATCAATAAAATTTTGATAAACAAATAAAACCTAATTGTTGACTCAAGGAAGAGAAAAGCTTGATAAGAACTCTTGCCAGAGAGACGAGCCACGAAGGCTTGAGTGAGGTGATCATCCTAGCAAAGACACACTCAAGAATTCCTAAGGTCTCAGGTCACCAGAAATGTCGGCCCATACGTTTCCAGGCACTGCTGTGGGCATTTCTTTTTCTTAAGTTTATTTATTTGTTAAATAGAAGGGGGAGGTGGGTGGGCAGGAATGGTTAAGAATGATAAGAGGACAGGAGGGAAGAGGAGAGAGAGGGAGGAGACACACAAGCAGGGCAGCTTGGCTCTATCATGGTCAAACAAATGTAGACAAAAAAAACTGCACATCAAAGTTTTCCCAATAATCTTTTTTATCTGTCTTTTTGTGTGTTAAAATGGTTGTGTTTGTAGATGTTTAAATTCATAGTAAAAATATTAATTTAAAAAAAGATGTCAAGGAGCTGGTCCTGATGTACAACATGATGCGGAAGAATGAGACACGTTTTCAGACATGACCAACATAGAATTTTTTTGCTCAGCTATGCTTTGTTACAAAGGTTTTACTTTCCTTTTTGGGTGGAGATGGGGAAGAGGTGAGGAACGAATAAATCCTTGATAATTGAAAAAATAAAACTTTATTGAAAAAAAAACTAAAAAGACAAGACAATAGATGTCCACACATGGTCTTTCTATATTACTGGTGCTGAGGAATCAGCTTCAGCAAGATGAGCCTCCCTGTGTCTTTATGGGACAGTTAAAAGGACCAGTTAGGGCTGGGATTCTCTCAGCTGCAGCCTGCTCTCCTGTACTCCTCATTACCTTTTAGGAGCCTGTTCATTCCTGTCCTCCGAGAAACTCCAACCTCCACTCTGCCAACAGGAGGCCCTTCAAGTTTCTAGGCACGTAATTCTCAATTCCATCCTGCCTCCTCCCAACCCTAGGCCTCCACTACAACACTGTCGACCTGCCACAGACACAGGCTGCAGCTTCAAAGTTGCTCTAATCTCAGTAACAGCTATAGTTTGGCGTTAACGGTAACAGACACAGATGGCAAGGTGCCATTTGCCAATGGGGCTGGTCAACCACCCAGTCTCAGAGGTACCAACAATTCCCCTACCCATCCCCTCCCTGCCTCTCACACAGCACAGCAAAGACAGGGAATGGATTCCCAGGGCATCTTGTCTTCGTGGACCACAACACACCTGCCTTTTAGCCTGCTGAGATCATGCCTGAACCCCTATACCTGTGCCCTCAGAGACAGATCGGAATCATCAGAATCACAGTCTAAGTGGCGGGTAACACAGGTCCCCTCAAGAGAACTAAAACTCAGACGAGGTCATTACCTTCCTCGGGCTTCACCGCTTTGTCCTTCTTCACAGATCCCACCTTAGGGCCCTTTTCTTGTGGCTTTTTCTGGGAACCGCTTGTGTCTTTTTTGGAGGTAACCTATTACAATAACAAAAATTGACCCATCACGCCACTGCCAGGCGAACATTCCCATGAAGACCGGAGAAGCTGCCGAATAAACTGCTTCTTTGAGAAGAGAAGACCACTGAAGACCAAAGGACCTCTCTCTGCAGTCTCTTGTCTCCTCCCTCCCCACTACCCTTTGGCTCCAGCCTGCTGATACCTCAGGGGTCTGGTGGAACAGCAGAGTACGGCCAACCCATACGTTAAGAACTGAGACCCATTTCTGGACCATGTGTCCTTTCTTTAAGATGAGGCACCCTTCCCACCTCCAAAAAAAAAAAAAAGTAAATTCTTTGAGGGCAGCTAGGTGGCGCAGTGAGTAGAGCACCAGCCCTGGGATGGGGAGGACCTGAGTTCAAATCCAACCTCAGACACTTGACACATGTACTAGCTGTGTGACCTTGGGCAAGTCACTTAACCCCAACTGCCCTGCCAAAAACAAACAAACAAACAAAAAAAAGATGAGGCACCAATATAACTTATCTCAATTAAGATATTATACCAAATCAAGTATTCTTTCTTCATGTGTTTTTTGATTTGTTTCCCCTCCTCTCTACCTCTCTAGACTTGCAGAAATATTCTGAAGATGCCAAAGTGCTTAGAGACTCCATGAAAGGACACTATAGAAATCCAAACAGAAATAGAGAATTTCCCCACAGTGGTAACTGCTTCCATGACATCAGAGACAAGGGACTACAGAATCAAAGTGACCAACAGGATGCTGTCCCATGACAGTGAGCTGAAGGCTTATAGATTCAGACTGAATTACAGGAGAATCATCTGAGTGTCCAGGACAGATTCAACATTTCCAGAAAAAAGTTTTGTTTCCACCAATCAAGAAAGTTCTCAAACAAAACAACACAGAGAAACTTCAACGACAAAAGCTGCTGTGGCTCTTAGTCCTGACTTGGCCTAAGCACTTGCCAGGACCCCAAGCTAGGAAGGATTTTTGGTAAATTAAACAACAGGTTGAGAACTTCCATTCCCTCCACATTATGCATGCATCCATCCATCCATCCTCCACTGGAGACCATGGCAGGGTGAATACTGCTCACCCCTGCCCAGCTAACGGGCCATGCTGGCAGTGACATCACGGCCATGACCTACAGGAACCCTAGGACAGTCCCCGGGCACAAGCTACAGGGACTGGCTCCCATCTCAGCGCCTTTCTGACCCATTGGAGCTACACAAATCCCAGAAGCAATGTGAATACAGCAAACTCACCTCAATGTGGGGGGTCTCTCCCAGGAGCAGGTTATTAAAAATGGCGGCATAATCGCCATTCAGGTCCATCAACTGCTCGTGGCTGCCACGCTCGGTGACACAGCCCTCCTTCATGAAGATCACTTGATCACAGTCAACCAGGTACTTAAGAGAAAACCAGGGCAGCAGAGAGGTCAGGACCTTTCCCAGCCCAGATCCACTGAGAGTCCCTAGCCAGACGGTTCACTACCAACTCCTGGCATGGCTCCAGTCATTTTCCCTGGCTGTCCCCCAGGCCGTAAGAGTGTCCACTCTCCCTCCTCCTCTCTGCCTCCATTCAAGCCTGCTGCTAGAGGCCTTTCTCAGTCCTCCTGAATCTTGGGGCCACCCCCAATTTTTCCCACCTAGATCTTGTTTGAATGTAGCCTCACCTATCAGACTACCATAACCTTGAGGACATGGGCAGTCTGTCCTTTGCCTTTTTCTCTTTGTAGCCCCAACACTTAGCACAGTGCCTGGCACTTGGTAGATGCTTAATACCTCAGTTAGAAGGGTGTGTCCACTTCCCTGACACATCCTATTCAGACACCATATGGGTGCTGGGCCAGAATCCTTCCTTGCCCACCAGGTTCATGCACACTTGGGATGGGCTGAGCAGGCTGTCCTCAGTTTTCCTTCATCTCCACAGCAGATGATGATGTATTCAAACATTTACAGAAAAAAGCTAAGTCTGCTGCAGAGATGCCACATGGAGCAGCAAGACTGAGCAGATTTGGTTTTCTATCACAAGCAACCTTTGCACAGGCTTGCCAAGTGTCCTCCTACCCTTGTCCCAACTCTCAGGCCTTTACTTGTGGACTCCAGACTAGCGCCCCTCCCAAAGTGGGCTCTTTTCTTTCCACTTGGCCCGGAGACTCAGTGTAGTTTATTAAGAAAAGGGAGAACTCTGAACACCAAAATCCCCATGTCACGACTCCCAGGAGCCAGGAAAGACGCTTCAGGAAGGGACCTCGTACCTGAAGCTGGTGGGTCACAAACAAGACAGTCTTGGACTTGAGGTATTTTCGGATGGCACTATTGAAGATGTGGTTGCCCACATGGGCATCTAAGGCACTGAGGGGATCGTCCAGGATATAGATGCTCCTGTCACTGTACAAGGCTCGGGCCAGACTGATCCTTTGGCGTTGTCCTCCACTCAGGTTGGCCCCACGCTCACCGATCTGGAAAGGAGCAGGGAAATTTAGCATGGCCTCCAGGCCACTTTCCAGAACAGCACCAAAAAGCGAAGCCAGGAAAGGATGGTGGACTTCAACAAATGTTTGCTAAGTAACTAAATGCTTTGAAGAAATCATTTTGCTTACAATGATAAGTTAGCTGATGTCCCTGGACGTGATTAGAGCCGGCCCCTTAACCAACACACCCTAAACTGAGCTGCACAGGCCTCTCTCCACTGCTGAAAAGGGAGTACTGGGACACCGAGTTCCCAGGGAAAGGCTCACTTCAGAAGGAAGACCACCGTCCTTCCCTCTTCAGGAGAAGGGTGGCCCCCCCAGAGAGGAGGTCAGGGGTCTGAGGATGGCAAAACACACACAAAGGGGCATTCCTGGCTAGGGGGACTTAAAGGAACCCACCTATGGGGGAGAGAAGCAGCTAGAAGCCATGGGTCATATACCAAATATACCAAAGGGAAGGTCATTTAAATTCACAGAAATCCAGAGGAGTAATAACTCATAGTGGTCAGCTCATTCTAGGCCTCATTTTGCGGAGGAGAGCAGCCTATGAGAGAGGAGAATGGCCCTCACATTTCACCTACTAGCAAGACACCCTGGGCCTTGGTTACTCATGTATAGAGTGAAGATGCTTTTCTCCCCCAATTACATATAAAAACAAATTGCTTGCAGGTTATACATATACAGTCATGTTGTAAAAGGCAAAGATACTTCTGGAAACTGAGGCCCCAAGACCCAAAGTTAGAGGCAGAGCCAGGGTTCAACCCGAGCCCTCACCACTGTCCTCGACGGGCCATGTCTCCGCTCTGTTTCAGGCTGACTCCTCCAGAACTAGACCTCGCCTCACCCAAGGAAGGTTCCGTGAGCTGCTGGACAAAGCATCCATGGGATGCTTGAGAAAATGGCAGCTCCAGGAGGGTGGAGGGTTAGAAGGCACTGAAGGAGAGTTCTGGCTCAGGGCCCCAGACTCCAAGTCTGGCCCTCTCCCCACTGCACTCAAACAATGGCAGGAAGCTGAGAAAAGGGAGATTCACCCTCACTATGCCTGGGCATCGCTCCCGCGAAGTTGGCCTGAAGGTGTACGGCCCAGAGAGGCCCTTGGCCCTAAGCTGGTGTAAGGCCTACTGCTTCCCACTTGGGTAACCTTGGGCAAGTGCCCAGGGGCTTCTGTCAAAAGTGGGGCTGGGACTCCATGACCTCTGGGGTCCCCTCCATCCGGCCTAAGCCAGATGCCCTGGGCTAACAGCACTACATCCTTCTTAAAGTACCTCAGTCAGGTCACTGTTGGGAAGGATGGCTAGATCAGGTCTCAGACAGCAACCATTCAGCACAGCATTGTATCTGAAGGACACAAAGAGGCCTGGGGTCAGAGATAGGCTGCAAACAGGTGCCATCACTTGAGGTTGTCTCGTCTCTGCTGACCCCAAAAAGGCGAGTCAGGAAGGTCAGAAACCAAGCATTCCTTGCCTTTCTTCATCAAACTCCTTCCCAAAGAGGATGTTGTCTCTCAGAGTGGCATTGAGGATCCAGGCCTGCTGGGCCACATAAGCAAAGGTCCCATTAACAGCAATGCTGCCCTCTAGAAGGGTCATCTAAGGGGGAAGAGAGAGAGACTGCCAAATGGCATCACACCCAAAACGACAAGCTTCACTCAACACATACCCAACATTTCTTAAGTGCCTAGTGTGTACAGAGTATGGACTAAGATAAGGCAAGATCCCTGGCCCTCCAAGAGCTCACAGCCTACAAGAGGACAGGCAATGTGACTCACACCAGCACAAAAGAATAAACCACAAGGCAGTCCAAAAACTGGGGACAAAAAGAGGCAGGCCCATTAAAAACTCACATGGAATTCTTCAGGCTTGGTCACTGCCACTAATGGCTCAGTGTAAATCTGAGCAGCCCAGTGAACACAAGAGTATCTCTTGCTTTTATGGACACCTATGATCCAAATGCATGTGGGGACCTCTGCCAGCAGCATGTCTCTTCACTGACACCCTAACCAGCCATGGCACCCACAGCCAGCACAGCTATGATGAAGCTGTTGTTCTGCAGGCAGACCAGCTGCACCAGGGAGCACAGGAGGTTTGTGCCCTGGCTCCCCTGGGGCCTGCAGCACTACCAGCACCAGGAGCCTTCCATGGAGATTCGCCCTGGTCCCAGAGGACACAAAGAGGAACGAAAGGGTTGGGGGCCAGGTACAATGATTGTGTGGAATGGTGAACAGCTCTGCATGCAGTGAAAACTCCTTGGATAATTCTGGTTTTCAAAAGGGCAGACAGGAAGCAGAATTGTCATGACCACAGGATAGAGTTTACAGGGAGCTGCCATTAGCGATGAGAACCTACATGCACGTAATGTTCCTTCCCTACCCATTCTTTTAAAGAACAACTCAGAACTCATGAATTCCCTGAGGCAAGCGAAGGATGGCAGAGAGCAGTGCCCCGGCCCGGGACAGAATCTCACCTGGCCCAGGATGGCGGAAATGAGGGAGGTTTTCCCACTTCCCACGCTGCCACAGATGCCAATCAGCTTTCCCTGGTCCAATACAAAGAGAGAAACATGGTTATTAGGAAACTGATACATGATTGAGATTCCATTTCTCCAAGCACAGGCAGCACTACAGCTCACTGGGAGCAGTCACAACTACAGTGTTAGCTAATAAGAGCATTAATTAAAAGCATAACCCCCTTTCCAAGCCAGAACATCATTCAGAAACTTCCTGTGGCTGCATTAGGTTAAAACCGATGCAATTTCTCCCTAAAATGGTCATGTGCATTCTCTGCCAAGTAGAAAAGTGAGGGTGTTTCTAACGTGGAGAATTGAGCCTTTGCTAAGACTCAGGCAAAGCCCTTGACCTCTTTTCTCCATTTTCATCTGCTGGACAAAGGTAATCCTTTCCCCCAGATTTAAGGGGAAATAGAAACAAAGACACTGAAAAGGTAAACATATCTACTAGGGTAGGGCCACCATGGCCAGATCAGCCCCATAGCCGATGTGACGGCCCTAGAGAATGAGCTCTAAAAAAAAAGCCATCATCAAAAGTCTCGGCTTCTCTGACTCAGTACTTCATTTCACGCCATCTTAGAAACTAGACTGCTCCAGGTGCAGGCAGTGGGCTGGGGCCTTGGATTTCATCTCCCTAGGCCTTTGCAGGTGGTCCCCTACAGTCCTGGTTTAGAGAGCAGCCTCTGGCTCCTAGCTCCCTACATGGCTCTGAATAAGGCCCCCTCTCTGAGCCTTCTTCTTCCTGCAGAAAGAGGGCAATGGCCTACATCTCTCTGCTCCAGGCACAGATGCTGCATGGACCTCCTACGTGCCACTAGTCTGTGGCATGACCTCACATGCATCAGAATTCCTGGGGGGCTCTTTCTGCATATCTCCTGATATTCTGAATATGGATCCTTGGATTTCTAAGTACCTTGCATCTCTAATGCAGTAAACCCTGCTTTCTGTGACTAAATAAGGCTGGAGTCTCTAAAGGGCTGGCTGCTTATTTTGCCTTTCCCTTAAATGTTAGTAAAGGCACCTTAAAAAATACTCACATCCATCCTGACCTCCACAGTAAAGGAACAAAGCAAAGTGAGGTTTCAAAGTCTTTACATGTGTCCTTTTAAACTCAGATGTCTGCCTTAACTTGCCTTAACTTCACTTGCCTTTATTTGAGGGCAGAACCACTATCTTAGCTGCTAAGCCCAAGCGGGGATGATGCCCCTCTTCTAGCTCCAAACATGGAGGTGCCGGGACAGGAGCATCAAACATGCTTTGAATGGATAACTTTCCCAACAGGGACAAGAAATGAGACTGAAGGCACCTGTTGGTAATAGGACTACGGAGAGACATGTCCTACCAAGCTCTGCTGCAGGGCTTCCTGATGGCAGGCAGTATGCCCAGACTACAGGAGGGGGGGCGGAGCAAGTTCAGGGGAATCACTTCTGGGAAGAAACGGGCCAATTAACTGTTTCCTCATCCTGAACACCAAGCTTTGAGTAGGCACAGTTAACTAGAGGCTGGGATCTGGGCTCCTTTCTGCCTTGAATAATTGTCTTCATGTTGGAACACTGGGAAAAGCAACTTGCCATCTTACCCTCATCTGGGAAGACACAGTAATGACCCACGTGTGCTCATGGCACATATAAGGTAAAATACAGCACTACTATAAAAATCTGGAATTGTCCAAGTAGAGAACAAAGACGTTCTATCCTAAGATACAGCCATGAAAGACAGAGTAGCAATACTGGTGCAGGAATGGAGAGGAAGACTCTGGGCTACCAACTGGGTGCAATTAGTTAGTTTGAGGTTCCTGTGGCTCAAAGTCCTTCACAACCAGCAGGGAAGTTGCAGGAAGGGGAGACAACCCTCAGCTCCTCTCTCCTGCCTACACCAAGCCCCACCTGGGGTGCCTTACCTCCTCAATCTCCAGGTCGATGTTGTACAGCGTCCTCTGAAGGCGGAGGCTGGCCAGGCGGATGGGTCTGCCCTCTTCCTCCGGGCTGGGCCGATCATCATTGTCCACCAGGAGATGACCCTTCTGCTCGGCCAGCACGGCCTGCTGCTGTTCCACATGTGGTAGCTTGGCCTTCTCTCGCCTGCCCTTGGCACACTTCTTGTCCTTTTTCATTTTGGGGGTCAGTTTTGGCGAGTTCTGGATACTGGAGTGGGAGGAGTCCCACGCCAAAGTGGCATTTCTCACCTCTATCGTGATGTGAGGACTGGCTGGTTTGTTCTTTACCATGTGAACCTCTTCCATTAGAAATAAACTCTGATAGGAGTCGTGAGAGAGGTGCAAAGATGGAACACTCAATCAAGACCGGGGGACACAAGCCTAGGGGCACACTCATGAAGCAGAACACAGCGCGTTAGAGAACGGGACGGCACTCAAGAGCAAAAAGGCCCCATCAGTGTAAAGTAAGCACGGCCCGCTGTGGGCCCTGGACTCTGCCGAGCCTGAGCGTTAGGGGACGGCAAGAGGAGGCCACTGGTCATCGGGTGGGGCAGTATGGTCGGCGGCTTCTCTCACAGACAAGCGTGAACGATGGCAGGTGGCATGCTACAAGAGCAAGGGATGAGATCAGCAGGCAAGGACAGCCCAGACTGTTGCACACCCCGCCTCCGCCTGCTGGATGGGAATGGGCAGAGAAAGGAGAGCAGGACGAGAGCTTGGCCCGGAAGGAGGAAACAGTCCCTGGGGCAAGGGAAGCTGCCCTGGGCGGTGGTGGGCCAGTCACCCTGCCTGGGATTCTAGAGGATGGGGTGTCCTAAGCTTGCCTTTCCTTCATTCCAACCTCTACAAAATGAAGACCCTGGCACAGCCTAGCTCTCTTGTGCCCTACAAAGAAGAGCGCAAAAATGCACTTTGTCAAGCTCAGACTATCCTGTTGTTAGACTTGAACCAGGAACACCAGGCCTCAGGACAGGGCTCGACCCTGAAGAAGTGATGTTGGCAGCATTAACCCTCCCCTGCACCCCCCTACTCCACAGGTCACCCAACTTTCCTTGCAGATGGTTTGGGTTTCTGTTGTAAAGAGTCCTTGGTTCTAAGAAGCCATTTAGGCAAGGGTCCTCTGATTAGCCACTGGCAACTTCAACCAGACTAGGCTTTGCAGAAAGAACCAATTCAGCAGACAGAAGTCTTTTCAAATGGAGAAACTCAAAGCATAAGCTTTCCTTCTAGACCCCTGGTACTGTTTACACTTTTTTTCCCCTTAAAAATAACTTTCCTGAAACACTAAACTTTCTCAAATGCTTCCTATCAATCACAGAGCAATGCAGTGGACCTGGGGGCCTCTGAGCCTCAGTTTCCTCATATGTAAAACAAGGTGGCCCCAGGCCCCACCTTGTGGACCCCCCTCTCTTCCTTAGGTGTTTCCACTTGCTGTGATCCTTTCCTGTCAGATTAAGCCCAAATCCAGCAGCTCAGAGAGCCACCCTGACCCTGGGCTGCATCAAGAGAAGCAGGCCCGGGTCCAAAAGGTGAGCAGCAGCAGCAGCCATCTTGCCATCATCCCTGGGACTGACTGGCCAGGCCTCACTCTGAGGGAGGACGTGTGCAAGAAGGACAGGGAACAGCAGGGTGAGGGGAATCCAAACGGAGTCGAGGAAAGCAGCTAAAGGAACTCTGGGTGTTTAGCTTCCCTAGGAAAGATCTGAGGGGACGTGGTCACCACAGCGGCTGATCAAAGTTCTAGACCCAAGTGACAAGATGGAAGAGAAGGCAGAGGACACTAACTAAGACGCTGGCACTGAGGAAAGACAAGATGGCAGAAGGGCCACGTACCTTAAATCTCTCAATAGACACAGATGCCTCTGAGAGAGATTTCACTGAAAACGGGGTGACTTTCAAAGCAAACGTCATTGAATTGAAGACAGTAACCACTGTGAAAGCCTAAGAACAAGGAAATAAGACACATGAAAACATGACCTTAACTGGTCCATGAGCTGGATGCAGTCTAGACCCCCATATCCACAGGGCCAGGAGCACTCACCCTTTGGGCAGCCTGGTGAAGCCTGTGGATCTATTCTCAGAGAGATGGGTTTTTTAAAATTGTTTATTATTTGTATTTCATTACTTTCCAATTCCATGTAAAATATTTTTAACACTCACTCTTTAAAATTTTGTTCCAAATTATCAGCAATGCTTTTAAAAGCATAAGGTACTTAGGATCACAAAGGAAACCAATTATCTTGAAATAAAAGTACCAAAAGATTTTTAAAAACAAAGTTCACAGACCGCAGGTTAAGAGTCACTGCTGTAAAGGAGAAGGGAGGGTCCAAATCATAGGAAACTTTTCTCCCAACCCTTCCTCACACCATGCCAGTGTGCCTGTGCCCTTCTCCATCCCTTGGCGCATCAACCCTAGGGGCACTACAATATTCAATAAAATGCCCAATTGAGTAACAAAAGACTTCTGAGAGCCCAGAGGAGCCCACTCACCTGAGCAGCAGTGAGATCGTAGCCACAGATCATGTGCACAGAAAACGTCACCACACTGGCGATGACCACCACGATGGGAGCCACTCCAACAGAGATGCTTTGGAAGTATCCAGCCCGCTCTAAAATCCTGCGCTCCTCCTCTCGGATTTCTAGGAAGAGAAAGCAAACTGTCGGAACACCAGGAGCCAAAAGAAAATTTGGAGATGCAGGTGTGCTTGTCACACCCAGACCATCTATTGAGGCCGAAAGGCACTGTGAGGGAAAAGCCTTGCTGCCCACAGCTCTCACAGATCTATCATCACGTTTGTGGCATCAGAGAGTTAGAGCTGGAAGGGGCCTTCAAGGTCATCTGGTTTAACTACTTGAGAGGTAACTTTACCAGTTAAGAACCCAAGGCCCAGAGTCACCCAAGCAGTAAATGCCAGCTTTCATCCCGGTCCTCAGCCTCCACATCTAAGACTCTTCTCGTTCCTCCTCTATGGGCCCTAATGGGGATTAGTAGAGATGAGTGTTTCCCCTCACTATGCCCCCACTTAACAAAGAAAGACCTTTAGATACAGAATTTGGGAGAAACTTGGTCTGACTCATCCTCCACTGCTGTAGCCTAACCTTTATTTTACATATCTATGGTCCAATGGAGGCTTGTGGGCCCAGAACTTCCAGGACTTTCCACCTCAGGTATTGTCAAGGCATTTCCCTTCCCACCCACATCCCATTAATCTGCTGACCTTAAAGGCAGAACTTTACATTAATAACTAGTTGTGACCCACTGCTCCAGCCAATGTCACCCAACGCATTAACTTTGTTTCATCCCAAATTTTGACAGACATGTAGACAGGCCAGTGTTTTTTTGATCATGTTCAGAGAAATGCTGGACAAGGACAGTGCGAGAGACAGAGTTGTGGCCCACCACAGGCAACACCAATCCATCAAATCAGGGGGTCATTACAGGCTTTAACAAATGTCTTACTAGAATTTTCACTCTCTTCCCCAGGTCCCTACTGGACAGAAATTTAGAAGGGGCTTCCTCTATGAAGTTGAGTGGTGGGAGAGGAAGGTCATTAACAAAGTTCTAACCTTGACCTTATCAGTAAATTAGCTCTGTGACCCTCATCAGGTGACTCCCTTGCCAAGTCTCAATGTCCTCATCTGTGAAACAAGGTGGGAAGAGGGCAGAAGCCTCCATAAGGACACTTCTCACCCTAAGATCCTGTGACCCAATGACTACAGAATTCACAGCTTCCAACCTGTCCAGAAACAAAAGCCATGTAGACGATTCTTGGAAGATGGTGGAGTAGGTCAGAAAATTCCAAGCTCTCTAGATTTCCCCCACAAACCTGACAAAAGAGCTCCTGGGAAGAATGTAGAGCAGTAAAAATAAAGAAGAGTTGGGGCAGAATAGTGGTCCTCCTGGGACAACTGGAAGAAGATCCAAAAAAAAAATCCCAGGACCAAGGTTTGGTCCAGTGAAGAGTAAACACCTCCAGGCTGGGGGGGGGGGGGGAGGGGGACAGCCTCAGCCACAGGAACTTTCACTTCCCAGACAGTGTATGGAGTCCAAGTAAGAGCCAGGGAAGATTAAAGGAACTTCTGATGATAATGAACACTGTTGAGACATGGCCCTGGACAAGAAGGAACCAGCACACTCCTGGTGAGTACAAACGCCATGGGGCAGGGATGCTGCTGGCTGTGGGCACTTACAGGAGGATGGAACACTTGTTTTGGCTCCAGGCCAGAAGGAGAACTGAAGGAAGATCTGAGGCCAGAGATATCATCCCCCATCCCCAGAGGTGATTAGAAAAAATAAGCCGTTACAAATTTTTTAAAAATGAGCTGGCAAAAGAGAAAGAATCCAACTACAGAAAGTTACTATAGGAATAGAGATTAGAATTCCTCTTCAGAGGAGGACACTGAAGGAAAAAAAGCCTCTCCTACCCCAAAGAGTAACGTTAAATGGTCACCTGCCCCAAAAGAATTCACAGAACTTAAAAAAGACTTTAAAAAGTCAAAGGAGAGAGACTGAGGAAAAATTAAAGAAAAAAACAAGAACAATCCAAGAAAAACAATAAGATTATGAGAAGAAAATCAACCAATTGGAAAAGGAGATTCAGAATCTTAAGGAAGAAAACAACTCCTTGAAAATCAGAATCGGGCAAGAGGAAGCCAGCCAAGTTATAAGAGACCAAGAAATAATAAAATAAAATATAAAGAATGAAAAAATAGAAGAGAATCTGAAACATCTCATAAGAAAGACAATTGATCTGGAGAACAGATAATGAAGAGAACACACAAGAATAACTGGACTACCTAAAAGCTACAACCGAAAAAAGAATCTTGATGCAGTGATACAAAAAATAATTAAAGAAAACTGTCCTGGAGTGTTAGAACAGGAGGGGAAAGCAGAAATAGTAAAAATCCACTGAGCACCACCTGAAAGAGATCTACAAGGAAAATCTACAGGAATATTATAGTCAAGTTCCAAAACCCCCAGCACAAGGAGAAAATTTTACAAGCAATAAGAAAAAAAATATAAATACAGCAGTGCCACAATTGGAATCACACAAGACTGAGCAGTGGTGACACTAAAAGACCCGTGGGTCCTGGAACACTATGGATCAAACAGCAAAAGAACAGGGGTCGTGGCCGAAAATATCTTACCCAGCAAAGGTACGCGTAATCCTAAATGAAACCAAATAGACATTTAATGAATTGCCAGACTTTTAGGATTTTGTTTAAAAAAAAAAATCCTGAACTTAACAGAAGACTTGCTATATAAGATCCAAGAAAAATATAAGGTATATATCAAAAACTAAGTACAAGGGACTCAATAAGGAATGACCGTTTATTTTTTATATGAGGAAACGTAAATGTATGTCTAAGACTGTTATTAGCAATTGGGCAATTTGAAAGATTGGAGTAGACCTGAATACGATAGGATTCTAAAAAGTAAAACCATTTAGGAAAAGGTAAAAAGAGTAATTATCTTATACAAATGAGGTGTGAGAGAAAGAACTGACACAGAGGAATCAGACAGCGGAGGAGGGCTGGCAGTTCTGGAACTCTATTTTCATGGGGAATGGGTTTAGAAGGGAACAATATACATACATACATATATATGTATATATATATATATATATATATATACATATATATATATAAATGTAAAAATAACTAGAAGACTGTAAAAGTCTTCTAAATTCAGAAAGAAATAAAAGGCTAGGGGGATAGGAAGGGATTTTTAGAGGGGAGGATGAGGGAATAGGATAAGCGGTATATAGAAGGGTATGAAGATTAACAGGAACAGGAGGATAAGGGAGGGATGGGGGGTGGGGTAGGTTAAGTAATAGGAGGGCAAGTTAGGGGACAGTAGTAAAGTAGGAGTCAGGAAAGAAAGGAAATAAGAGATACACACAAACATAAAGATCAGGAGTAGAATTTACTAGGGAAAAAAAGTAGGCACAGTAATTACAATCTCAGACAAAGTTAAAACTAAAATAGATTTAATCAAAAGAGAAAAATAGGGAAACTACACTATGTGTCAGCCATATTAGTCAATATTGTTTTAGACTATTTAAAATAACTACACAGTATAAGGTTGGAATATTGCTGTGGTGGAGGAAATGATGAGTTGGTGGGCTTAGTGAAATATGGAAAGGCTCAGACTTAGGAAGGAACAGGTTATCCATCCTCAGAGAAAGACAGGGCAAACAAATACAGAACGGTCTTAAATAGATGTGTATGAACATATGTGTCTATGTATGAGTGTGATTATAGATACCTAAGTATATGTGAATCTAAGTATATAGAAATCTTTGTGTGTATGTTCATATACGTGTGTGTGTGTGTGTGTCTGTCTGTCTGTCTGTATCCGTATACATATATACATCTGCGCTTAATTGTAACCTTCTTGGGAGATGGGGGGGAGAGAAGGGGAGAAAAAAAGAACAAAGTAAAAAGTGCGCAACAGAGAACAAAAGAAAATCTACAAGGAAGCACAGAAAAGCTGGACAGCTCTGAACACAATGTGCAGTATTTATTATAGAGGCTTTCTGGAAATGGAAATTTATTGCTGTATATTTTGAATCCTGTCTTACATTCTGCTGTGCACATGACAAGCTTTTTTTTCTTTATTTTCTATTTAAGTGTATAATGTTTCTTTTTCTCTTCTTATTGTATATTTAAGTTCTATTACTCAAGTTCAAAGTAAAAAAGAATTTGAAAAAAGAAAAAAAAACCCAAGAACCCTCCCTTCCCTCTTGAGTAGTTGGGGAACCAGCCCAATAAATGCCTTCCCTACAACTACCGTCTATGAAACCCCCTTCTAGATACTCACTTTGGACATTCTGAGAAAATGCTTTGACCCAAGCATACATTTTAATAAATTTAATGTAGTTGAGAACTTCATTCATTTTCTGTACTCGGTCGTCTGTGGCAGCCACAGCCTTCCTTCTGAAATAAGCAGTGAGCCTTGAAACAAACATCTGAAAGGAGAAGAGACACCATGCCAAGCTGAGGCCACTTTGAACCAAAGCACTGAGAGAGACTGAGTCTTCGGCCCAAGGAGTGCCAACCCCAGCCATCGAGGGTATTGCTGGCCTGGGCTGAGCCAATCACTAAGGAGCAGAGCCACGTCAGAGGCCACCCAGCTGTGTCATCACCAAGGCTTTCCTCCAAGGCCTCCATACTTCTGCTCAGGCCAGTATTCTCACTCTAATTGCTTCAATCAAGGAGCCACCTGCTTCCAGGAAATTCCCAATCCAATCATATTAGCAGCCTCAAATTTTAAAAACCCCATTGAGACAACTGAATCCACACTGAGAAAGCATCAGAAGGAAGACAGGAGCTGAGTCTATTAAGATTGTTTACTCACCATTGCTGGGTAAAAAAGGAGGAAAACAAGTGATCCGAGGATGGCCGTCGGTCCCAGAATAATTACGTTATAAACCATGCCCAAGATGGCCACGATGGGGCCACCCGCTAACAAACTGCCCACTGCTGCGGCCTCAAACATCCTCAGGCCATCACTGGAACACAAATTGATGAGCTGAGAAACAAAAGAGCCACAGGAGACCTTGGTCAGAGACAAAGCCCTGACACGTGAAGGCACGAGAAAACATGGGGAAACAAGCGTGCTGGGGAAGCATCCAGGACACTCACCTCCCCCAAGGACTTCTCCTTAATGTTCTTCAGCTTCAGGATCTTCTTAAAGGCCATGGTCAGGATCGCCCCTCGAAGGCGTACCCCAGTACGGTAGTTCAATGCCCATGTTAACGTCAGTGACCAGGAACGGACGATTTCCGTCAGGAAGAGGCCCAAGACTAGCAGCAAGCTATACGAGAGGTTGGACTCTGTCCCCTGCGTGTACTCCAGGAGATGTTTCACCATAAAGGCCTACAGGGAGAAACACGGGCACATGTCAACGCCTCTTCAGTTCTCTCCTGCAACTCAACAGTTTTGTGTTAAGTTAGAAAGAGTGGGGAGGCTCTCGCTCAAGCCAAGAGAGAGAACCCATCCCGGAGACCAATTATCCTGTGTGGAGACCTCCCTGCCCCAGGAAATAGTTTAGGGCATTTCACAGGGGTGGGGGGCTGCATTAGAAACCCTGTTGCTTCTAGAGAACGCCATCTAAACCGTCACGTCTTCTAACTTAACATAAACCTGTCTGTGAGCTAAAATGAACACAAAGCAGATTCATTCTTAAAATAAGATCGACCATATTTTCACACATTAAAAGACATTTCTTAAAGTGAAATTAAGACCTTTTTTGGATTGTTTCAAACGTGCTTAGTTGATAAAAAGGAACAGTGTACCTACAGTTGTACTGGGGAAGAGTGAGAAGAACATTTGCAAAATATTCCTGAAAATAAACATCAGCAATTTAATAGCATAGTAGAGAAGGGCAGACAAAACAGACTTCCCCACCCATGGGCCCACCCCGCTCCCTAAGCCCTCCCTGAAACAAAAACATGTTACCTCAGGTAGCATATCCCCAACACCACCTGCAGAGGGAAAGCAGGACCTCGGCTGGCTGCCTGCAGCTCTGGGGCCTGTGACGCGGGAGCACACGCACACTCACACAAGGCACATTCAGCAGCACTATTAAATACCAGCAACTGAGGAGTAACGCACTTTTATTGAAAATAAAAAAACACAAGGACCATGTTCAAAGAGCATGTCACAAGGCTATACAAGGGGAGCATTGCAGTCACATATAGTGTAAACATACAGAGTGCTGTACAGGGCTGGCAGCTAACAGGAGGCCTAGACACACAGCAGGTACAGAAGAGAACCAAGAGTCTGCGGGGAAGACGGGAAGCTGGTGGCAGCACCCCCTGCTCACACGCTCACAGCTTGCAGAGTGGAGCCCCAGGGGCTTGGCAAGAGGCTGGAGAAAGATCTGCTCCCACCAAGACCTCGCTGCAAAGGCTCTAAGAACACTCCCTCCAGAGCTGCCCTGCTCCCAGTGGCTGGGGCTACTGGTTCAGGAAGAGCCCGAGGAGCTCCCTGGGCTGCGCGCAAGGATCCCTGAACTCCAGGCCCCTACAGAGCACTGTGGATGAATGGATGCCCTTCATAGTCTTTTCAAGTCTTTGCAGCTAAAACAGATCTTGGGGGAGGAAAAAAAAAAAGAAAGAAAGAAACAAGCCACTCCCCAACCCCTGAAGAAAGAAAACCTCACTGAACAAGAAAAAACTCACTGGGGTAACAAAGATAGTTGCAGCTGTGAGCCCGCACCCAAGGACAAGGGAACACGGAGCCAGCAGGGGCAGTTTTTTCCCCGAGGGGCTAATTCGACACCCAGAATTCCTCCTGGATAATCTGGTATTTCTCATTACTGCCGCACGTCCACTAGATTCTAGGATACTCCCAGGACGGAATAGGTTTCACACTCAGCTAGTGTACTCCACCTGTCCCCTCCCTGGGTTTCAGGCCGGCCTCCAGTGTTGGGGTCATAGCTGCACACAGCTGGGTCGTTGGGTTTACTAGGGAGGAGATTGGCTTCTTTTCCGGTATTCAATCCAACATGTGGAACTGAGTCACTGAGTGGTTAGGGCCAAAGCCCCTTTTGCCTCCTGTGAAGTAACTCAGTAATCGGGCAGGGCAGTAACACCACGCGATTGTTGCCAAAAGTCTCCTCCAAAGGAAGGCGAAGACAGCAGGCTGGTGAACTGGGTTCTTTCCTTCTAAACACCTCTGCCCAAATGCCAACATTCAGCACCTCCCAGGAGCGGGGGAGGGAGGAAAAAGGCGGTTAAGAGACACAAATGCTTAGACTATGTAAAATGTTCAAAGGGAAAAAAGAGCAAACAGTAAATTAAAGAATTTCTAAAACACATTCAGGTTTTCCAAAGTTACTTTTCAAACCATTTCAGTATGAGATAAAAATGAAAAGTTTTCATGAAAAAATCCAACCAAAACTTAGAAAAAGAAAAAGAGTCACAGCGTTATCATTTAAACTTAAATAAACTGGAAAAAAGTTGAGGTTGTTAGCAAGGCTGGCAGCATTCAGGGTCTGGCTCTGGGAAGCATTCCCGGTGAATAAACAGGACCTTACCTGTACTCTTGGCGAGAGAGTCCGCCCAGCTTGATTCTCTCATTCTGACCGCAGGCTACAGCCATCCTGAAAATTCTAGAGAACAGCTTCTGTCATTGGTCCCACTACAGAGAGAGCCTCCCCCACCCCCCGACATCCAGCACCTGACTGCCCCAAATGAGCAGCCGGGGACAGGGGGGAGAGTGGGAGACTTACCTCTAATGGCTTCCCACTCTCCCTTCCCCTAAAAGGCCCCCAGAGGAGAGTTAGCATTCATTGAGCACTGTGAGAGGCGGCCCCCCAACATCTACAGGGTGAATGCTAAGCCTTTCCATAGGAGTCCCTGGGTAGGACTGTATTTGAAAGGGCAACTGATCCAGAAAGGCTCAAAAAATGCTGATAAAAAGCAGAGGCATCGGGCAGTACAGGGTGCCCACAGGCCAGGACCGTCAGATCTTAAAGACAGTGGCCAGCCCTCCACCCACACTATTGGGCTTCAGAAGCCCCTGGCGAGCCACTCGAAGACACCCAGAATGCCTCTGCATAAGCTTATTAGCTTGAAAAAAAGCTAGAGTAAGGAAGCCAGAGGTTAAAAAACATTGGGTTTCATTGTATTTTGGCATAATTACGGGCTTTCTGTTGCCCAGTGGAAGAAAGGCAATGAACATACTTTGGATGATTAGCAGATCTTTTTGTACATTGTAGCTTAAGGCCTTAGTCAAGTTGGGAAAAACATGCCCAAAAATCCAAACAGGCGGCACCACCGAAAAAGAGATGCTAACAGGAGGGCATACGCCTGTGCCCAGTGCCAATGCACATTATCGGCCTCACTCCTGGCATCTCTCACTGACGTTTCCATTTCTTAAAATGTCAATTCAGATCTCAACTGTACCAAATGTTTCCATTTGTTATCCTTTTGAGCATGAGTGGATGCAGCCTGGCCTTGGGCTGTCAAGGACTCCTTTCTGCACATGTTGTTAGCTGGACAGCACTGGCCAGATAGTACTTTTCACCAGAGCTGGCAGGCAGAGGGAGGATTTTCCCTCTTCTGAAAAGCGAGAGGGCTCTCAGATCTTATTGGTGAATGGATGAGCTGACCCAAGGTTGGTGCCCCAATGCACTTAGCCAGAGAGAACACATATGCAGGGGTTCAAGTCAACTGAACATGCAACAGAAAAGAGCCCCCACTACTCTGAGACGTTTCCCCGACATGACCTGTACTGGCCATCCAGCCGGGAGAGCCCGAATCAGAATGGAAGGAGGGGACTACCAGGATGCCCAGCTGCAAGAACTCCGTACGCCAGAGTAGCGCAGTTACCAGCCCCTGTAGTGAAGCAATGACAGAAGCTCTTCTTGGGGAAGACGGTCGGTGCTATTTAAACCTCTGCTGAGTGTGGTCAATGACATTGCATCTGGTTACACAGCACCTCGTGCTTTGACACCAAAGTATTTTTACCATTCAAGAAACGCAATTCTCTGTTTCAGGGAACAGGGCAAAACTCTTAGTTGCAATTAACAAGGAAAAATTAACAAGGAAAAAAACCACCTGGAACTGCCTTAACCTAGGTCACCATGCACGGCAAGTGGGTACTTACCCAGGTCATGAACCTCCAGCTTAGCCCACCTGGGAAAGGCACACTACAAGCAGTATTACTGCTCCTGGGGCCTCAAGGCAAGTTTCTAATCAAGGTCTCCATTGTAATTCAGCACAGCAAGTACAACAAACAGGTGACAAGAGAGAAGTGTCAGGTCAAGCCCACATCTGTGTGGTTATCCCTGCCTCTGAGAGCAGCAGCTGGCAGTCCACATGGCTACCACCATGCCTTCTTTCCCACCAGCTCCACACCAACCAGGCAGCTCTGGAGAGCCAACATGTGTGTGGCCGTATCTGGGCTCTGCAGCCTCGGGGAAGCACCAATGACAGCATCTAAGGCCAGCCCTTTGAATGGGGCTCAATTCCTCACCAGCCAGCCTCACAGCCCACCTCTGCTTTCAGCCTCACTACCCTGACTTCCAAAACCAAGATTTTCACTCAATGCCAACACACGCTACCAGAGATAATGGTCTAGGTCAAAACATAACCAGAGGGCTTCACCCCCAGGAGAGCCAAGCTCCCTCTGCAGCACCACGGCCCTTCCATCCTTCTGCCTGTCCATCCAGGGCAGGGTTCACCAGCTACAGAAAGACTGCCACTCACGCCAACCACAGTCATTCCTTTCTGCAGGCTGAGGACTCCCTAAAATTCACTAACTAGCCCGAGTGGATGCGCAAGCCCTGCAATGGAACTGGAGAATGTTAGCGCTGGCCAGCTGGTAGGCCCTGCTGGGCCCTGGGTGACTGTGAGAAAGGATGGGTCTGACTTACTGGTCCGCTGAAGCCAGCCAGCTGCGTGATCATCAGGCACACGATGGAGAGGACAAGCCGGGTGCGGCAGAAGATCCACACAACCCTTCGGAGGGAGGCAGCCTCAGGCCCAGCTTCGTTCACCTCTTCTTGCCACAGTCTCTCTAGTCTTGACAAGGGCACAGGTCCTCCGTTACCCATCTCTCCCACGGAAGATACCGACCCTAACCTCCCTCAGGACTGGACTGAGAAGCTTGCACGAGGGAAAGCTTTCCTTCCCAGAGGACTTTACAATGAAGGACAAAGTCTCACCTTCACAGGCTCGTCCTGGGCAACTACAAGTCTGCCCCGGGGAGCAGCCTCTCTCTAGAATCTCTAGAGAAATTCAACCCCAAAGCCCTTTCCTCCACCCAGCACAACTAGTCCTGAGGATAATGGGGCTGGTGACAAGACCCTCCTCCTTTCTCCAGGGTCCCCATCCCTTTCTGAAGGATTCTGCAGTAAAGCGTAAAACCAAAAACTCAATGTTTATCGTAGCGCGCGGCTACCACCCAATGCAGCAACATAACCTCCCTGCCGACTCAGGAGAAGCGGGGCTGAGAGAGAGAGAGAAAGCCCTTGGTTAAAACAGAGAGAAGAGCTGAAGAGGAGGTGAAGAAGATCAAAGCAAAGATCCCGGGGACCCCAGGCCACCTTCCCGCCCAACCCCAGAAGAGGCTAGCTTGACTGCTAAAGGCCCAAGGGCTGCATCCAGGTGCATGGGAGGGAAGACAAAGGTGGACCAGAGGCTCCTACCTTCTGCAGTTCACATCTGAAGACTCGTGCTTGGACAAAGACCACACATGTTCCATTAATAACTCCCCCTTCTTGTAAGCCACGAGGGCCAGAGGGCTGAGCCAAGAAAAGGTCATATAGGAGAAAAGCCCAGCATTGTCTACTGGGTGCTGGTGTCTACGGAGAGAAAATGTTTTAAAAAATCACCAGACTGGCAAACAAGCCAGACCCCCAGAGTGCAGCAGCAGCCAAGGAGAGCCCCCGACCTCAGACAATACTGGGCCTCCACACAATCTAATATCGTTCCCAATCATCTAAATAAAAGGCCTCTGGGCACTCCATCACCCAAGGGGGTAAGCAGCCCAAATTCTTACTTGGAAGTAGTCCGGAAGGGCTTCAGAACGCTTAGGCCATGGTGGTATTTCCCTTTGGGATGCTCACTGTCCAGGAACCTCAGCTGGGAGTGCATGGAGACGTCCAACGAGAGGCCTTCTACTCGGGCCGCCATCTCCAAGGCATCCTGGCATTCCAACTGTATGGGGACAGAGGGAGACAGACGAGAGCAGGTTCTCAGACATCAACAAGAAGAGATGTGAGGTGGTTAACAGAGCAAATCAAAGGATGTCTCCCAGACAGGACTGGCAAGCAGCTGAGCGGGCAAAGGGGCGATTTCACTTACCATGGGAACTTAACAATGTGCTAACTTCAATCTTACTATTTCTATACCTAACCCAAGAGCTTGAGGACATGGCAAATGGGTCTCCTAAGTACATCAGTGTACAAATTTATTGTGCTCACTGAAAGAATGAAGAACCACACAACCGGATAAAATAAAACAGAATCTGCATCCCCTACATGGCAAGGGTGAGGTCAAGTCTACTCGGGTGAGGAAATCCATCTGGATTGTCAGTGACTTTTTGACTGCCCAAATACCAACAGGAAAAGTGATGGTAGCCCCAGGAGCCCAAAGAGACACAAATTTACTGGATGACATCTGTCCCTCTGGATTAGAGGTCAAACCCAACTATAAAATCTAGCACAAAATCCAAGGACATTCAGGAAAAAATGGGCTCAAATTCCAAGGGGAAGAGAGTGAATCCAGAAAACATGAGGTACAGCTTGATGTGAATTCCAGGCAACATTTCTAAACAGATTAATAAACAGGTAGTTTATAGACACTTAGGGAAAAGTTAACATGATCAGCCAACGTGAGCCCAACAAGAATAAATCTGCCCAACTAAACCTATCCCTTCTTTAAATAACAGGCCAACCATGGAATACCTTTTTTGAGTAAACAATCGTTTATTAAGCATCTACTAAGTGCCAGGCACTGGGGACACAAACACAAAATAAGACAGTCCCTGCCTTCTAGAAGCCTACATCATACTAAAAGAAGCAACTTAGAAAAGTACGGACAGGCTCTGTTCACAACATATACAGGCAATCTGGGAGAGCCTCTTGGAGGAGGTGGCATCAGAGCCTCACTTCACCTTGCACACAGTTGGGGGCTTCCCAAAAGTAACAATAAGATGGGAGAGCGAACATCCTAGCCATGACGGGCAGTCTGTGTAAAAGGCAAGGAGTAAAAGGGCCTGTCTTTGGAATAACAGGAAGGCCAGCTTGGCCAGGGAAGAAAAAGGAATCTCACCTTGCAGAGGCACGCTAGAAGCTGACTATGGATTTCAAGACCAGAGGACTCCTGCACAAAAGTGATCTATCTGGTTAGCCTTGTACTTTGACAGCTCCATGGAAGATGGACTGGACACAGGGAGGGCCAGGAATGCTGCAGGGCATCTCTGTTCTGCTCCCCAGCCTGGGCACTTTGCAGTCCCCAGAAGGCAGGGAAAGCTGTGACCTGCTGAAAGAGGCCCAGCCTGAGGCTCCCTCCTAGGCTGAGGGAGACCAGAGCAACGGCCAGATGCACAATCAGTTTACTTTGGAGAAAATGGGCATGAGCATCATTTACTGAAGAATAACCACACAAATCGTTTGGAGAATGACTGGCAGCCCATCAGCACCTTGGTGGGGGGGACCACGCTAGAAGCCAACTTTGAATGGGAAGAGAAACATACCAAACAGTCTGGCTGGAATCTGCCAGTGAGAAAGTCATTGGCAAAGCCAGAGGCTACCCCAGGAAAACTGGGCCTCCCTTTAGAGTTAGCTTTGGGGAGGTCTTGGTAATTCCCCAAAGCTGTGTTGAAAAAGACCAGAGGCTGCAAATGACAGGCTAGTGACCTTGACTTCACTTCTCCGCACAATCCTAGATGATGTTAAAGGAAGAGCTAAGGAACATGTACACAAAGAGTCACCTCAAAAAGTCAGCCTGGATCTACCGAGAACAAGTCACACTAGGCTGTGCCTCACAATGGCAGGATCTGGGAAAAGGGGCAGCTTCTAGCAAACCTGTGAGCAAGTATCTACAGTCTACACTGTACGGTGGAAGCCCCCAAACAAAGTGATGGATGGGACATGAAAGCTACTTTACAAGAGGGTGCTCTGGGAGAAGTATGGAAGTGAGAAGGCTATTTTTTCTCCTTCTTGGACAACATGCTAAGTACCATGCTCAGTCCAAGGCACCTTATTTCTGGAGGGATGTTGTTATGCTGGCAGGTGCCCAGCAGCAGCAGCCAGGACTGGTGCTGGAGGGAGACAGCTGCCATTCACCAGGTGGGTGACCCAGACTTTCAGAGTCTCTTCGGGCCAAATAAGGGAGGAGGTGGCTTCTGAGGTCCCTTCCAGCTCTGGATCACCAAATGATGACCCATGACCCAGCGTGTTGGGGAGCCTTGAACTCAAACCATGGGAGTGGAAGAGAGAAAGATGAGAATACTTGTATCAATAGATACAAAGATGAATTAGAACCAGAACATAAACGTAAAAGGAAAACAACACTGTAAGGAGCTTCAAAAATCCATTTTAAGAAAGAACTAAAAAGCCTTTCTCTGCTTAGCTCCAAAAGACTGAATTAGGCGCAAAGGACAGAAGGTCTAAAGAGGGAAACGTAGGCATAAGGAACAACTTCCTAAAAACCAGAGCTTTGCAAAAGCCTAATAGGCCACTTTGGGAGCTGGCAGGCCCCCTCCAGACCCCTTCTCCCTGGGACCTTTCCAGCTCACAATCTGTGATTCAGGAAGAGAATCTACAGATGCCAAGTCAAAGTGAATGCTAGGAAAGCAGGGATAAACAGCCGAACACAGGCATCTGTACATCTATCTATTCCAGTTTAAGGTGAGGGAGCCATGGAAAATGATTTCCAGGCTGGGAAGGCAGAATTTCTAGTCCCGAAGACCCCTGCATATACTCAAGAGAGGGCTTTCCAAGCTTCCCCCACTCTTGGAGAATCCCTGAATCACTAGGTTCTAAGAGCTGAGCACTCCAAACGGCCAGTGGATTGCAACTACTCCCAACAATGAAGCAACAGTTCTGCCGTGAAGAGCTTTCTCAGGAGTTGCCAGGAAGTTGGCCATTCTTTACCCTCGGTCAACCATGATTTCAGAGCTAGAAGGAACCTTTGAGGTCATCTAGCCCCCTTACAGATAAGGAGACTGGGGCAGACTCCAGAATCCACCATTCTTTCTACCACAAAATAGGGGAAGTGATGAATGTCTTCATCTTTCGAAGGGATTTTCGAATACAAGTAAATAGAGGGAAGCGGCAACATCAGTAAGAAGAAAAGCAAGGCTTTTTTTCCTGCCATTTGAAGAAAGCAAACTCACCAAGTCAGCCTTGTGCTCATTTATTTCTTGATATTAGCAAAATGTTCTCATTCATGGTTCTAAACCCTTGAAAACCAGCTTGAAATTCAGAATGATTTAAAGTTATATTGAAACAGAGACTTGTGAACAATTAACCAGCCTTTCAATCATAGCCTCTTAGTACACACAGTAAATAAGACAAAGAAATACATTAAACACTGGAAAGAGAACAGGCCTCTGTCCAGTAGAATTTGTTCTAATAACTGCCAATACGACAGGACTGAGAAGACACAGGAAAAGATGCCTGACGTTCCCTCCTACTTAAGCAGGGGTGAGATGCTCTTCTTGCTCCATGGACAGCCTAACTAGGGAAAAAAAAAAAAAGAAGCCCAGAATATTAGTGTAACCATAAGGAATAGTCACAGGGACAGTTTCAGAGAAACTTGGGAAGACTTGCTATAGAGTAAAATAAAGGACCAGGAGAACAATAACGTTTGTTATCTACAGTAACAGTCTTGAAAGACCAATCTGGTCAACTGGGTGACATTCCACAATTCCATAGGGCCAATGGTGAAGCAAGTTGCCCATTTCCTGAGACAATAGACACAACATACTCAATGAGACATACGTTTCTGGATGTGGCCAACGTGGGACTTACTTTTGTTGACTGCATATTTGTTACAAAGGAATTATTTTTCAATGGAAGGAAAGGAAGGCTGGCAATAAGGTTGCCCCCAAAAAACAAAAGGTCGCTGAAACATTTTTAAGTGAAAGAAGCAGCAGAAGGAAGATGAGAAGGAAACAGACGAGCAGGACAATTCTGAGTCGGCTAAACTCATATACTTAAATTATTTTTAGATGTTGTTTAAGCTCAGAATTTAAAAAGGAGCTCTAATGCTATAAACAATTAAAACAATTACTGATCGCAGAACATTAGCCTGATTGGGCAGACACCTAAAAAGCTAAGCAATACAAGTTCTGAAATGACAAACATAATGCTGTGACAGGTGTCAGAGTAAGCGTAAGATACTGTCAAATTGGTGGAATGAACAATGTGCTGACTTGAGGGAAAAATCATCTGGGGCACAGGTGGTACCAGAATGCAGCTGGGTCTTGAAGGTCTGATTGGCTACAAGAATAAAAAGGCACTCCAGGAAGGGGAGAGGCAGGAGGAAGAGGCTACGGGCAAAGCCAGACACAGAAAACACCAAGCCTTGCCGTTCGAGGGACAGCAAGAGTAGCCAGGAGGCAATTTGTCATCTAGGAGAGCAGGCGCTGAGTCTGAAGGGGTGACTTAGGCGAGTCATCATGGAGGTCAAATGCCAAGTTAGGAGTTTGAAAGAGCAAAGGAACCAAGCGAGTGGTCAGACCAAATCCTAGGCATTGTGTTCAATCCCTTGGTTTTTGTTTGGTAAAAGAAGGGTCACTTGCCAGCCTTGGCACAGCTACGTAGCCTGGCCCAATCACCTCAAGGTGTTCTTCCCAGCATTTAAAGCACTTCATGGTTCCCATCTACCTTTTCCGTCTTAATCAGTTAAGCACCTATGTGCCTGCCAGGCATTGCTCCAGGTGTCTGAGATCCTAGCACTACCCATGAACCAAACAATGCCTACTTACAATGAGCTTACATTCCAATGGCAAAGCCAGTAAGCACATACGAAAATGTGTACCCTGTACCCACAAATCAAGTCGTGAAATCCCAGGTTGCTTTGAGAGGGTGGGCAGCAGTGGTGGGAGGTCCTCTGCTCCATCTGGAGCAGGGCACCCCAGGCATACACATTCCACCCCTCTGCACTTTGACCCACCCAGCCCTGCCTGTACCTTGTTCCCCCAAAGTACAACCTCCATCGGGGCTTACACAGGCTGTGCCCCGCCCCCACCCCACCCTATTTCCTTCAAAGCTCTGTTCAAATCCCCCTCCAACACAGACCTTTCCCGATCCACCTTAACTGCTGCTATGTGCTCTCCCAAACTATCATTTTCTATTTTGAATATACTGATGTGTATATCTGTCTTGTCATCACCCTCAGTAAAGCAAGCTCCCAAAGGGAAGGGACCATTTATTTTCATCTCTCTGTCCCCAGGATCAAGGATGGTGCCTGGCACAGAATGGGCTCCTGATAAAGCTACTGATCCCCTCAGAGAACTGGCTTTGAGATGTGTTGATTTAAGAAATTGAAGCTTGAAGCAACGTTTTATGTGGCCATACTCTCCGGCCAAATTACTGTCAAAGAAGCTGCCACGGGCTTCTGGTAAGAAAAGTTGCCATACGGAAGGTACTCATCCTGCCTACGCTTGGTACAAACAATCTTTTCCCCGGGTGTTGGCAGGTATGAGAAAAAAATAAACTTCCTTGTTTTGAAAGCTTTAATCTTACCAGGCATTGGGATCAAATTTGTAGAAAAGAAAAACCCAAGGAGATCAAATAGCATTCCCACTGTTTTATAAACAAACTGTAATCTCATGCTTGATCTACCACAAACAAGGGCTGATTATCAGCCCCAAAATCTTTATTTGCAACTTGATAACAGAGCTGGGATAATATTGGAAGCACCTGGTATATCCGAGGGGTTTTGTGACTATGCATTAAGACAGGGTGAGACTTCTGCCAGGAGTGTCCACTTTCACAACATATCCAATGGCTTTAATCCAACATCAGAAGACCTGCCTGTGCCCAGTCCTCTTTTCCCCACTTAGGACATGGGTGACTGGTATTTACCAACTCTCTCAGGCTCCAATGTTCCCATCTGTAAAAGGAAGGGGGTGGGCTAGACCCCTGGTGTTCCTCTTTCCATGGACTCACCTCCATGCTTGGAATGCACTCTTCTCCAGCTAATATCCTCCTGCTATCCTTCCATGCCACACCATGCCCCACCCCCACCCCCTTCTTCCTTTACCTTGCAGTAGAATTTGTCCACAGTATCCCACACAAACTCCTAGAAGCTCCTCGGACGCCGAAGCCGGTTAGGTTTTGGGGGGGTAGGCAGAGTGTCATCCCTGGCACCTGGCCCAGTACATGCCTAGCACATAATTGGCATTTAGAATGTTTTTATTAAAACTGAGGGATAAGAGGGCAGATGAGCAGCTGGTGCACTGATTGGAGGTTACAGATATGGCGGGTGGGAGCAAGGAGGGAGGCCAAATGCCGTGACCTTCAGGAAAGGAATTCTCCGTCAGGTCCAGAAGAGGAGCAAGGAAATCCCTCTCGACTGGCCCGGCCAGACCCAAGGGCCTCTCTGACAGAAGTCCAGGGGGGCCTGGGGAAGCTCAGCTGGCATCTCTTTGGCTGGGCACAGACCACTCTAGACTTCCCTCTCTGCGCCTGCCTGCACCTCTGTTCCCCCATCTATAAAATGGCATCAGTTCATACAAATCTTCCTGCCTTCTCAACTGGACCCCAGCCATCTATTACATTCCCATGTGTTTGTTTCCAAAGCCATGGGCATCCACTCTGTTTCCAAGTCTTTGCCTCTACTTCCACACCATAAAAAAACCAGTGCTGAGCTGCCTGGGTCAAAGGGTATGTACAGATAGTTCATTTTCCCACATCCCAGGTCAAGCCCAATTCCCAGCACCACTAGCAAGGGCCCATCTTCACAGTTTCCGGTGTTTGCCATCTTTGCCAGTTTGCACGGGGCGGAGAGGGGGAGACAGGCCAGGCACTGAACAAAGGGTACAGAGAGGGGGGCTCAGGACAGAGGGCACCAGCGGAATCCGGAAGGAAAGGAAGATTCAAGGTGGCAGAGGTTGGAGAGAGGCCCAGAGGCCTTTTCATCTTCATTGTCTCTCAGGGATCTGAAGCAGGCTCAGTTCACTTACAACTCTTCTGAAAACGATTTCTCCCATATATTTCTGAAGAGCTAAGTCTTTTTCCCCTTCACGATACCGAGGATGTGACCAATTAGTTGGTCAAAGGAGATGACGCCCCTTGTGCCTCTTGCCTTGGGTGTGACAAGCTGCCCTAAGGCCCCCATCATCTGGGATGGGCAGCTTAGCATTTAGCCCCCTTTACTGCCTCTCCACCACAGCTCCCATCCCATCCCTACTGAGCCAGGAGGCAGAAGTGGCACCAAGGACGACGGCCTGTCAATTTCACCTGGGCTAAATATTTTTCTGAAACCTCTCTTCTTGTTGTTGCTTTTTTTCTATAAGGAACCGGTCGTTAACATTCTGACTAATTTTATTTTTCCCTAATTCAATATTTTAAACTAAATTTTATCTAGCATCCGTAATTTAACTATATTACGGCCTCCCCCCACCGCTGCATTTTATATTTTTTTCTTCCCCTTCTGCTTACTTCTATGATCCAACTGGCAATTAGGGTAAATTTATTTTGTTATCCAGAGAATAAAAGGCTTTTAGCCTCACTCCGGGTGCCCTCTACTTCGAAGCAAAGCACTCACTGGGCCAGTGGGGCGGGGGTGGGGAGTCCAAAGCCTGCTTACGTTCCCTCCCCCCACACACAGCCGAGTTCCTCATCCCATCCCCCAGGCCCCACTCCCACAGTATTAGATTTCCTCTCAGAGGAAAAAAAAAGCTCATTACAGCCTAGTCCATCCTTATTTAAGAAGCCGGAAATCAAAGGCACCTGTTGGGTGCAGAGCTAATTAAGAACTAATCCAAGCTTTAGTGCAGGATTAATAACCCTTAATTGGCCACAGGGCTGTAAGGTTCTCCCCCCCCCCCACCCCAGCTTGGACCTGGAAAAGAGCCCTAGAAGCTTGTCTGAGGGTCAAAGGAGATTGATGGGAGAGAAAGAGGGGTCTGATACGTTCCCATTTTAAGCATGTCAAGAACATCAGAATCGACAGGCATGCAGTCAGCATCATTTGCTGCTTACTCCAAGAAGGGTCAGGTGTGGGTTTCTACCCCTTCACATCCTAGTCACAAAGGGTTATGGAAGGAAAGCTGCCGTAAGTAGCCTATAAAAGGTGTGTCTGTGTTATGAAGGGACAGGAGGGTCAGAGCCCCAGAGCAGGGGTTTATGGAGAGATTTCACAGGGGCAACATTTTGAATGTCTCTGTATCTGTATCAGATATTTAGCATTTCCTTCAACTCTGGATTAAAATAAACAAAAAATTATGACTCTGAAGGGTGTAAATGACAGAAAGGTTAAGAACCCTGTTCTAGAGCTTCTCATAGATGAGTCTGATGGCCTGACGGATGAGACAGATAGAATAAGGTCTAGAAAGGCTCAATGTGAAGACAGACATGAAAAGAAGAGAAGTTTTGCTCAAAGGCTAAGCAAGGCCTGAAGACACTGCTAGAAGTGACTAAAATGTCCAAAACCTACACTGGCTGAGCTCCCACTGCCAGGAACATACCACTGACCAAAGAGGGCAAAGCCCACTTGTACACAACAATATTCTCAGTAATACTTTTTGTGGCAGAAAAAAATGAAAGGGAAGCATTGAGTTAAGCAAATCTAAAAGCAACTGAATGTTCCTGAATGTTCTATAAACTGAGGCAGAATGAGTCAGCAAGCAGAGCCGGGATGATCAGGACTTGGGCTGCAATCCAGGAAGACTAGAGGCAAGTGACTCCCAGCTGTTTGCTCATCTACAAACTCCCCCCAAGCCAGAGTGGTGGAAGGAAACACTGTGCCAGCATTCAAGAGCTACAAAACTCAGTCTGGTTTCATCACTGTCTGGTCAACTTCATATTATTCAACTAGCCGATAAGCATTTATGAAATACTTGCATGGAATAAGGCAGGCACTGTGCTAAGCGCTGGGGGACACAGCACAAAGATAACCAACCCTTGCCCTCAAGGAACTTACATTCCAACAGGGGGACAACGAGGACTTAGTGAAAATGAAGACCTACAGGTCACTGAGGAAAGAGGGCCCACAAGAGCCCAGATGGCTGCTTTAGTGAGACTGTCTTAATTTAAAAGAACAAGCTGCTGACTTCAGTGGTTTTCCATCTTCTGCTAGGAAACTTCCACTTCTGCACACCAGGTCTCACCATTTCCCTTCAAACCGCCCTTCCTCGCTGCTAGATAAAAAGGGGTGCCTGTGATCAAGACCAGTCCCCAAAGCTGCCTTGTCCTGAACCCCGAGTCAAACACTCCAGGAGGAAGCCCCTAAGCCTCTCCCCCACAGCCACCCTGCTGGGTGAGAGCCAGGCTTTGGTGACAGGCCCATCCCATGGAACTCTGAGCTGCTCACGATTCACTGGGCTCACGAGGCCCTGGGGACACCTGCACTTGGAAGGGACCATTCATCCTAAAAGCCATTCTGCTGTGTCACTGGCAGCACCCAAAAGAAAACAAAGTGCTACAAAGGATGAAGCTCCAAACCTCCCAGAATCTCCCCCACCCCTCCTCCGCAGGGAACAGACTCAACAGGAACACTCAGGACTCTGGGAACACAACTGCCTGGCCCAATGAAGAGCTTCACCTTGTTCCTTCTTCTGACCCTCACAGCATGGCTGGTCATTGGGCCAGGAAATAATTCATTTGTCAAACACCACACACAGCAAGACGGACTGAATCTGCCTAGAGGTCATGCTGCATCTTCAAACCGGAGTGGGAGAATCCAGACAGATTTTCACCATTTAAAGACAGATTTTTACTGTCTGTTTACATAACTACTTGGGGTTCCTGATTTCCCAATCATCATGTTAGCTGCTTCTGGCCAAACTAATTCAGTATTTTACATGTCACAGAAATGAGCCCTCTTGGGTCAGGGGACAAAAGAAAGGTTGAGAATTGTTGCACATTTATTAAAAAAAAAAATGAGGGTCTTCCATTATTCCTGTTACTTGAACACTTCTGACAACAAAAGTCATTCTTAGCAGAGGCAGAAACAGGTCTCAGCCTAAGACAAGAGTTCTTGCTTTTTAAAAGGGGAGATTCCCTTTGCCCCTTACCCTGTGGCCGGCCAGACTCCTTTGTCTGTGCTGTGTGTGTGTGTGTGTGTGTGTTTAGCCCCAGCAAGACTGAGCTGGCCCTGAGAGTGGCATGGTGCACTGCACATAGCAGGTGCTTCAAGGCTTGATGAATTGTAAAAATAAATTCTTAAGAATTAAGAACTCAGAATTAGGTGATGCCATTTCTAGGAGATCACCCTAAAAATATCCTTCCCCAAAAGGAAAAGGTCCTATCTCCACCACACCCCCATCAATTCCACCTGCCCCATTTCTAACAGCAAGAAAAAAAGGGAATCTCTGTCCAACAACGGAAGAATAACTGAGTAAACAGTGGCCTAGTAACATGACAGATTCTGGTGAAGTTAAAATAACAACTTCAGTCTAGGGACACACAGAAAGATTTCCACAAGTGATGCCAACAGGCCTCAGCAGATCTGAAGCTGAACACCAGGACCATCCAAACTAACTCTCTTTGTTCAGTAAAGACGCCTAAGCTGAAGATAAGGCCCCAAAGGAACTGGAAAAATGCAGTTTGTTTACTGCGTTTTACATGGATCTCCTTTGTCAAGGACAAAGGGGACTGGGCTGTGCCACTGATTTTCTGTCAGTTAATGATCAGCATGGCATCGTGGTGAAAGAGCCATTGAGGCCTGGGTTCAAGTGCAGACTTTCACTGAGACAAGCTGCTGGATTCTGGTAGAGACTCCAAGGTACCCGGGCAGAGAGAGAGAGGGAACCTTAGGACCAGACCACGGTGGTTATAAATCTTAAAAATCCAAAACAAGGGAAAATGCCCTCTGGCAAATTGTATTGGAGAGAGGACTTTAAAATCAAGCTGATCCAAGCCTTCAAACACATCCTGCCTAGTCAGCCTCTCAACTCCATCCACCCCCAGACTGATCTGTCTTGGGGGGGAGGTGGGGGGGTGGCCTACACCAAGCAAGTCACAGACTCCCCTCCCCCCTACTCCATGCTCCCCCTTCCCAAACTCAGCTACTTCTAAAAGAAAAGTACAATACTTTTTAAAAAAGAGGTCAGATGTTTAAATCATTAATCCTCACCCAAAAAAGAGGACTTTTAACCAAAGAAACCCAAATCATCTTGCACTTTTCTCCAAATGCTTCAATACCAAACCACCCGTAGCACTTGCCTTGGGAAAGAGTCAAAAAGCTTTGATTTTACTTAGATAAGGCGACTGCCCATAAATGTGACCCTGTCTAGATAGCAGGGTTTTGTAAACCGCTTGTATATTAAAGACAAGGGAAGCACAGAACGATCTGGGTGCAAATTCTATTCTTCTAAATTAGTATTTTACAGATGTTCTTCGCCCATTCAGTTTTTTGTTCTTTAAATTAAAATTCTGAAAAATTAGGTTTCATAGATTTTATTGCTTTAATTTTGGGGGGGAGGAGGAGTGCCAAGGAGGCCTTGTGGGGGGCAGGCCACTGGTGAGAGCTCCACCTGGGTGTCCACTGCAATGACCACTAATGAGGAGCAGGACACACTGACCTGCAGTCAACAGGTCTCAAGCCTTACCCAGACAGACTGGGTTACCCAGGCATCTCTAAGACTGGGGTAGAACAGAGGCCAACATCATTGATAGAAGGATTCCCTGCAACAGACTCCCCAGTTTGGGATAAAAAGAACCAATTATCAACACATCTGCATTTGACATCCTTCCCATGCAGAGCTAAGTACAAGGTTAGCAGTGTGACCTGACAGGTTCAGAACATCTGTTAAAATGCAGAGTACTTCCCAGGACCCCAGCTAGTTAGAAAGGAGAAGGGGGAGGGGAGGACTCACCGGACGTGTCTGTTCATACTCAGCTCCTTCTTGCTCTCGGTGTTGCCCAGAGGAGCCCGTTCTCTCCCTCGCATTCCCATACCCAGGACTGGGTATAACATACTCTTTTCCCATATCAATATCCTTCATCTTCTTAGACAGAAAGTCCTGGGGTTCACAGACACTTGGTTTTGCCTCAGAATTTCTGAAAAAGATTTCATTAAAAGTGGAATTTGTTACAGCTCCTATCAAAGAAATAAGGTTTTATACATCCCGTCCACAAGAAAAGCTGATGCTGTTGTCCTTACATAAGTTCTACAAATATCATTTCACTTTTATCTTCTCATTTTAAAAGGGGAGAAAAATGGAGCCCAGATCAAATTAAGTGATTACATGTATCCCAATTAGATGAACACTGAAGTGTGAAAAAATACATTAATAAGTCAGTCAAGGAGGTTAGGTAATGCCAATTACCAGTAAAAAAAAATTTGAAAAATGTCTAGAAAAGTCCCAAACCTCATTATTCATGCATCAGCATATTTGAAAGACTGAAATAAAATCGGCCTAAAGCATGACTAATGACAGGGGCTGAGAACTGCTGGAATCATCCCAAGATGGAAAAGTACCCAAGTTGGCCTTCCAGACCCCACTCTCAGAGCAGGCCAGTTGGGCCCAAAGCTCCCTGAGGACTCCACCCCAACCGCAAGGTCTCCCTCCAGAAATGTCCGGGGAGAATGCACAAGGAGCACCCTCTAGCCTAGCGAGCCTCATCTTCTACAGGACTCCAACAGAATCACCCAAGCCAATTTACTTCACGTTAAAAAAACAAAAGAAAAGAAAGGAGGGAGAGTATCCTAAGGCTCTTCCCTGCTCCCCCCACCATCTACGCTGTGCCACTTTCCAATGCCGAGCCCCTCAGCACACCCTGATCTCCCCAAGGCTTCATCCCCCTTCCCATCTCTGGACTCTGCCAGACCCCCAAAGCCCCAAGTTATTAAAAGCAGCACCTGTCTACGACAACCCCTGACTGACACAGGAAGTACTTGGTAGCATTCTGGTTCATAATTCCACTGTTTCTTTTTCCTCTTTATGAAAATAAAACAGCCCAGACTCCAAAACCTCAGAATGTTTTTCCTCGAAGAAACAGGGTGTTGGACCAACGTGAACGGCAATAAGGAAGGCTTCTCTTGCGGAGGTCAGAGCCAAATGCCCGTAATCTGAGTCAGTGAAGCTGCTTGCCTTAAAAAGGGTCACCTTGGCCAGACTGCTTGGTAGAGCTCAAACGCTGCTCAGGATTCCCAACGCCAATCAGCCAAGTCTGAAGTATAACCTGAGCAGGCTCATTGGCCTGTGTGCCCAGACCCAAGCCAAGCTGCAGCTCGAGGTCCCAGTAACCCTTCTGGCCCTGGAAAGAAGCTCTCTCCTCACCGAGAGGACCGCCTGGGAAAGGGCAGACACTGGGCTCCTTTTGAAAAAACCCTCTAATTCGCACACACAAAAATACATCTTGTTCTACAAGTTAGAACAAGCACACAGATGTCTATCAGTTCATCCCAGATTCCAAAGTCAAGACGCTCTCCATCTAAATAAGCCAAGGTCAACATCGGCTGGAGCTTTCCACATTTGTGGAGAGAGCATGGGGTTGGGAAGGCAGAGGATCTCACCACTTACTCCTCCCTTTGTTGGACAATTTATTTCTCTCCAGCCCTCAGCACAGTGCGGTGCACCTAGTTAGGACTTGCTAAAAGCTCCCAAACTTGAGGAGGGGCCACTGAGCAGGCCCCCTCAGAGCAGGGGGCTTAGATTCCACAACAAACTCAAATAAACAAATACAAAATAATTGTGGGTATTTGTTTTGTTTAACTACACATATTTTTACAAAGGCTTTGTCTTTTTTTCATGGTGGGGAAGACAAAAAAATTTAACTTTAAAAAAATAATTGGGGGTAGGGACAGGACACTAGCCACCGAACAGAATAGGGCTCCCACCGCCATTGCCACTGAAAAGGACCCTGAGAAGATCGTAATAGGCCTGGGGGGAGAAGGCAGCAGGCTGAGTCTTGGAGGCTGGGGAGCCCCAAAAGGTGGAGGTAAGGAAGGAGGGGCAGGGGCAGCCTGGGCGAAGAAAGGGAGGAAGCTCCAGAAGTGAGCTAGAGGGACTGGTGGTGTTTAGTGAGGACTCTGAGTCCACACAAGCATTTATTAGGCTGCTTTGAAGAAGGCATTCCGAGGCGCAGGGGGTGCAATTGTCAAAATGCTAACAGTCCCCGGCTTCAAGGGCTTTCTCTCCCTTAAGCACTGGGTGTCATCCTAGAACCTCCACCATCATGCTTCCCCGATCTAGAACCTATCTACCTCTACCACCCTCCCTCCCTGCCTGCCTGGATGAAGGCTACCCTAACTAAGCCAAACTAAAGTCAATCATTCTTCAGGCCTCTGTGCCCTCGGCTCCAAACCAGTTCCCCTTATTTCCTCCCCATCACTTCCATCCAGCCCCAGATCTGTTCCCAAGCCCGGAACCCCGCTTTCTTCTTCCCACCCGGGGAGGGATCTGCATCAGGGAGGCTGGTCGAGCCTCGCAGGCGGACCCCTTAAAAGGAGTTTGCCCGGGGACCTCTAGGGTCGGCCGCATCGCCTCCCCGAAGGTGGAAGGAGAGCACTGGCACCTGCAGCTGCCACCGGCAGAAGCCAAAGCTGCTGGCACTCGGCCCATGCCGGGATGAAGGTGCACCGGCCCGGTCTGCTCCAGCGTCCAAAGGACCGGCCAGAGGGCCTCCCCCCACCCCTTCCTGGGGACGGCCGTGACCTTGGACAGGGAGGCCCCTTCCTTACGGCCTCCTTGGCCCGCCCCAGCGGGGGGGGCTGGAGGGTGCCCAAGATCCCCCCCCCCATCCTAGGAACTGAAGAACCAGGGCCGGTACAAGATGAGGGGGCCATTCGGGACCTCACGAGTTCCGAGTCTCGGTATCTTAGGAGGAGGGGGGTATGTGTGCAGGAGCCTCAGTTTCCCCCTCTAAAAATGACGGCCCCTGGAGGCCATCCTTGAAGCCCGTGGGCCCAAGGCTCTACTTGGGCCTCAGTTTCCCCACCCGTAAATGGGGGAGGGTGCACGGAGGCCCAACCCGCAAGGGAGGGGTGCTGGAGGGGCTAAAAGGATCGGCCCAGGGGCTCGCACAGGGTCAGGCAGCCGGGAGGAGGCGCGTGCGCAGGCTGGCGGGCGGGGGTCGGAGGGGGTGGGGGGCGAAGCCGGGGGCGCGTGCGCGGAGCGAGCCCCTCGCTCGAGCTCCCTCCGCCCCCGCCTCCCCCAGGATGGGCAATGGCCGCGTGTGCGGCGCCCTCTGGCGGCCGCGGCCAGGAGCGCGCCTCCAGCCCCCCTCTCTCTCTAGCCTGCCTCCCAGGCCCGGCCGGGACCCCTACCCGCGGCTCGAGACCCAGGAGCCCCCAAGCCCCGCGCCCAGCGGCCCGAGGCCGCCGTGGCCCAGCCGAGTACCCGAAGAGGAAAGGGACTGCTGCGCCGCGGGAGCCCAGCCAGAGCCGGCTCTGGCTGCTGCCCCTACCCGCGCCTCCCGCCCCAGAACCTAGAGTGCTCCCAGGCCCGTGGGACTCAGCCCGCAGATGGGCATCGGCGGCACCCTGTATCCCGCCCCGGCCCGCCGAGCGCCACCTACCTGTCCCCACCAGCGGCCGTCAGACCGACAGCCGAGCATCAGCCCCGGAGCAAAAACAAGCCCTTATAGCGGCCCGGCCGCCGATGCCACCGCAACGCGCCTGCGCAGAGCGCTCCCCGATGGCTGCCGGGAAGTGTAGTCTCAGCGGGTCGCGGGCTGGGGCTCGGCGTGGCCCTACGCCCCCTAGCGCCGGACTACATTTCCCAGGAGGCGCAGGGGAGGGGGGCTCGAAGAGCGGTCGGCGGCCCCGCCCTCACAGCGCTCCGCCCCAGCAGCTCTCTGGGGCGGGGGAGGAGGTCTGGCTAGGGCTGTTGTGTGAATAACCTTAAAAGTGTGACACGCCTGCGTAAAAGCCCCTAGACGTCCGACCTTGGGTGGGCAGGGTCCTGACGGCAGCCCCCCTCTGCTATTCCTCCTCCCCGCAGATGCCAAAGTGAGGTCGCTAAAGCTGCTTTAAGTAGTCACTCGTCCGCTCCCAAAGCTTCGTGGCTCCCCATTGCCCTCGGGCATCTCCGGGGCTACCCTTCCGCGTCTCCTCGCATCACTTCCTCGCACGCACACCACGTTCCGGCCAAACTGCCCTTTTCGCCTTGTGACCTCACATAGGACACTCAGACTGCCATCCCCGTACCTAGGTGTGGGCTGTCCCCACGAGCCTAGAACGCGCCTTTTCCTCACCTGGACTCGGTGGGATTCTGGGCTTCCTTCTAGACTCAGCTCCAGCGCCACCTCCTCCAGGAAGCCTTTCTTGATAGTTCCCAGGAGCATCTGCCTTGCCACCCCTCCCCCCAACCCCCTTGTGTTCACTGAGGGGGTGGGGTGTGTGATTGTTTCCTGCGGTTGTTGGCCCCCAGGGAAGGAGTCTACACCTTCCTGCCGGCGTGGGTTGTTGTGACTCACCTGGGCTGCTGGGTGCCAGCCAGAGCCCACTCTACTTTCAGAGAAGGGTAGGCAGATGAGGTGATTACCTTTTCTGGGGTGCAGGTGGCTGTTCCCTTTGCACTTTAGTCCTCTTTATTTCCAATTAAACCACTTACAAAAGCCTTGACTTACCCCACGAAGAGCGATAGATGTGGAAGGAGGGAAAGCAAAGGCCATCAGCCACCACCTGCGGATGGCTCTAACCCCCCATAAGGTCAAACGGATCAGATAAGAGCTAGCACCTTCTCTGTGGCCTTGCCCAGCCCTGAGCCCGAGCCCCTCCCAGCCTCCCCTTGGTCAAGCCAGCCCAGCACTTGCCAGTGAGGTGGGCCAGTGGACGGAGTCAGACTGGACAGAACATTCAAAGCCGACCTTGGACACTTGGCAGCTGTGTGACTCCAGGCAAGTCACTTAATCTTAGCTTTTCCTCCACTGTAAAATGGGAATAGGGTAGTTGTAGGGATCGAATGAGATATTTGCAAGTGCCCTGTTCGTAGTAGGTGCTATAAAATGCTGTTATCATCATCACCATCATCGTCATCACTACCATCCTCACCACCATCATCAACCTCACCCTCACCATCATCACCATCATCATCATCGTTATTGTTATTACTTCATCCTCTCATCTTTTCCAGCAAATTGACCTACACCCACTATCTAATATTCAGTCTCTCCTAGTTCCTTCCCTATTGATTATTGGTAGTTGCCTACAAACACATCCAGGTCTCCCCCACCCTTTATAAAACAAACCCTGGCTCCTCTCCTGTCTTTGCAGCATTCCCCATGGCTGGAATTCCATCCCTGCTCAGCTCAGCCTCCTGGCTTCCTTCAAGACTCAGCTCAAGCTCCATCTTCTACAGGAGGCCTGGGCCATCACCTTGGAGGTTACTTTCCATCCATCCTATATTTCTCTTGTGTACTGATTTATAGGGATTGTCAACTCCACTAGAATGTAAGCTTCTTGAGGGCAGGGATCCTTCTGGCCTTTTCCTTGTTTGCCCAGGCTTAGTACCAGACCGGGCACCCAGTAAATATATCATAAATGCTTGTGGACTGATCAAGCCCAAAGAAGTAAAGGAGACGAAAGCAAGAGTGTGGGCATGACCTCCATGACAGGGTCCTGAGAGTCTTAGAGGCATAAAGGGTTTCAGAGGCCCAGTGGAAAGAGTCCTGAATTAGGAATCAGAGGACCTGGGTTCGAATCCTGCTTTTGCTACTCAGAATCTCTTTTGACCTGGGCAAGTCATTCCCCTTCTCTGGACCTTAGTTTCTTCGTCTGTAAAATAAGGAGGGTTTCACTAAATGACCTTTGAGGGCTCTTTTAGTTCTAAGTCTCTGATTCCCTATGATTCGCCCAAGGCCACAGGGCTAATAGAGGGAGTGGTGGAACCCAGAACTCTGGACACGTTATTAAGCACCTACTACGTAACAGGCACTGTGCTAAAAGCTGGAGTTAGAAAAAGAGTCAAGAGACAGCCCCTGACCTCAAGGAGCTTCCAGTCTGATGGGGCAGACAGCATACAATGTGCACCAGCAAGTTGTAGCTGGGTAAGTAGGAAGAAATCCATGAAGGGAGGGCACCACAACGAAGGCGGCTTCCAGTAAAAGAGGGGATTTTAGTTGGGACTTAAAGGAAGGGGTGGGGAGGTCAATAGTCAGAGGGGAAGAGGGAGAGTGTTCCAGGCCTTCGAGATAACCGGAGATCATGCCCAGAGTGGAGAGATGGAAGGTCTTATTCATGGAACAGCCAGGAGACTGGCGTCACTGGGTTGAAGAGTGTGTGTCAGAGAGTAAAGTGTAATGAGGCTGGACAGGGAGAAGGGGGCGGGTTATGAAGGGCTTTGAATGCCAAGCAGATCATTTTGTATTTGATCCTGAAGGTAAGAGGGAGCCACTGGCAGTTATTGAGGGAAGGAGGGGGCTGACATGACTGGACCTGCATTTTAGGCCAATCACCTTAGTGGCTGAGAGAGGATGGACTAGAGTAGAGAGAGACTTGACATAGGCAGCTACTGCAACAGTCCAAGTGGGAGATGATGAGGGCCTGCACAAGGGGGAGCAATGTCAGAGGGGAGAAGGGGGGACATTGGAAAGATGCTGCAAAGGTGAAATCCACAGGCCTTGGCAACAGCCAAGATATGGGAGGTGGAGTGAGAGATAGTGAAGAGTCTAGGATGATGCCCACATTGTGAGCCTAAGGAAGTGGGAGGATGATAGGGCTCCCTACAGTAACAGGGAAGACTGGAGTAGGGGTGGCTTTGGGGGAGATGATGATGGATTCTGATTTGGACATGACTGAGTTTATGATGTCTACTGGACACCTAGTTATAGATGTCTGAAAGGCAGATGGAGATTAGAGACTAGAAGTCAGCAGAGAGATGGGGGCAGAATAGGTAGATTTGAGAATGTGTCATCAGTAGAGAGAGGGTAATTAAATCCATAGTTGCTGATGAGGTCCCTAACTAAAGTAATAAAGAGGGAGAAGAGAAGAGGACCCAGGACATACATAACCATGAGGGACACCTGTGGTTAGAAGGCACAATGTGGAGAAGGATCCAACAAAGGAGACAGAGAAAGAACAGTCAGAGAGGAAAGAGGAGAACCAGGAGACAGGAGTGACCCAAAAACCTAGAGAGAAGAGTCTCAAGGAGGAGAGAGAGTGATCAACAGTGTCAGAGGCTGAAGAGAGGTCAAGGAAGATGAAGATTGAGAAAAGGCCATTGGATTCAGCAACCAAGAGATCATTAGTACCTTTGGAGAGAGAATCTTTGGTAGAATAAGACTGGAAGCCAGGTTGGCAGGGAGTGAAAAAGAGAAAAGAGAGTTTAGCTACAAAGGACAGAAGAAATATAGGATGATAGTTAGCAGATGGAAAGATCGAGGAAAGGTTTTTTTCGAGATGGGGGACATGTAGGCATGTGTGTAGGCAGTAAGAAATGATCCAGTAGAGAGGGAAAGATAGCAAATAGGTGAAAGAGCAGATGCCGGGGAGGACCATCTGTCGTAGGAAACAGAATGGAAAGGGGTTGATTGAACAAGTAGAGGGATTTGGTCTTGGTCAGGAGTAAGGTCACCTCCTCATGTGAGACAGGAGTGAAGGAAGAGAGAGGGGCAGAAGCTACCTGATGGATAGGACATGAGGAAGAGGGGAGAAGGGAAAGCCCATGGCTAATGGCCTCAATTTTTTCTGTAAAATATGAGTCAATTTGTATGAGTCTTTATAGCAGCTCTTTTTGTGGTGGCAAAGAATTGGAGATTGAGGCGATGCCCATCAGTTGGAGAATGGCTGAATACGTTGTGTTGTGTGATTGTGATGAATATTTTTATGCTATAAGAAATGACGAGCAGGTTCCTTTCAGAAAACCTTGGAAAGACTTACATGAACTGATTCAGAGTGAAGTGAGCAGAACCAGGAAAACAGTGTACACGATAATAGCGATATTACATGATGATCAACTGTGAACGATTTAGCTATTCCCAGCAATACAATGATCCCGGACAATCCCAAAAGACTCATGATAAAAAATGCTATCTACCTACAGAGAAAGAACTAATGGAGTCTGAATTCTTTCTTTGCGTTTTTCGTTCAAGTTTTCTTCCACAAAATGACTAATATGGAAATGTTTTAGATGACTGCACGTGTATAACCTATATCAGATTGCTTATTGTCTCAGGGAGAGGGAGGGTAAGGAGGAGGAGAGAGAATTTGGAACTCAGAATTTTTTAAAATGTTAAAAATTGTTTTTACATGTAATTGGGGAAAAAATAAAATATTTTTTAAATGAGGCAACTTTTTCATCTGAGAGAGTAGCAGGAAGGGGAGCTACAGGATATTTGAGGACAGATGTAAGGTCTGGAAGAGCTTCTGTGGAGAATGGAAGAATGAGTTGATAAGGGAAGTTTAGTAGGATTGCCTAGTGGCAGTGAGGGCCCAGTTGGGGTTGTGTAACATAAATTTGTAGTGGACCCAATTAGAATGGTTATGTGATTTTCTCCAGCTTTGTTCAGCAGCACATGTGTAGGTGATGAATGGTGGGGGTTATCCAAGGCTGAGGCATGGCTAGGCATAATTGGCAATATGATAAAAGGGAGCCAGGGATTCAAGAGAGGAGGATGGTGTGGAATTGAATTGGTTCACCAAGGAGTCAAGATGTGGAGAAGAAAAGAGAGTGCCTAGTGCAGGAGAAATGGCCTGGGAGAGAACTGAGGTGTCAAGGCATTGGAGGTCAGGGTGAGGATGAAAAATAGGGTTACATAAGGGAAGGCAGAGGGAGAGATGAAAAGCCAGTAGATTATGGTTAGCTGAAGATATCTCAGAATTCTTGAAGGTGGACATGGTCCATTTGTGGGGTAATGGCAAGATCCAGGGTATGACCATCTTTGTGGCTGAGGTGGGGTAGAGGAGCAGCTCATGGGAGGTGAGTAGGTTGAGGAGCTTAGTGGTTAGGGTATTTGAGGGAGAGTCGATACATATGTTGAAGTCACCTAGTATTATGAGGGCAGGAGTTGGGGAAGAGAGAAAAATTGTAAGCCAGGTATTGAATTCATTGAGGAAGGAAGGGAAGTGACCTAGGGGTCTGCAGACAATAGACACCAGGATTTTAATTGAGTCATAGATATGAATAGCATGAACTCAAAGGAAGAGAAGTTACTGAGTGATGGAAGAAGGGGGAGAACTTGGAAATAGCAAAAGGGAGCAAGGTGTGTTCCAGCTCTCCTGCCTTGACCAGTGAGCTGAGGAGAATGAGTGAAGATGTAGCCAGTACTGGAAAGGGTAGCCAGGGAGACTGTGTCATGGGGTGGGGGGGAGCCCAGTTTAGTAAGAGCTAGCAGATGGAAGGAAGGGGAGAGGAAAAGATTCAGTATGAAGGGAAATTTGTTGCCTATGGAACAGGTATTCCAGAGGGCACAGTGGATGGGGTAGGTGAAATTGGACAAAACTTTGGGGTATTCCACTCTGCTGCTAGACTGCTTAAGAAAGAGAAAAGGGATTAAAAGAATAAGAATGACCACAGATAAATTATAAGGGAGAAAATATAAAAGGCAGGTAAATGGAGGGGCAAAGCACCTATCTTGGATTAGCTGGGGGGGGGGGGCAGGGAGGGAAGGGATGCTGTTGGCTTTTAGAGATACTTAAGATTGAAAGCAGAAGATAGAGAAATCCTACTTTTTGATATAACAGTACTCCTTTATACATCTGTGGAACAAAAGTAACAAAAGAACAATGAAAACAACTCATTTATCCATGGGCCTTCTTCAAGACCCTCCTGGCCTGGCCTGGCCATTCCCTCCTTCCTTCTCTTTCTTCCCCTTTGTTTTCCCTCCCCCCTTTTCCCTCCCTCCCCTCTCTTTCCTGCTCTTTTGCCCTACACTGGGGGAAGGGGTGGGCCTCCCACCTGGGAGACAGCAAAGGTAAAGGCGTCTCTGTAACAACATCCTAATGAGAACCTTTGGGGCCAATTTAGTCCAACAGCTTCTTCTTGACTTAGTCCCACCCTGTGTCCCCTCCAGCCAATCCTAGCTACTGTTTCCCTAACCACGGTGATTCAGCACTGCCTAGGTAAAAACTGCTTTCTCCAGCTGCCTCTACTGGAGGGAGATCTCATCTTTCTCCAAATTAGTGCTGCCTCGCCTCAGTGCCTATAATCTTACTTCTCCTCCTCCTTCTAGGCCCTCTACAATCCTTTGCTATTGTCTCAAGATAACAAGTCAACAAGCATTTATTAAGCACCTAGAATGCTCCAGACAACAAGTCAACAAGCATTTAAGTGTCTAATATGCTCCAGACAAGTCAATAAGCATTTATTAAGCACCTAGTCTACTCTAGACAAGTCAACAAGCACTTATTAAGTGCCTAGCATGCTCCAGGCACTGTGCTAAGTGCTGGGGACACTAAGAATGGCCTCCCCAAAAAACAAAATACCAATTCCTGTTCTCAAGTCCCTGTTCACATTCTAATGGGAGAGACAACATACAAACAACTATGTGCAATAGTTGTACATTCATATACAGGAAATCGAGGCAGGCTCACCTATGTATAGGAGACTCAGTAGAGGGAAGGCACAGCATTTAGGGGGCTTGGTAAAGTTGGCTTGTAGAAGGTGGGGGTTTACCCGGGACTTGAAGGGAGCCAGGAGGCAGCAATGAGGAGGAAGACAGTTCCGGGCATGGGAGGGAGCTAGTAAAAGTACCTCAGTCAGGAGGTGGAGCATGTGGGAGGAACAGCAAGGAGGCCAGCGACACTGTATCAAAGAGCACCCGGAGGTGAGGAAAGTGTCAGAAGGTTAGAGTGAGTGGAAGGCTTTAAAAGCCAGGTGTGAGATTTGATCCTGAAAGCAATAGGGAGCCAATGAAGTTTAGGAAGGGATGACATGGTGAGATCTACACTTTAGGAAGATTAATCTGACCACCAAGTGGAGGGTAGATTGGAGTGGGGAGAGACTTGTGGCAGGCAGACCAATCAGCAGGCTATTATAACAGTCCAGGCAGGAGGTCATGAAGGCTTATGTTAGAGCAGGGCTGTCCAACCTTAGGTTTTTATTGAAACAATAGACAATATGTTTTGATTTGCCATTTTAGTGAGAGCTCTGCACTAGCTCTACTTCATTTAATAAAGCCTTTGTGTAAATTCCTATGCTTGATTTTTTTTTGTGCAGGCCACGTAAATCGACCGCATGTGGCCCGCAGGCCGCATTTTGGACAGCCCTGTGTTAGAGTGATGGTGGAGTAGAGAAAGAGGAATATAGAGGAGATGTCTCAAAGGGAGATTTTATAGCACTTGGCTACTGATTGGATACAGGTGAGAGAAAATGAGCTGATGATGACACCATGATTGTGAGCCTTGGTGATGGTGGTGCCCTCATCAGAAAAAGGGAAGATAGGAAAAAGAAAGTACTTAGGGGGAAAGTTCATGAATTTCATTTTGCACATGTGGAGTTTAAGATGTCTATGGGACACCAATCTGAGAGAGAGAGGTTGGTCAAGAAAGAGGTTAAGTAGGATTGGACATTTAGAGCTGAAAATCAACTGCCTAGACAGGATAACTGAATTGATGGGAGCCTATAAAGTCACCAGGTAGAAATAGTTCACTGGCCACTTCCTCAGCCCTGCCCATCCTCCTCTGTGGTTCTTGAGGCTTTTGCCAAGGCTAAAGGATAATTTTCATGGCCTAATCACCCACCAAGTTGGAACAGTGTGGGGATCATAAGAGTAAGAAAGGAGAATGGGAAAATGTGGGTGTTTTTTACCAAGCATTAGAAAAACCTCCAAAGGTGCTGAGGTGGGGCTGGGGGGAGATGGAAAAAGACACCAATAAAAAGAGACTCCACCCTGAATTGGTGCTATGGGTCTTGATGAACTGAAGTTCTAGAAAGTTGTTAACTGATCTAGAGACATATTGACCAGGGCTGGATGATTCCAACAATATCTCTATGAAAAGGATAGATGTGAGGATGGTAGGGACTGAGCCAGCAACGGTAGTGGAACATGAGCTACCAGGAAAGCATTGAGGAATTCCTGGACCAAGCCATTGAACTCCTGGTTCAAGTAATGAACTGTGGGAGGAGAACCTATTGAAGCCATTACATGGAGGATCAAACTAGTATCTTGCCCTTCCGTGTACTGCGAGTCATGGGGGTTGTGCAGGTCCAAGGGAGAAAAAGTCACCTCTCTAATGACTGAGAGTTCTTAACCTCAAGGTGGATGGTGAACCCTAGGGTATTACCCCAAGCCTGAAGAGACTGTGTAGGTCCTTGGAGGAGGAGAAACCCACCAGAGCCACATGGGGCTTGACTCATTAGCAACCGTAAGTTCTTTTTCCTGCAAAAAGGACTTCAACCTCAAGGTGATATTCAGTCAGAGCAACTGTTTATAGGTGCCAGGAAGAAGTTGGATGGGCCAAAGGGAAAGGGTTTTTTTTGACTCTCTATGGAAGTATTTTTGACTTTTTTTGTGTCAAAGACACCTGTGACACCTTTGTCTGGTAAGGCTTCCATGGACCTCTGCCCAGAATCATGTCTTTAAATGCATAAAATAAAATACATAGGATTACAATGAAAACAAAATATATTGAAATACAGTTATTGAATTATTATTTTTTTAAGTTCATGGACCTCAGGTTAAGAATCCCTGAGGCTGAGGGCTCATGTACAAGTCCTTTATGCATTTCTTATTGCATTTGGCAAACTTGACTCCATGCCTTGGAAGACTAATATTTGTATGGAAGCTCAGAACATTTTGGCAAGAGCTAGAAGGAGGTCAAAGAGAAAAGTATTGATAAGTCTTCAAGCTTAAACCTGTTCAGTATAAACGCAGAGCAGTGACTAATGTTCACAAACACCTCAGATCTCTTTCTAAGTTAGAATCGGATTGGAGCTAGAAAGCACCTCTTCTCATGCTCCCTCCATTTTCCAGCTAGCTCCAGATGGGCATCCTTTGCTACCCTCTCCAATGCATAGACCACCCCCCTCTTTTTGTTAACTGATTTTGTTCCAATTCTGAACCTGAAGACTGGCCTGAATTGGGCTTGTCTTACAAAGAGTTGATGATAGTAGTAGCTTGGACTGGCCTAAGGAAGTTGGAGAAGTCTGTTGCAAAAGAAGGTGATTTGCCGGCTGTGTTCTCTCATGGGAAGGACTTCTTCCCTTGGTCAGAATGAGAAGCAATGAATGGGAGCTATCAAGGACCCAAGGTAGGCTTGATGTCAAGAAAAATTTCCCAGCAATTAAGTTGGAAAGTGGAATGAGCTACCTCTGGAGGTGATGGGTTCCCTGTCCTTGGAGGGCTTCAAGCAGAGTTAAATGACCCTCACTGGGGATTCCTTCATGCCTGGGTCAGACCAGAGGCTTCCTTCCAACTTGAACTCAGTGATTCTCTGCTCTTAGGGCCCTCTGTGTTTGTTAGTGTTGGCCAGATGCCTTGAGGCACCTTCCAAATTGCCCTGGGGGAATTAGCAAATAAACTGTCTGTGGGTATTTAGTTTAACAGACAAATATAAATGTGCTCTGCACTTTTAAGAATAGTGCCCTGAAGGTAAAACATGGTATAAACTGGCATATGTTAAGTTTGATGACTTTTGTTTTTTTGGCCCATCATCTGTGGTAGGCCTGGGCTCTCTATGAACTGCACCATAAGTTTGGAATTTTCTAAGAGTTATATTCTGAAGGAACTGCTTGGGACTTTGTATATGGCATTTCAGAGCCAAGTGAGAGTTATGTCACATGGACTTGGTTGGGAGGAGGCACATGAAAGGAGCCCTGAGATCTTTCTAGAATTAGGGATAAGGACAAATGTGCTAAATACACCCAGCCATCTTGGTAAGGTTGGGGTAGGGGGATAGCCCCAATTTAACCCATTTTAAAGGAGAAACAGCTTCCTCAATGGCTCTTATAAAACATAACACTCTTCTCTAGGACTTGTGAAGAGTGGGCAGCTGGCCTTTCCAACTGGGCCCTAGCTGAGAAAGAAGTGGCCCATGGCAGTACTCAGCCCAGCTTAGAGGGGGAACACTGAGGCCACAGGCCAGGGGAGCATTGCTAGGTCTGGCCACAGGAGAACAGAGTCATGGCCCTTGGGGCACAGGGCAGTGGAATGGTCAGTGGTGCAGGTTCTAGTCACAGTAAGGTTGTGGATGGACCCCAGTAACAGTGGGCAGTGGTATGAGCCCCAGGGGTGTGGGCACTGGTGTAGACAGTGGCAAAGACAGGCTTACCATAATAACCCTTGCTTTCTATAATCTAGAAATGATTGACTCAATCAAGAGTCAAGGGTGGAAGGGGTAGTAGGGAGAGAGACTAGGTCATGCCCTCAGCAATTTGTATAAAAGGAAGAAGTTCCCTCCAAATCAAGCTCATCTGAATTTGAGAGGTCAGGGGGAGCATGGAACAAAGGGAGGGCAGAGTTGCGGCCAAGAAGGGGTGTTGGGGGAGGGCCCTTGGCTTGAAGGCTGTGCTCAGAGCGGAAAGTCTCAAGAAAAGGGTACTTCTTTTCCCAACTTCCCCAGTTGATCCCTATCCACAGATACCATAATATAATCTGCTGTTTCCTTACTCAAATGTTTCCTATAAACTGAATTTTGCCTCAACCACCAAGAAATCAGCGCTGTCTAGAGAGAGATGTCAATGTAAAGTTAGGCAGAGGACCCAACCTTGGTCTAAGTGTTAGCAGGTTTACTTAACTGGTGGGGTCTAAACCCAGAACTTTCTAACTAAAGGAAACTCCCCAAAGCCAGAGATGGGAACCAAATGGACCTTAGGGGCCGTGCCATTGTTCCCAGAGGCTTAGAACAAGCTAATTATCGTGCCAGGGTAGACACAGGAAAACTTTTGTAGAAGCAGTTTTTGTCATATAAAAGAAATGGAAACCAACACACACACACACACACACACACACACACACACTTGTATATATGTGCACATGTGCATCTATACATAGATGCATGTGTACATACATACAGATACACACAGGTATGTGTATGCACATGTATTATTTCTAATTCTTTTGATACTACAAAAACTATTGCTATAAAAACTCTTCTGTTATACCCTGTTACATATATGGGTCAGTGGCTAGATCGCTGGATCTGGAGTCAGGAAGACCTGAATTAAAATCCAGCCTCAGACATTGGCTAGCTGTGTGATCCTGGGCAAGTCACGTAACCTCTATTTGCCTTAATCTGCTGGAGAAGGAAATGGCGAAGAAATGCCAAGAAAGCCTCCCAGACAGCATTGGCCTGCTATGGTCAATGGGGTCAATGGACAGAAATGAGTGACTGAATAACAACAGCATATGTGTGTGTGTTGGTGTGTGTGTGTGTGTATTTATATATGTATATGTATAAATATATGTAGATATCCATTAATTGGGGAATGACTAAACAAAGATTTATGTGAACAGATACAAACCTAAGCCAACAGAGTCAGGAAAATAATATACAAGATGACTACAGTGTGTGTAGAAAGAGCAACAAAAAAAGAATAAAACAATCAAAACTGAATGCTATGATATTTTAATGACAGCTTAGCCCAAAAGAAGATCATAAGGTTACAGATTTATAGCTGGAAGGGACCTCAGAGGCCCCCTAATCCAGCTCTTTTATTTCACACAAAAGGAAACTGAGGCCCAAAGAAGTAAAATATCAATTTAGTAGTGGCAGAAACAGTATTTGACCACAGTTCCTCTGATTATAAAGCTGACACTATCATTATATCACCTACCTCTGCTTTATTGGGTGACCAGATGTTTACTGACTGAAGAGGGTTTTCAGTTTTTTAGGCCTCATTGTTTTACATTAATTAAATTCCTCTAAGAACTGATGAAAATCAGAAGCAATGTCTTTGCTTTTATCCATTTCCTATTTTTCAGGGCCTGTGCAAGGTCACCTGCCTCATTTTCTCCTCCAGAGCCATCTGGCTCCAGTGGCCTGATATTCACCAGGATGACTGGAGATGGCCCAGGATGCATTGGGAGACCCTGGCCTTTTCAGGCTAAGGTCTTTTCAGGTTCTCACTTTGAGTGAGGTAATGCCCATTCAGTGAATAGGCCTCTTTAAGAAGTTAATCAAGGAATGGTCCCTTTAATCAAAACTCAAAATCAAAGTCAACTGCAAGTCATGTTATCATTTCCCTGATGTCATGGTCCTCTTCAGGAACGAAGGACAAACATAACAACAATTTTTCAGGGGCAATAATTTCTATAAATAGGCCAGGTTGTAGTTGTCAATTGAATCCCAATCCTCTTGATGAAATTAAGAATGTAATTCTTATATGATGCTTACAGGTAATGCTGACAATAAGCCCTAAAGACTTGACCTTTTCCAACTTTGAGCTGAACCTGATAAAAGGATTTAGACTAAGAATGAGTGCTTTATTTGGAGCAGACCTTGCTACTTACTAATAATCCAGCTGGACAGTTGAGAAAGCCAGCTCTTTAATCAATCAGAAAAAATTAAGCCCCTACTATGTGCCAGACAACTAGAATGGGGCCTGGAGATAGAAGTACAAGGAATGAAAAGATCCCTACTCACAATGAGCATATTTCCTAAGGGGAGAAATTGCCTGTTACCTGTCCCTAATGGCACCTGATATCATCCAAATCATGATCAGCGGATCATGCCTAATTTTTCCATTTGCATGCTCAGTACTTAACACAATGCTTTGTACTTAGCAAGAGCTTAATAAATGCTTTATTCATTCATTTTTTATATAAGAAGTCATATGGGATGTACCCAAAGCAATGCTCCCTGGCACATTTGTAGTGAAAAAAAAAATTCAGTAATTTTTCAGTTGTGTCTGACTCTTTGTGGGGTTCTCTTGGCAGAGATACTGGAGTGGTTTGCCATTTCCTTCTCCAGCTCATTTGACAGATGAGGAAATTAAGGCAAACAAAGTTAAGTTGCTTGCCCTGGGTCACACAGCCAGAAAGTGTCTGAGGTCAAATTTGAAATCAGATCATCCCATCTTCAAGTCCCGTGCTTTATCCACTTCGACACCTCCCTGTCCCATATTTATAGTACTGACCTCTTTTCCTGACCTGAAAGAAAAAGAGTAGGTCAAGAAATGTAAACTCCTTGATGAGGATTAATCAATCCCTCTACATTCAATGTCCTCACGTGTCCTAATTTTGTGTCTCTTGTTCTAATCAGTCAGTGCACAGATAGCTGATTGTGAAACAACCCTCAGGTCAATTCTGGTTGTTTCCTGTCTGTTGGTGTAGATTTGCTTTAGGAATGTGGGTTTTAGGAATGTGGTGGTGGCAGCTTATGGAAAATCTGATTTCTTCGGTCTGGGAACTCTCTATGCAGATGCAGATATGATAGATTATCTGCTATAGTTTAGCACATGAATGTCTTAAAGCATTGCCTGAAGCTCCAGGGAGCAAATTCATCATGCAGCCAGTTGCTCTATTAAATGTTGGAAGCTGGATTCCAACCCAGGTGTCCCTGACCCCGGATCCAGTAATCAGGGTGCTTCTCTTCTGTGGTGATGTTTGGACTGGATCTGTGATTTCATTTGGGTGGGAAACTCCCAGTGAGGAACCCCCTGCTTTCCGAGTCTAGAACCATAGTCCTGTACCTTCCAAACTTTCCAATCTAGAACCACAGTCATGCCTTCTAAACTTTCCAGTTCTAGAACCACATCCCTGTACCTTCCAAACTTTCCAGTTCTAGAGCCATAGTTCTGTACTTTTCAAAATCCAGATGCCCCTTCCTAACCATCACTCTCCCACATATGTCGTTACCCCATTAAAATGTAAGCTCTTTGAGGCCAAGAACTCTCCTTAGAGCATCAAGATCGAGGATAGAGCATTGGGCTGTGGTCAGGAGGACCTGAGTTCAAATTCTACTTCAGACACATACTAGCTATGTGGCCTTGTGTGCCTGTAGTGGCGTGAATATATGATGAAGTAATTGACACAAAAAAGACAAAGACATGGGGCTAGGCGAGTCATATAGTCATGCTATAGACTGATTTTAATGGAGTTACTGACAGTATTTTATACAGGTTAATTACTGAGTCATCCTGACTTCAAAGAAAAGTACAATAAAGCACTGATGAAGTTTTTTACCTCCTTGTTCCTAGGAGTGAGACACTATTTTTACTCAAGGCTAACCAAATTGAAACATTTATGTTCTCTCGCATATGGATAACCAGACTGAAACATTTCTGTCACCACCCATGTGGGCAATCAGCTACAAAGGCAGGTTTTCTTTGCCAAATCTTCTTATCCTAAAACTGGCCTTGCCATGCACAGACCCATTTTCAATTTACCCTGCCTTGCAGAGGTCTAAGAGGCCTAAACAGGATATAGCTGGCTCCCCACATCTCCCCCCTTTTTATTCTGAAATTTTAAGTGGCTTAAACATAGCATTTATTATCCTAAGGACACAAGGTAGACAAAAAATCAGTATGACCAAACAAAGAACATAAGGTAGCGTATGGAAAATAGTCAAAAATACATTATTAAATGGGTTAAATTTTTGAAAATATCAATAATTGTTTTTACTACCCCCTCTGAATCAATACCAGGAAGAGGGGCGTTTCGTTATTTCATCATTCAATCCCCCCTTTCTCTTTTGTAGACACTTCACCATTATAGATACATGTGAATTCTTCCCCTTAACCATCATCCATTTAAGTAAATATGGGAAGGATTGATCGACGCATTGACAAATCAAAGGTTGCAGTCCCGTTTATGAATATAGATACATAGACTCAAAAAGAAATAAAAAATGTAATTGTCTCTTTAAGATTCAAAAAGTCTTTTTTATGCAGCTGTCTGGCAGGGATTATCGTCAATGCAATCTTCTGGTCCTTGGTATCTGTAACACCATCTCCAGCACAGCATCTTCTTCTTGTCTTCTTATAAGAATCAGCTTTCTGTCCATTCTCCTATAAGAGTGATCTTAGCACAATTTTAAATTACCATTTCTAATCTTTATAACCCTGATCATATTTACAAACTCAAAATTTGAACCATGGCCAATTGTCATTTTTAAGAAATTCACATCAGAAGCCAGCATCTTACACTTGACATACATGCATTATTAATTTCCTCACTAGGAGGATGAGATGTCACTTAAGGAGTTAATAACAGGCTTCAGTACATACATAAATACATTAAATTGTCAATTTTTAACACAATGCATATAGAATCTTAACCTTTTAGTCATGCCATGTTTCTTTGATGGCATTTACAAAGCAAACCACAAACCTCTTTTCCTTTTTGTTTTTTTTTTTGCATCATTAATTGTAACAAAACTTTAGACAAGCATGATATTAATCAAATAACAAAATAACATTCTCACATTGCTTAAGGAACATTTACAAAGTGAGCCCTAAGTGGCTCGCATGCATTTCTACCCTTGTTGATAAAACTTCACTAAGTTGGTGAAAAAGTCCTTAAGTAACACTAATTCCAGAGTATTGTAACAAAGTTTCTAGTTATTATAAACTTCTTAGGTATCACAAAGTTTCTTAGTCAAAAAGGTGTTGTAACAGAATCTCACATTGTTAGCAGTAAGAGACTGATCACAGGAAAAATACTACTACTCTTAGAATCCTTTTTATCTATTGTACATAAACTTGCAATTTCTCAGCAAGCCAAGTTCATTATTTAGAATTTACATAAATCAAATAAGTTCTTTTCTGGGGCTGATGACCTTGCCTGTGCAGATAGTTTCCAGGGGTCTTGGCAATTTTACAAAATAAGGAGCAGTAACATGGATCTCAGGAAGGGGTTAATAGAAGAACTTGGGCCTTTCTGCTGTCTTTTACCTTTTCTCTGAGAATACTTATTCAAGGTCGAGGCTTTCTAAGAATCATGCAAAGGATTTTACAAAACTTTTCTTCATAAAAATATTTCCCTCTTTCAGAAACAGCTTATACTTTATCCTGATATTATTATTAATTCCCAAGTATTAAACAATTCTTAAATTTGATCACCAAACCTTTTCCACATAATTGAAGAGGAAAAAAAAGAGAAAACTAAACATAGTTTTGTAAATACTAGACTTAAGCTTAATTAACAATTTCACAAATTCCTAAATGATAGAAAAACAGCTAAAGATAAAACTTGGTAATTTATGATTTCTTAAATTACAACACTACAAAATATTATAAGACATGGTCAATTAGGATGATTTAAAAGTTTTCTAACTCAGTACAATTCTTAGCCTAACAACATTTAAATTATAAAAGAAATTGCTTTTCTGACAACATAGAGTCTCAAATTTTACACATATATATTACTAGTATTTACATTAATGATGATAGTAATGGTCTCAATTAGTAAACCACAATAATTATGTCACAATCGGTAAGTCTCAATAGGTGTGTCACAATCGGTATGTCTCAATAGTTATCCAATATTACCACAATTAATCACCACCAGTGGAGGAATTATCTACATCTGTATCACACAGCTGGGGAGCGTCAGCCTCCAGAGTTCCGACAGGAAGGTCTGGGCTATGAGTAGGTCCCATGGAGAAGATTCCCAAATTGCCTTATACAGAGAGTCATTCATCTCATCACCATTAACATAAACCTCACATTGAAGAAAATCCACAGAAAGTTAATGAATATGAAGCAATTATTTTTAACTTAAAACAGTTTACATTCAAATAGCATTTATTTTATGACAAGCATTGTGCTAAGCACCTTTGTAATCGTGCGATCTTTGTAATATCTCTGGGAATGAATTCCACCACCATCCCTGTATTGAACAGTAAACTTAAAGTAAACAGAATTTTCTTGGGGCTATATAGTTAATAAATTTCTCAATGCCAAATAACAATATGTACCCCTTTTAAAAATTATTCAAATATACATTTCTAAGTTCCATTCACATTTTTCTTGGGAAAGTTTTACAAACAGTTTGGAATCACCTATTATAATCAGGTTGGTTTAAAATGTGCTGAGCCAGTATTCTAACTACATCTTTTGGCCCAGGTAAAAAGGAAGCCTAAGGGATGAGAGAGCAACATACTGAGAGAAGGAGATAGGGAGAGAGAGAATGGGGTGGATTATCTCCCATAAAGGTGGCCAGAGGAAGCAGTTCTGTGGGAGGAGGGGAGAGGGCAGGTGAGGGGGGAATGAGTGAACCTTGCTCTCATCAGATTTGGCCTGAGGAGGGAATACCATACATACTCAATTGGGTATCTTACCCCACAGGAAAGAAGAGGGAGGAAGATAAAAAAAATAAAAGGGGGGGGGGATGATGGAGGGGAGGGCAGATGGGGGTGGAGGTAATTAAAAACAAACACTTTGGAAAGGGGACAGGGTCAAGGGAGAAAATTCAATAAAGCGGGATGGGTTGGGAAGGAGCAAAATATAGTTCGTCTTTCACAACATGAGTATTGTGGAAGGGTTATACATAATGATACACATGTGGCCTATGTTGAATTGCTTGACTTCTAAGGGAGGGTAGGTGAGAAGGGAAGAGGGGAGAGAATTTGGAACTCAAAGTTTTAAAAACAGATGTTCAAAAACAAAAAAAAAAAGGTTTTGCATGCAACTAGAAAATAAGATATGCAGGCAATGGGGCGTAGAAATTTATCTTGACCTACAAGAAAGGAAAGGCAAAGGGGATGAGAGGGGAGGGGGGTGATAGAGGGGAGGGCTGACTGGAGAACAGGGCAACCAGAATATATGCCATCTTGGAGTGGGGGGGAGGGTAGAAAGGGGGAGAAAATTTGTAATTCAAACTGTTGTGAAAATCAATGCTGAAAACTAAATATGTTAAATAAGTAAATTTAAATCAAAAAAAAAAGGAAGCCTAAGGAATTTGAATCATTGTTAACAAGGTATAGTCAGTTTCCCCTCCAGGCAGAGGAGTTTGACAATTAATTGAACAGTAATAATAATAATTCACAATAACCAATATCTCTACCATAGCTAATATCCATCTTAGGTTTAATAGAATCTACTCATGAATCTAGCCCAAAAGGTAGGAGGACACGATTCCTTCTATCTCTCTAGAACTTTATTGGTTTTTAACATTAAAACAGTAATCTCAAAAAACCTAGTTAACAATCTCACAAGTTTCCTAAGTGCTGGCCGAATTGTTTTAGCTGTGACCTTCTGTTAACTACAGGTAAAGGTGGGAATACCTGGTTTCCCAAACGGCAGTTATACAACATGAGAAGACAGGGTTAGCAAGGCTGAGAAAGTAACTGAACCAGTTTTCCACAATTGTTCTCATTTTTTAGTTTCAACAAAATTCAGATTAAAAATTTCTTTGTCTAACACTAATTTTAGCTCACAGCATTCACTCCAGTTTCACAATATAGGAGAATTTTACTACAATTTAGGAGTACAATAATAATACAAACAGAAAAATTTCAGATGACATTACTTGCATTCCCAAATCATTACATATATTGGGCTTACCAAGCATAGAGGCTTTTCTTCTCTCCCCACAGTTGCAGAGCTTGGCTGTGGATTGGGGCTGGTGGAGCCAGGGATTTGAGAAAGGGGAGGAGGACTAAGGACCGGGGATTGCTGGGAAGCTGTGGAGTCCAGCACCTGAATTAAAGGTCTGAGGAGTCATTGAGGAGGGTCCCTGAGGAACCTTTGCTTCCTAATAGGGATTGCTGGGCTTTGGGAAACTTGGAGCAAAAACTCCAGGTTCTGGTGGTGTGGGAGCAAGGACTTGGGGGCCTGAGAGGAGAGGTTCCTCTGCTTGCCTAGAAGTGTGGGTGTCAGGGCCTCCAGGGGTCCAGGGCTGTTTTTAGTGGGGTGTGAGAGGGCCACAAGTAGTAAAGTAGAGAATGGGGAGTAGAGCTTTTGTTGCAACATGTATTTTAATTTTTGCAGTTTCAATGTTATTATAATTTAATTTACATAGAGACTTTAGGTGGAAAAAACATCAAAATAAATGGCCTAAAAAATAAGAAAAAGCAGCTAGTTAGTTGGGCAATTATTTTGGAAAGGAGCCAACTCTCTATTGTATATTCACAGCTGAATCACTTTTTAAACTTTCCAAGTAGCAAACTTAGGAAGACCACAGCAAGCTAGAAATATATATCTATTGAGATAATTCCTATTCTAAGAAGTATTTTTGTTTTCTCAGGAATATAGTAAGTAACAGTCTTTTGGGTAAGATATGTTCAGATTGGCTCTCATTCTCTGCTTTTATTTCTCTGTTTTGGGAGCTTTAAGCCACTTGTTTCAAACTCAAATAGGAATGAGGGTCACTAAATTGCACATAAGGATCTCTGTAGTTGTATATTAAAAAGTACTTACTAATTCTATTGATTTATTTAATACCTTTATGTTATTAAATGTTTTCCAATTCTGTTTATAGGATCATTACTAAAGTTCGTAATTCTAAAAATTGGGAAAGCACATTCTAGATTTTTTTAAAGTCCTTTTTCCAGTTTTTTTTATTTATGCTAGTCTCATGGTGATTCTTATTAACTACACATAAATTAAAACATCTTTGTATATACTTCTGACTTTGAGCTGGAATTCTTAACCCCCCAAGGAGTCTACAGATAGGAGGGGGATATGAAATATATATCTTTTGTCATTTAAACTGAATTTTCTTCACATACATAAGTGCATTATTATTTTGAAAAAGGTTTCATATGCTTCACCAGATTAGCTATGGTTAACAGAATCTGCTAAAGAATTTTTAGCTGCTCTAACATTTATTGCAGCCCTGGCTCAGTCCAAGACAGGTGAAAATATCTTAATGGTTCTAATTTTAACTCAAGTAAATTTTACTTCCGTGTTCACTCCTTAAAAACTTTTTTAAAAGTGAGAACCTTGAATCCTCCAGCCAAGGTGAGTGGGACTCTGGAAAAGATCCAGTGGTACCTTGTCCCTTCTCCCCCACGCTGGGAAACTCAAAGTGTCTCTTTTTCAGATCTGTGCATTTTCCAAATTTGTCTTAATGCCAAATAGTATAATAAATTCTGACTGTATCTTAAAATCAAATTTAGGAGTAACACATTTCACTTAACTCTAAGGGGAAAAGATCCCCATTTTCTTTCTTATCTCTCTTCACCTTCCAAATTTGGCCAGAATTAGAATGAAGGGAGAAAGAAAGAACATTTTCTTTATTTCAACAGCTTTAACAACAAAGAGTCAGATAACATACTCTCTTCACACAGAGACACATAACACAAAACAGATACAGACAGAAAATGACAAGACACCCAAAAAGGATTTCTAGAAATCCGGCATTTTTCTTTTCTTTTTCTACTTTGATAATTCCCAATTAGCTAGTCTTCCCCCAGTGGGTTATTGTCATCCATCCCTGGGCTGAGGCTCACAAGATCTCTCCACAACCCCAATGTCATGCTTAATTGTTCTTTGTACCATAGAAAATTTTCCTTCTGAAGTAAGACATATTTTTAAAATGTTCCATATGGAAAAGACTGACATTGGGAAAGTGTTCTGGTCCATCTTCCCTTAATCTTTTATGAATTTGTTTTCTGATAATTTCCCATCTTTCTGAATCAATTGTACCTTCTTGTTTTTGCTTTTCTGTTATACAAAAATCTCTTTCTGTCACAATTTTTCTTAATATTTGCAGATACAGATCCCTATCTTTAAATTGTATCTGTCCCATAGTTAAATTTTTAAATCTACTTTTCTAACTCTCTAAATCTCTAAAATTTCTACAATCCCCCAGTAAGCCTAGTGGAGTAATCCTCTTACCTCTCATTTGAATGCGCTCTAGAGCCTGTATTGGTAAGACTTACTTCATCTCAAGTCCTTGACTTGTCCCTGTTCCTGGCGCCAACTGTGCCTGCAGTGGCGTGAATATATGATGAAGTAATTGACACAAGAAAACAAAGACATGGGGCTAGGCGAGTCATATAGTCATGCTATAGACTGATTTTAATGGAGTTACTGACAGTATTTTACACAGGTTAATTACTGAGTCATCCTGACTTCAAAGAAAAGTACAATAAGGTATTGATGAAGTTTTTTATCTCCTTGTTCCTAGGAGTGAGACACTATTTTTACTCAAGGCTAACAAAATGGAAACATTTATGTTCTCTCGCATATGGATAACCAGACTGAAACATTTCTGTCACCACCCATGTGGGCAATCAGCTACAAAGGCAGGTTTTCTTTGCCAAGTCTTCTTATCCTGAAACTGGCCTTGCTGTGCACAGGCCCATTTTCAATTTACCCTGCCTTGCAGAGGTCTAAGAGGCCTAAACAGGATATAGCTGGCTCCCCACAGCCTTGGGCAACCTTGTTTGCCTCAGTTCCTCATCTGCAAAATGAACTGAAGAAGGAAGAAGCAAACCAGTCTAATATCTTTGCCAAGAAAACCTCCAACAGGGTCACAAAGAGTCAGGAACAACTGAAGTGACTGAACAACAGCAAGATCCTGCACCTTTCCAAACCAAGATGCCCCTCCCTGGTCGCCATTCCCCTTCATGTGTTGTTTCTCCCATTAGAGTGTGAACACTTTGAGGACAGGGACTCTCTTTGTTTCTGCATTTGTATCCCCAGTGCTTAGCACAAGGTTTAGCCCCTATCAACATTTGATAAATGCTTTTCGTTCATTCATTCATTCATTTCAGTTGACACCTGCTCTGCAATCTCTGCCCTTGGAGAGTTCCTTGGGGCCCAGAGAGGTGATGTATCTTGTGCAGAGTCACACAGCCAGTGTAACTCGAACTCAGATCTTCCTTACTTAGAGGCCTACTCTCTATTCACTCCACCATGCTATCTAATAGTAAAAGCAAATAATGGTAATGATAGATTTTTAAAGGAAGTGTAGATTTATGGGGAAATTATAAAATGGTGTACTGAAAAATGGCTACATAACAATAAGAGATTTTGCTGTGATAAAGGTGCCATGTGCACCAGCCTCCCATGGATCCGTGATGGCTTTAGTTTGGATATTGTAGAAGCATTCCCAGTGTACCCGGCCCATTCTGTGCACCTCGAATCCCTGTCTTCCCATAAATTCATCACAAGGCGTCTACCGATGGTGGTGGTGGAGGGATTTCTTACATTCTTTTTATACTGAGAGGTACCACTGCAGTACTCAGGCTATCCATGGACCATCCGTCACATTCACCATATGACCAGTTTATCTTTTTTCTCCCACTCATACATTTCAGGAGGTGTCACTACTACCACCACCACTGCCACTGCCTCTCTTCTGTCCCAATGGAGATAGTCCCTAGGCTCTTGAACCCAAGACTCTTAGGAATAGCAGTACTCCTCAGACCACCAGCCCTCTTTCTAGGCCAGACCCAAAGTCATCAGTGAGGGGAACAATCACTATAGAGAAGGATCAAAGTCATCTTCCGTATGTTTTTTCTTTTAAATTTTTAAAAATTCTGACTTAATAAACACCTGAAATAAACATTTCCACATACAAAGTAAAACAGAAAAAGAGAAGTACATATTTGGTATGTGGAGAAGGGAATAAGCATTTATTAAGCACCTACTATGTGCCAGGCACTATGCTAAACACTTTATAAATATTATCTCATTTGATCCTCATAACAATCCTGGGGCAGCTAGGCAGAACAGCAGGTAGGCCTTTGGGCCTAGAGTCAGAAAGACCTGAGTTTAAATCTGGCTTCAGAGCCTTACTATCTGTGTGACTTTGGCCAAGTCACTTGCCCTCTGCTTGTCCCAGTTTCCTCATCTGTAAGGTGGGCATAATAATACACCTACCTCCCCGGATAGTCGTGAGAGTAAAAGTTCTTTATGTTTAAAATGTCTTATTGATGCTTTTCCCCTTTTGCATCTCTGTCACTCCCGTTAGCTCGTTGCTCTCATCCTACCCCACCCCCATAACAAGTAAGTATCCTCAAGCAGAACAAATCAACACATTGATCCCATTTGAAAATATATCTTTTTCTGTACCTCTAGTCCAGTAGTTTTTAACTGTTTTTGTAATATGGATCCCTTTGTTTGGATCCTTTTCAGAATCATGTTTTTAGATGATTCAAATAAAATACAGTGATTACCAAGGAAAGCAGTTATATTGAAATAGATGTAAATTTTTTTTATTCCATCCAAGTGCATGGACCCCCTGAAATCTATCTAGTCCATCCCTTCTCTGACCAGAGGAAGGAGACATGCTTTAGAATTTTCAGTCTTCTTAGGTCATGACTAGTCATGGTGTAGACAGGGTTCTGACATCTGACATGTTGTTTTCCTTTACATTATTATGAACATCTGACAATTGTTCTCTTGGTCCCATTCACTTTGTTCTGCATCAATTCATTTAAATCTTCTGAAGTTTCTCAGAATCTTTCAGTCACAATTTCTTATGGCATAAAAATATTCCATTATGTGCCTGTACCACAATTTGTTCAATCATTCCCCATGCATTGGGCACCTGCTTTGTTTCCAGTTCTTTGCTACAGAAAAAGAATAATGATTCTCTTTCCTAACAGCCACATAACCCCATTGGTTCATATTAAGCCTTCAATCCTCAAAATCTTTCAGATCCAGGTCATTTTTTCAGATGAACCAAGTATACTGTAGCCTCCCCCATCTTCTACTTGTGAAGTTGAGCTTTTAAAGACTTGACATTTATCCATATTAAATTTAGTCTTACTGAAGTTGACCCGTTGTTCAAACTCAGGGATTCATAACCTGGGGTCTGTGAATTTGCTTTTTAAACATTTCAATAACTGTATTTCAGTCTAATTGCCTTGTTTCATCATCATGTGGATTTTACTGCATGTATTTAATAATGTGATTCTGAGAAGGTGCTCCCAAAGCTTCCCCTAACCACCCAAGAGATCTATGCCACAATCATAAGGGTAAAGAAGGGTAAGAACCTCTGTTGTAACTTCACAAGATCTATTGGAATCCTATCTTCCCTGTTTGCTATCTCTCTCAATTGCACGTCTATCATCATGCCATCCATTTCTCTATCCAAAAATGGATAGAGAGAAGTGAGTGGAGGAAAATCTTTACCATTCATTCATTCAACGACTATTTATTAAGTGTCCAGGCATTGTGCTAGACACTGAATATTCAAAGACAAAAGATGAAACAGTTACATTCCAGTGCTTGGTACATAGTAGGCACTTAACATATACTACTAATTTATTCCATTGGCGGGAAATATTGACACAGAGAATATTATCCCAAAGTATATGCAAAGTAATTTTTTTTTTGGCAGGGGGAATAGAGAACAAGCATCTGGGGAGATTAGGATGGGTTTTCTGTAGGAGGTGGCATTGAAGGAAGTGAGGGAATTTACAAGATGGAGGTGAGAAAGGAGTGCATTCCACTCATCAGAAACAGCCTGAGGGAAGGGAATGGAGGGAGGAGAGGAAAATGAAACAGCAAGAATTCTAGGTTGACTAGGTCCAGGAGTGTGTGAAGGAGAGTAATTTAGGGTTAGTAATGATTAGTAATGAGTAATGATCCTAGAGCCAGACTGGGAAGGGCTTTACAAGCCAAACAGGAAAGTTTATATTTTATCATAGAAGCAGAAGGGAGCCACTGACTTCTTTTGGGAGGGAAATTTTTACATTTCATTTTTTCCAATTACATGTAAAAACAATTTTTAACATTCATTTTTCAAAATTTTGAGTTCTAAATTCTCTCCCTCTTTCCTTCCCTCATCTTCCCCCTCCTTGAGAAGGCAAACAATGTAGATTATACATGTGCAGGTATGCAAAACATCTTTCCATATTAGTCATGTTAAGAAAGGATCACAGACATGAAACAAGAAAAATAAAGTTTTAAAAAATAGTATGCTTCAATCTATATTCAGACTCCATCAGTTCTTTCTCTGGAAATGGATATAATTTTTCATCATAAGTCCTTCAAAATTGCCTTGGAACATTGTATCGCTAAGAATAGCTAAGTCATTCATGGTTGATCCTCATACAATATTGCTATTATTTTGTACAATCTTCTCCTAGTTCTGCTCACTTCACTTTCCATCAGTTCATATAAGTCTTCCCAGGTTTTTTCTGAAACTATCCTGCTCATCATTTCTTATAGCACAGTGGTATTCTATCACAACCATATGCCTCAACCTGTTCAGCCATTCCTCAGTTAATGAGCATCCTCTCAATTTCCAATTCTTTGCCACCACAAATAGAGCTGCTATAAATATTTTTTGTATGTATAGGTCCTTTTCCTTTTCCTTTGATCTCTTTGGGGTACAAACCTAATAGTCCTATTGTTGGATCAAAGAGTATGCAGAGTTTGATTGCCCTTTGGGCATAGTTCCAAATTGCTCTCCAGAATGGTTGGCTCAGTTCACAGCTCTACCACAGTGCATTAGTGTCCCAATTTTTTCCACATTCCCTCCAATATTTGTTATTTTTCTGTCATATTAGCCAATCTGATAGTTGTGAGGTAGTACCTCAGAGTTGTTTTAATTTGCATTTCTCTAATCAATAGTGATTTAGAGTGTTTTTCATATGTGTGGAACATTTTATACCATTTTATATCATTTTTGTGATTTCAGTCAAGGGCCAGGGCCTGAATTAATGATCAGCTGGACCTGGGCTTCTTTGTTCTCTCAAGTTTGCTCAGACAATATCTTTTCTCTGTTAACAAGGCCAGATCCGGCTGACCTAAGAACGTTCTTTCCCCTGTTAACCATTAGGGAATGAGACCCTAATCCTGAGAGACTACCTGGCTTAATATTCTATGGGTATACACTTCAACTGACCCTTGTCAACACTCTAATCTTATTATATTTGCAAATCTATTCCATTGAGGAAAATCCTCTTCTTGTATCATGGTTAAACATACATGGGGATCATAAAAGTGAGGTAACACAGGCTTGTTGAGTCCGCTAAAAATAATGTATATAAGTTTTCTCATTTCTTTGTTCAGACAGCCAGAGCTTATGCTCTGACTCCTTGTATGTACAAGTAAGCTAGCTTAGCTATGCTTTAAGGGAAAATAATAAACAATATGGATTTCTCTATCACCTAGCTTGTTTGCCTCCTTCCACCAAACTTTCAGGTTTAACAGTTATGGTGCCATGAACTTCGGATGGAAATGATGGAAATGGGACAAAGCAGCCCAACCTTGCTAATGCTTTGGATGCCGCAGGATTAATTTTTCCTGGAATTTTGGCCTTGACAAGGTGGGGGGTAAGTTGTCTCCATTCCCAGCTTCCAAAAAGGACTCCCACAAAATTGGTTGAAGTCTGAAAATTCCCTTTAAGCTAGCTCTGGGGGCAGGGATCAAATCTGTGGTAAAATACAGATCTGCGGTCAAACGCACATAGATCCCCTGGAAACACTGATTGATCTAGAAAATTAGCTATGGATCAGTCAAAAACTAGAATTAGAAGTCTAACCATTCCTTTACTCCCTCCACCCTATTCCTCACCCCCTCCCTCCCTTCTGTCCCTTGGTCCCTTGGAGGCTCTGATGGGGGGGGGGGAGAAGAAAAACTGCATTTTTCTGTTACCCCACCTCCCTCTGCCTCCTAGTACCTACTCTAACCAGAGAGGGGTAACTCTGTTCTGCTACGGTTGCCTTCTCTCTCTTCTCCTCCCTGCCTTTTTTCCCCTTGCCCTAAGGGCTCTGTTTTTGCCTTCTGCTCTATTTCTGCTTCCTTCCCTTAAAGGCTCTGATTATGGGGAGGATAAATGCATTTTATCCTTACTCCTAGCCTTCCCTTCCCTAGTCCTCCTCCATCTCCCCTTTCCCCCTTCCTAAGGGATAGGATATGGAGAGTCAGAAAAATCAGGAATGCCAAGGCTTCCCCAAAGACCATAGGGGTGCTAATAGCCAACTCCTGAAAGCTTCTAATTCTCTGTCATTTAAACTCTGAGCTCAGTCTGTATTTGTTCTGTATTTGTTTTGTTAATTGTCTGTGTGAGAGCGTGCGCTCTATGTCTATACCGTGTAAAATCTGAAACAGAGGTAGCCAGAGAATTCTAAGGCTGCAGTTAGGGAAACAGAGACTCTTTTTTTTTTTTTTTGTAATGTCTGGTCTTGCAGAAAAACATAGAGCTGAAACATTTTATTTTTTTTTATTTTTTTTTTAAATGCAATTTATTTATTTAACATATTTGGTTTTCAACATTGATTTTCACAACAGTTTTAATTACAAATTTTCTCCCCATTTCTGCCCTCCCCCCCCACTCCAAGATGGCGTATATTCTGGTTGCCCTGTTCCCCAGTCAGCCCTCCCCTCTATCACCCCCCTCCCCTCTCATCCCCTTTTCCCTTCCTTTCTTGTAGGGCAAGATAAATTTCTACGCCCCATTGCCTGTGTATCTTATTTTTTAGTTGCGTACAAAAACTTTTTTTGTTTTTGAACATCTGATTTTAAAACTTTGAGTTCCAAATTCCCTTCCCTCTTCCCTTCCCACCCACCCTCCCTAAGAAGTCGAGCACTTCAACCTAGGCCACACATGTATTATTATGTATAACCCTTCCACAATACTCATGTTGTGAAAGGCTAACTACATTTTGCTCCTTCCCAACCCATCCCGCTTATTGAATTTTCTCCCTTGACCCTGTCCCCTTTCCAAAGTGTTTGTTTTGATTACCTCCACCCCCATCTGCCCTCCACTCCATCATCCTCCCGCCTTTTATTTTTTTTTTTTATCTTCCTCCCTCTTCTTTCCTGTGGGGTAAGATACCCAACTGAGTATGTATGGTATTCCCTCTCAGGCCAAATCTGATGAGAGCAAGGTTCACTCATTCCCCCCTCACCTGCCCTCTCCCCTCCTCCCATAGAACTGCTTCCTCTTGCCACCTTTATGCGAGATAATCCACCCCATTCTATCTCTCCCTATCTCCCTCTCTCAGTATGTTACTCTCTCATCCCTTAATTTCATTTTATTTCTTTTAGCTATCTTCCCTTCATCCTCAACTCACCCTGTGTCTGCTCTCTCTCTTTTACATATATATATATATGCACATACATACACATACATACATATACACATAGATACATACATACATACACATTCACTTATATATATACATAAACATATATATGCATATATATATGTATATATATATATATATATATGCATATTCCCTTCAACTACCCTAATACTGAGGTCTCATGAATCATACTCATCATCTTTCCATGTAGGAATGTAAACAAAACAGTTCAACTTTAGTAAGTCCCTTGCAATTTCCGTTTCTTGATTACCTTTTCATGCTTCTCTTGATTCTTGTGTTTGAAAGTCAAATTTTCTATTCAGTTCTGGTCTTTTCACTGAGAAAGCTTGAAAGTCCTCTATTTTATTGAAAGTCCATATTTTGCCTTGGAGCATGATACTCAGTTTTGCTGGGTAGGTGATTCTAGGTTTTAATCCTAGCTCCATTGACCTCCAGAATATCGCATTCCAAGCCCTTCGATCTCTTAATGTAGAAGCTGCCAGATCTTGGATTATTCTGATTGGGTTTCCACAATACTCAAATTGTTTCTTTCTGGCTGCTTGCAGTATTTTCTCCTTGATCTGGGAGCTCTGGAATTTGGCAACAATATTCCTAGGAGATTTCTTTTTGGGATCTATTTGCAGGAGGCGATCGATGGATTCTTTCAATTTCTATTTTGCCCTGTGGCTCTAGAATATCAGGGCAGTTCTCCTTGATAATTTCCTGAAAGATGGTATCTAGGCTCTTTTTTTGATCATGGCTTTCAGGTAGTCCAATAATTTTTAAATTATCTCTCCTGGATCTATTTTCCAGGTCAATGGTTTTTCCAAGGAGATATTTCACATTGTCTTCCATTTTTTCATTCCTCTGGTTCTGTTTTATAATATCCTGATTTCTCATAAAGTCACTAGCTTCCACTTGCTCCAATCTAATTTTTAAAGTAGTATTTTCTTCAGTGGTCTTTTGGACCTCCTTTTCCATTTGGCTAATTCTGCCTTTCAAGGCATTCTTCTCCTCATTGGCTTTTTGGAGCTCTTTTGCCATTTGAGTTAGTCTATTTTTTAAGGTGTTGTTTTCTTCAGTGTATTTTTCAGTATTTTTTTGGGTCTCCTTTAGCAAGTCATTGACTTGTTTTTCATGGTTTTCTCGCATCCTTCTTATTTCTCTTCCCAATTTTTCCTCTACTTCTCTAACTTGCTTTTCCAAATCCTTTTTGAGTTCTTCTATGGCCTGGGGCCAGTTCATGTTTTTCTTGGAGGCTTTGGTTGTAGGCTCTATGACTTTGTTGTCTTCTTTAGGCTGTATGTTTTGGTCTTCTTTGTCACCAAAGAAAGAATCCAAAGTCTGAGACTGAATCTGGGCGCGTTTTCGCGTCCTGGCCATATTCCCAACCAACTAACTTGACCCTTGAGTTTTTCAGTGGGGTATGACTGCTTGTAGATTACAGAGTTCTATGTTCTACGTTTGGGGGGGAGGTGCCAGCTCTGTCAGAGCCGCACTCCTCCTTCCCCAAGGACCCCCAGTCCAGGCTGGGCTCAGATCTTCGGCAGGCTGTGCACCCCTGCTGTGATCCGCCACTTAATTCCTCCCACCAGGTGGGCCTGGAGCCGGAAGTAACAACAGCTGTAGCTGCCCCACCTCCGCTGCCCCCGGGGCTGGAAGCCGAACCGCGAACTCCTTCCACTCCCGCAGCTTTTCCCACTAACCTTCTCCGCAGTCTTTGGTGTTTGTGGGTCGAGGGGTCTGGTAACTGCCGCAGCTCGCATATTCAGGGCGCTAGGGCCCCCTCCGCCCGGCTTCTGGTCTAGATCGTCCACGCCGCTCAGGCTGGGCTCTGCTCCACTCCGTTCCCAGCTCCCAGCTCCCAGCTCCGTGTGGAATAGAGCTCATCCAGAGACCATCCAGGCTGTCCTGGGCTGGAGCCCTGCTTCCCTCTGCTGTTCTGTGGGTTCTGCCATTCTAGAATTGGTTCAGAGCCCTTTTTTATAGGTTTTTGGAGGGACTCGGGTACGGAGCTCACTCTAGTCCGTGCTTACCAGCCGCCATCTTGGCTCCGCCGAGCTGAAACATTTTAGCAGATTCTGGGATTGATTATTCATTAAAAGTTTAGAAATTGGTTAGTTGGATTTTGGGAGAGAACTCCTGAGACTGTAAAATCACTCCAGGAGCACACTCTTGCTGAAATACCTCCTCCCAATGCTGATCACTTATCATTCCCCACTCCCTCCCCAGAGTTAAGAGGGAATCTTTTCCCTTAGATTTAAGTGCAAAAAGGTTTTTAAGGAGTGAGCAAAAGGTGAAGTTTACTTGAGTTACAATCACTGAGCTCTTTCACCATTTTTTTTGTCTTGTCTCTGACCAAGCCAGGGCTGCAGTAGAAGAGCAGCTAAAACAAACTCCTCTCATCCCAGATTAGATTAGGAGAAGAGAATGCCTGAGAACTGTAGGAAAAACTTAAATCACCCTTCCTCACCTGGCAAAAGGAGGAGAAGGGCAGAAATTCACAGACTGACAGTATCATGACAGTTCTGTGTCCCCTGGATATCTTTGTAGCCCATCCTTTTTGGCAAAGCTTGGAAATGTCACCCAGGTCCTATGCATTCTGCCCACTCTGTCCCCAGCAGCTGCAAACTGCCCTAGGCTCAGTAACTTCTGCAGTTGTGGGCGAAGGGCGAGGTAGATGGATTTGGACTTTCTGCTTCCCAGAATTGTCACCACTGGGATACCAGCTTCTGCTCTAGGTAACTTCACACTTCTTTGTTCCAATTGCAAAACTGTATTTTAATCTCTGTTTGACCTGTTTCCTGATTTGTAAAGGGAAAATAATAATGATGGTTATTATGGGATCAAAACATAATGATTGTAAAATGCTTAAACAAAAAGTCTGGTATATGTTAGATACAACATTATTATTATCTCTCTTTAAATTAATGTAATTGTTAATTTGAAGTGGTTTTTTAAATACCAAAAGTAATAAGCTGAATAATTTCTATATGTGATAATCTGGAAATGCAATTGATGTCATCTGAAAATTATTGTTTCTGTATTTCTAAAATTGCATTGTATCTCTACAATTCTCTTAGTTTGTGAAATTTGAGAAGACCATTGTGTGGTAAGAAATGATATTACAGCAATTTTAATCTGATTTTGATACATGTGAATTGGGTTTTTAAAGGGATGTGATAAAATTTGATAATTTGGAGCTATTATATTTGGTTATAACAAGTAAATAATTAATAATACTGATATTTAACCATGAGAACAGACTTTCCATGTGAAAACTTTTCTATTATGAGAATATATGTGGTGATTTAAAGTTATAGTTTCAAATGATGAGATGAAAAATTCTCTGTGCAAGGAGATTTAGAAATGTGTTCACCTAAATTGATAAATGGGTTGTATCAAGTTTTAAAATGCATAATTATGTTTAGGGCATTGTTACATTTCTAAATTGTGTAATTTGGCAAACAGATGTATTGGCAATATTGAAGAAAAATGTGATTTTTATAAATAATAATCTTTTATAATGCTAAGAGTATTGGGCCTTAGAAATTAAAATGTTACCATTAGTGATTATGAATTCAGATTTGATTTGCTCATCCAACGAAGTTATAGTCACCTGATTGTTAATTAATTAGGTTCTGTTTCAAGTTTTAAGTACATGATAATTGCTTGTGGCATGCTTATATTTCTAAATTCATTATATTACGCAAATTGGTTAACATTGCATTACCTATATTGATAGAAGAAAAAACAATTCCTCTTATAATCCAGATGTTATTAGATTAAGAACTTGTGTTGGTAAGCAAAATGGGCTCCCTAGCACTTAGTTCAACCAAGTGCCCTTGAATAGTTGGCCTTTGTCTCCTTTGAGTAATTCAGTATATTTCATCGAGCCTTACTAGGTGCTAAGCCCCCAGCCCAAACCCCTATTAGGTGTGGAACCTATGTGGGTGTGGATTGTTGACTGGGGTGGGGCCCAAGGTGGGGCTGGCTAAGGGGAGGTGCTAACCCCTATTAAGTGTTAACCTAACCTATGTGGATGTGAACCTCCCAGGGTCCTAAGGGGAGGGGCTAATTCAAGAACCAATCATAGCAGCCTAAGTTCTGATCATTCAGATGACATTTGATGACGTCTGAAGCCCTATAAGAAGACAGGACAGAGCCATTTGCAAAGGGCTCTCGAGATGGTGTTGATGAGGAGACTCCAGGCTGCTGTAGCCAAGGAGCCCTCCAGCTTGTAAACCCGGATGCTGAGACTTTGTTGAACTCTGGTAACTATGTATTGGGATTTGAATCAGACAATGTCTGTCTGTTGATGTTTGTAATTTGTTTGTATTTTGTTCTAAAGTTCAGGGTGCTGGATTTTTCCTCTGAACTAAGTGAATGATATTTGTATGCTGAATTAAAGTAAGCTTGTCAACCCCTTCATCTTGCTTTCCTTAGTTAAGCAGATCAAAAGAACCTGTGCTGTTGGCAGCTTTCTGGGTGCTGGCTGTGGGTGGATCTCACACCCCCACAGAAGCTGCTAGCCGGATTGTTGAAACAGAACTGTGCCTAATTAAGAAATTGAGGTTGTTAACTGAAACATGGACTTTTGGAACCATCTAGCCATGAATTCTTATCCATCTTGTATAAAGTTTCTGTGTAGAGGAATTCCTGTGAAGTAAGTTTTTAAAGTCCTGGTAAACTTTGTTATTGTGATAAGGTTAATTTAATTGGGTATGTAATTATAGAAACTAAGTGTCCTCCCCTTTACAACACCTTTTTGACTAAGGAACTTTGCAATATCTAGGAATTCTGCATAAATACTTTGAGAATGAGGACATTTTCCACCAACTTGGTTAATGAATTCCAGTGTTTAAGGGTTAATTTGCTTTAAGGAGAAAGAAGGAGATGTCTATCATTTTAAAACCTTCTAAATAATTGTCTTCAGAAAAGTTTAGTGAGTATTCCTTTTAACATCAGGATAAATTTTAAGCTGTTTTTAAGGAAGGGAAATAATTCTAGAAATGTTTCGGAAAATATTTTTGTGATTTTAAGCAAGAGTTAGAGCTTATCAATGTGTATAAGATTTGATTCCTAAAGTGCCTCTTTCCTCCAGAATAAGTAAACAGGGGGCATAAATCCATCAACCTGTGAGGCTGGTCTTTAACTTCTTTGTTTTGTTTAAGCTGGAATGGATTCCAGTACAGAGAGTTATGTCAGTAAAAATGACTAATTTATGAGCTATTTTGTCTTATGGTTGAAACATAAAGGAAGACTAAATAATGGGTAGGAGAGATTTGGTAAGGTAAATAAAGGTTTGACTGGAAATACAAAAGGCAGATAAGAAAGTTTGGGGACAAATGGGAGTTAGCTAAGCCTCTCCTGTCCCGAGAGAATACTAGTTTCAGATGGTTTAAGTAAGTTGAGAAAGAGTGTGAGAAAGTATTTTAAAAGTTATGTAGCTTGATTTGATAATTATTAGCTCAATGAAATTTGGGACAGTCCTATCTGAAGGATATTTATTTGCTATTTAAGATTTTGTGGGACTACAATTTAACATTGTTTTAAGCTCTGATTACAGGAATAGGTCACATGAAGCCAGTAGTAGAATGGCAGGTATTACAGGCTGAGAACTTTAAAGGTGGTTATCTGTGCCTGGGAAAAAGTTTTGAAGATGACCTTGGACACAGCCTCGGTAGGATCTTCCTGACTCTATTTCCCAATTCTGCTATTTCCTTTCTGAAAAGGAAAATCCCCGCCTGATTGCTCCTAAGCCCTGCTTTCAGCGCCTAGTGACTATATGATTGGCTAACAGATATGATTCGTGCCTGGAATCAAGTAGAGCTAAGGAAGTTCTTTCCTTCTGTTAAGATATATGACATTGTCCCTCTTTTCTTTCATAGCAAATTTATATTATCAAGAAGTTTTGTAAGCACAATGCTAAATCTGTTAGGTAATAGATGGATATTGGAATATTTCTGAGTTGTTATAATAGGATGCAGGAATGAATAGCTTACAATTTTAACCTATGTTCATGACCAAATAAAGATTAAATAATATAGAGATAACATCCTCCAAAAGGAGGAAATGATTAGACACAGTAATAAGACAAAGATGTAATGTGATAAATGTCTAATAAAAAAAGGGGGGATAGCAAATTTTTGAGGAAAATAACAGGATCAGATTGATTCCCCTAAGAATTATATACAGATGTGTATGTTTGGCTCCAAAATTTATCAGTCATGGAAATTCAAGCTAATAAGTATGTTTTGGTATTAAGATCTTAAATTAGGATTTTTGCACAAGAAAATTGTATAAGATATTGTCACAAGTGAAATTATATCTTCTTTATTAAGGTATCTGTCTGGTAATTTTAAAAGGAAGATGAGTTCAATATATGGTTGGACCTTCATATTTTAAAGGATTCTTATACCAGGTACAAAATTTAGGTAAGGATAGAAACAGCAGATGATATATAAACTGAAATACTCTGAAGTTTCAAAAAAAAAGGAGAACCAAATTTAAGTGATTGTACTAAGTTATATTACATTAGAATTGTCTGAGAATTTCTAGATCTGAACCAGAGCAGCAGCACTCTCTTTTACTATCTAGGGACCAGATAACTACAATCAGGCATCTGGAAAAAAAAGTGCTGCTTTAAATGGACATTGGGAATATGTAACTGGGATTTAAAGTTACTTTGTATACAAACTGTGCAATTAATTGCTGGAATTAAATCAGAAACATTTTAAGCTTTGTTAAGAACGGCTTGTGGTTCATTTTGTAAATGCCATCGAAGAGACATGGCATGACTAAAGTTTATGATGTTAGTTAACATTCTCAATAATGATTGCATTACTTTGTGTGGTTCATGTTTAAGTTTTCTTGGTTATCTAATGTGTAAATGTAAAACACGTGACATGCACATTTCCCCCTATCAGTACCAGTCTGTTGTGAGCCATCTAAGTGGTTTGGTTTGTACCTGACTTATTGTAATTGTACAAATTTGTGAATTATGAGAACTTTATTGTATTTGTTTAAACTCAGCTCTGTGTGGCTGGGATACTGAACCATTCATTTCACTGTTTGAACTTAGCCCTATGTGGCTGGGACCTATGTTGTGCTGTTTTTCTCTCAATTACCAAATCATATGTGTTCTGGGAGCTCCTGTCAGATCTGACTACTTCTACAGCTGCCAACCTGTGGATATGGACTCTTTTTTTTTTTTTTTAATGCAATTTATTTATTTAACATATTTGGTTTTCAGCATTGATTTTCACAACAGTTTTAATTACAAATTTTCTCCCCATTTCTGCCCTCCCCCCCACTCCAAGATGGCGTATATTCTGGTTGCCCTGTTCCCCAGTCAGCCCTCCCCTCTATCACCCCCCTCCCCTCTCATCCCCTTTTCCCTTCCTTTCTTGTAGGGCAAGATAAATTTCTACGCCCCATTGCCTGTGTATCTTATTTTTTAGTTGCATACAAAAAGTTTTTTTGTTTTTGAACATCTGATTTTAAAACTTTGAGTTCCAAATTCCCTTCCCTCTTCCCTTCCCACCCACCCTCCCTAAGAAGTTGAGCAATTCAACCTAGGCCACACATGTATTGTTATGTATAACCCTTCCACAATACTCATGTTGTGAAAGGCTAACTACATTTTGCTCCTTCCCAACCCATCCCGCTTTATTGAATTTTCTCCCTTGACCCTGTCCCCTTTCCAAAGTGTTTGTTTTGATTACCTCCACCCCCATCTGCCCTCCACTCCATCATCCCCCCGCCTTTTATTTTTTTTTTTTATCTTCCTCCCTCTTCTTTCCTGCAGGGTAAGATACCCAGCTGAGTATGTATGGTATTCCCCCTCAGGCCAAATCTGATGAGAGCAAGGTTCACTCATTCCCCCCTCACCTGTCCTCTCCCCTCCTCCCATAGAACTGCTTCCTCTTGCCACCTTTATGGGAGATAATCCACCCCATTCTATCTCTCCCTATCTCCCTCTCTTAGTATGTTACTCTCTCATCCCTTAATTTCATTTTATTTCTTTTAGATATCTTCTCTTCATCCTCAACTCACCCTGTGTCTGCTCTCTCTCTTTTACATATATATATATACACATACATACATATACACATAGATACATACATACATTCACATTCACTTATATATATACTTAAACATATATATATATGCATATATATATATATATGCATATATATATATATATATATATATGCATATTCCCTTCAACTACCCTAATACTGAGGTCTCATGAATCATACTCATCATCTTTCCATGTAGGAATGTAAACAAAACAGTTCAACTTTAGTAAGTCCCTTGCAATTTCCGTTTCTTGATTACCTTTTCATGCTTCTCTTGATTCTTGTGTTTGAAAGTCAAATTTTCTATTCAGTTCTGGTCTTTTCACTGAGAAAGCTTGAAAGTCCTCTATTTTATTGAAAGTCCATATTTTGCCTTGGAACATGATACTCAGTTTTGCTGGGTAGGTGATTCTAGGTTTTAATCCTAGCTCCATTGACCTCCGGAATATCGCATTCCAAGCCCTTCGATTTCTTAATGTAGAAGCTGCCAGATCTTGGGTTATTCTGATTGGGTTTCCACAATACTCAAATTGTTTCTTTCTGGCTGCTTGCAGTATTTTCTCCTTGATCTGGGAGCTCTGGAATTTGGCAACAATATTCCTAGGAGATTTCTTTTTGGGATCTATTTGCAGAGGCGATCGATGGATTCTTTCAATTTCTATTTTGCCCTGTGGCTCTAGAATATCAGGGCAGTTCTCCTTGATAATTTCCTGAAAGATGGTATCTAGGCTCTTTTTTTGATCATGGCTTTCAGGTAGTCCAATAATTTTTAAATTATCTCTCCTGGATCTATTTTCCAGGTCAGTGGTTTTTCCAAGGAGATATTTCACATTGTCTTCCATTTTTTCATTCCTCTGGTTCTGTTTTATAATATCCTGATTTCTCATAAAGTCACTAGCTTCCACTTGCTCCAATCTAATTTTTAAAGTAGTATTTTCTTCAGTGGTCTTTTGGACCTCCTTTTCCATTTGGCTAATTCTGCCTTTCAAGGAATTCTTCTCCTCATTGGCTTTTTGGAGCTCTTTTGCCATTTGAGTTAGTCTATTTTTTAAGGTGTTGTTTTCTTCAGTGTATTTTTCAGTATTTTTTTGGGTCTCCTTTAGCAAGTCATTGACTTGTTTTTCATGGTTTTCTCGCATCCTTCTTATTTCTCTTCCCAATTTTTCCTCTACTTCTCTAACTTGCTTTTCCAAATCCTTTTTGAGTTCTTCTATGGCCTGGGGCCAGTTCATGTTTTTCTTGGAGGCTTTGGTTGTAGGCTCTATGACTTTGTTGTCTTCTTTAGGCTGTATGTTTTGGTCTTCTTTGTCACCAAAGAAAGAATCCAAAGTCTGAGACTGAATCTGGGCGCGTTTTCGCGTCCTGGCCATATTCCCAACCAACTAACTTGACCCTTGAGTTTTTCAGTGGGGTATGACTGCTTGTAGATTACAGAGTTCTATGTTCTACGTTTGGGGGGGAGGTGCCAGCTCTGTCAGAGCCGCACTCCTCCTTCCCCAAGGACCCCCAGTCCAGGCTGGGCTCAGATCTTCGGCAGGCTGTGCACCCCTGCTGTGATCCGCCACTTAATTCCTCCCACCAGGTGGGCCTGGAGCCGGAAGTAACAACAGCTGTAGCTGCCCCACCTCCGCTGCCCCCGGGGCTGGAAGCCGAACCGCGAACTCCTTCCACTCCCGCAGCTTTTCCCACTAACCTTCTCCGCAGTCTTTGGTGTTTGTGGGTCGAGGGGTCTGGTAACTGCCGCAGCTCACATATTCAGGGCGCTAGGGCCCCCTCCGCCCGGCTTCTGGTCTAGATCGTCCACGCCGCTCAGGCTGGGCTCTGCTCCACTCCGTTCCCAGCTCCCAGCTCCCAGCTCCGTGTGGAATAGAGCTCACCTAGAGACCATCCGGGCTGTCCTGGGCTGGAGCCCTGCTTCCCTCTGCTGTTCTGTGGGTTCTGCCGTTCTAGAATTGGTTCAGAGCCATTTTTATAGGTTTTTGGAGGGACTTGGGTACGGAGCTCACTCTAGTCTGTGCTTACCAGCCGCCATCTTGGCTCCGCCCTGGATATGGACTCTTTGATCCTTCTGTCACATCTGAGGATTGCCCCTGCTCCCGAGTGGACATCTGATCCTATAGGAGACATTGCCCTCCAGTTTCAAGGAGCCTGAAGGGGACAGCATGAGATGCAGGCAGCCCCTCCCAAGAGTCCGGAGCAAAACCTGAACAAAGAACTGCTCTTTACCTTTCTGAGTCCTTGCGTTCCCAAGACTGTTTGCCTATGTCTTTGGTATTTTTAGCCATTATGCTCCCTACCCTGATCCCCCTTGCAACTTGCTCACTCTGCTTGTTTACAATTAGTTTACAATACTGCCCATCTCTGGGGATGTCCAACCACAGAAAGAAAAAAAAAACCTGAATCCACCTAGATAAGGATTTTTAGAACTTCACCCCTGAGGAAGATAGAAGTTTTTCCATACCTTAATTGGTCTTCAGGTGAAACTTTCAGTTTGCCTTTGACCAAAAGGAGGAAATGTGGGACATTTTATACCATTTTATATCATTTTAGTGATTTCAGTCAAGGGCCAGGGCCTGAATTAATGATCAGCTGGACCTGGGCTTCTTTGTTCTTTCAAGTTTGCTCAGACAATATCTTTTCTCTGTCAACAAGGCCAGATCCGGCTGACCTAAGAACGTTCTTTCCCTTGTTAACCATTAGGGGATGAGACCCTAATCCTGAGAGACTACCTCGCTTAATATTCTATGGGTATACACTTCAACTGACCCTTGTCAATACTCTTATCTTATTGTATTTACAAATCTGTTCCATTGAGGAAAATCCTCTTCTTGTATCATGGTTAAACATACATGGGGATCATAAAAGTGAGGTAACACAGGCTTGTTGAGTCCGCTAAAAATAATGTATATAAGTTTTCTCATTTTTTTGTTCAGACAGCCAGAGCTTATGCTCTGACTCCTTGTACGTACAAGTAAGCTAGCTTAGCTATGCTTTAAGGGAAAATAATAAACAACATGGATTTCTCTATCACCTAGCTTGTTTGCCTCCTTCAAGCAAACTTTCAGGTTTAACATATGACTATCAATAGTTTCAATTTCTTCTTCTGAAATGACTCATATTCTTATCAGTTTGACTGATTTCTCCATATATTTGGGGCCTTTATCAGAGAAACTTGCTGTAAAATTCCCCCCCCTTTCTGCTTTCCTCCTAATCTTGGTTGCATTGGTTTTATTTGTACAAAACCTTTTTAATTTAATGTAATCAAAATTACTCATTTTACTTCCATAATGCTCTCTATCCCTTGTTTGGTAACATATTCTTTCCTTCTCTATAAATCTGACAGGTAAAATTTTCCATGCTCCCCTAATTAGTTTATGCTATCACCCTTTATGTCTAAATTACGTACCTATTTTGACATCATCTTAGTATATAGTGTGAGATGTTGGTCTAAATCTAGTTTCTGCCAAACTGTTTTCCAGTTTTCCTGGCAATTTTTGTCAAATAGTGAGTTTTTGTCCCCAAAGCTTGGATCTTTGTGTTTCTCAAACACTAGATTACTATGGTCATTTGCTGTATCTTGTGCACCCAGTCTATTCCACTGATATACCACTCTATTTCTTAGCCTGTACTTGATTGTTTTGATGATTACTGCTTTGTGATACAATTTGAAATCTGGTCTAGACCACCTCCTTCACATTTTTTTCATTGATGCCCTTGATATCCTTGACTGTCTCTTCTTCCAAGATGAATTTTCTTATTTTTTCTAGCTCTAACAAATAATTTTTGGTAGTTTGATTGGTATGGTATTGTGGAAAATATTATACTATTTTATATCATTTCTAATTTCAACTAGATCCAGAGCCTGAATTAATGAGTAACTGGATGAAGATCCAGGACCTGGGCTTCTTTGTTCTCTCTAAAAGTTTGCTCAGGCAATACCCTTACCTCTGTCAACAAGGCCAGATCATTAAGGACATTACCCCAACCCCAAGAGAGATTACCTTGCTTAATATTCTACGGATATATACTATGTTATGGAATGTAATGAGACACAGAGACGCTGGGCTGTAGTTTCAACTGACTTTTGTCAACATTCTTTACAACTCTATGCATTAAGGGAAATCCTCTTCTTGTATCATGGTTAAACATGCATGGGGGTCATAAAAAAATGAGGTAACACAGGCTTGCTGGGTCTGCTAAAATAACATATATGTTTTCTCATTGCTTTGTTCAGACAGCCAGAGTTTATGCTCTGACTCCTTGTACGTACAAGTAAGCTAGCTTAGCTATGCTTTAAGGGAAAAATAATAAACAACATGGATTTTTCTATCACCTAGCTCTGTTGTTTCCTTCAACCAAATTTTCAGGTTTAACAGTATTGAATAAGTAAATTAATATAGGTAGAATTGTTATTTTTATTATATTGGCTCAGTCTACCCATGATCAATGAATATTTCTCCAGCTGTTTAGAGCTGATTTTATTTGCGTGAAGTCTTTTGTAATTGCGTTCGTATACTTTCTGGGTTTGTCTTGGCAGGTGGACTCCCAAGTATTTTATGCCAATGGCTCCAAGGGAGGGGAATGGTAATGCCTATGGGGAATATCAACTGTGTCTCTTCTCCAAAGGCCCTCCTCTTCTTTCTATGATCGCTTGGTCTATTCTAGCTGGCCCACCCATCTTTGTTATCTTTAGTACCATTTTTACTTCCTTCTATAGCACTTCAGGAACTGTGATGTTGTTGACACACAGATACAAGGGAACATGGCTTACACCCAAAAGTAACTTGCCGTGCAACTTTTCTTCTTTCATTCTAATCTTTAATCTCTCCCTGCTGATTCTTTCCTTGATGCCAGTAAACGTGGCCAAGTGTCTGCCAAATCTTCCCCCTTTTAAATTAACCTATTTCTGTCAAGGGCACCACTGTCCTCTTGGTTACCCAGGTTCACTCTCATTTTCAACTCATTCACACATGCCCCAAGTAGCCAATTTGTTTCCAAACCTTGTTATTTCTACCAACATAATGATGAAGTGCAAGGTCACCCCAAAATGTTGGGGTGCAAGGTATGTGTATGGTGGGGTCATCTCGAAAGAATTCACTCAGGTGGTCTCCAGGTCAAGACATCTATTCCTGAATAACACACCAAGCAGGCTCCTCTTTAAGGGAGGTCACTCCCTAAGGGAGGCAGCCCAGTAAGGGAGAAGCCAGGAGAAGCTAGGGATTTTTATAGAGGAAAACCTGCCATGGGTGGAGAGTTGAGGTAATCAGGCACAGAAAGGTAAGGTAATCAGGGACAGGAAGGTGAGGTAACCAGGGACACTAGGCAAGGGGACAGTGGCTCGAAATTTTATGCATATCTAGGCACATCTTTATTCCATTGTTAGGCCCATTTGCCCAGGGAGAAGTACTCATTTCTTGACCAGCCTATTCGAATCTAATTATCTCATTGACGAGTCCATTTGCCTAGGGCAGAGTGGCCTCTGATTCTAGAAAGGCTTCAGCTAAACTCCTACATGTTCCCTAATCTCTACTGATGCAGCCACCACCCTGGTTTATGACCTCAGCACCCTTCACCCGGATTATTGTAATGCCTACTGGTTGTTGTCATTGCCTTGAGTCTCTGCCCACCCCAGTCTCGCCTCCACTGGCTGCCAAGTTGATTTTCCTAAAGTATAAGTCTAACTGAGTCATTTCCTCCCTCTTCCAATATATTCCATGGTTTTCTGTTCCCTCCAGGCTCAAATATAAAGTCCTTTGGCTTTTAAGCTTTTTGCCAGCCTCACTCCTTTCTACCTTTCCCTCACTCCTCTCAGTTCCTTTGCATAGTGTGCATACACTTGGACTATATCAATAACCTGCTGGCAGGCCTTCCTGCCTTAGGTCTCCCCCACTCCAATCCATCTCTATTTAGCCATGGAAGTGGCTCATTTTCCTAAAGCCCAGGTCTGATCATGTCATTCTCTCTCTACTCAATAAATTACAGTAGCTCCCTATCACCTTCAGTGTTTGATGTTCAAAGGCCTTCATAACCTAGCTGCCTCCCCACCCCATGCCTTTTTGGTCTTCTTACACCTTATTCCCATACACATACACTGTGATCCAGTGACACTGGCCTTGGGGCTGTTCCAGGAACAGGGCACCCATCTCTTGGCTCCTGACATTTTCACTGGCTGTCCCCCGGAATGCTCTCTCTCCTCATCTCTGTCTCCTGGCTTCCCTGGCTTCCTTCAAATTCCAGCTAAAGTCCTACCTTCCACAGGAAGCCTTTCCCAACTCCTCTTGATTCTAGTGCCTTCCCTCCATTAATTACCTCCTATTGATTCTATATAATGTATATATGTATGTATATATATATAATATATATATACATATATATATATATAGTTTGTATATTTTTGTTTGCTTGGCATTTTCCCTATTAGATTGTGAGCTCCTTGAAGTCAGAAACTATCTTTTGCCTTTTTGTATCCCTGACACTTATCCCAACACATAGTAGAAGTTTAATAAATGCTTATTGACTTACTGACAACTAGAATACTCTATACCTTCACCTGTGGATTCCTTCAGTCCTCAGCTCAAATCCCATTTCTGCAGGGGGCCTTTCTCTCTCTTCCCAGTTACTAAAGCCTTCCCATCTCACCTTTCCTTTACTCTGAAAATCTTGCATATACCTGCTTATCCAAATAGTTTCCTATGTGGAAGGGACTAGGTTCTGATTTTTTGTTTTTGCCTGTCTTTGCAGTGTTTGTCCTTCATTTTCAAAGAGGACATCATGTGACCTCAGGGAGATGATGACACGACTTGTAGTTGACTTTGATTTAAGTGAGGGAGGAGTGTGCAAGGTCACCAGTCTCACTTTCTCCTCCAGAGCCATCTGGGTCCAGTGGCCTGATATTGACCAGGATGACTGGAGATGACCCAGGATGCATTGGGAGACTTGGGCCCTTTCAGGCTAAGATCTTTTCAGGTTCTCACTTTGACTGAAATAATGCCCATTCAGTTAATGGGCCTCTTTAAGAAGTGAGTCAAGGGATGGCCCCTTTAATTAGAAAAAAAGAAAAAAAAATCAAGCTGGGAGGGGAAGACCCTCAGGGTTGCTGTTCCAAAGAGTTATGAACTGATTCAGCTATTCTGGAGAGCAATTTGGAACTATGCCCAAAGGGCTATAAAAATGTTCATACCCTTTGACCCAGCAATACCACTTCTAGGGTTGTATCCCAAAGAGATCACACAAGTGGGAAAAGGACCCATTTTAGTGGCTCTTTTTGTAGTAGCAAAGAATTGGAAATCAAGGGGATGCCCATCAATTGGGAAATGGCTGAACAAGTTGTGGTATATGAATGTACTGGAATACTATTGTGTTATAAGAAATGAGGAAGATACGGACTTCATAATAACCTGGAAAAACCTACATGATATAATGCTGACTGAGTGGAGCAGGACTAGGAGAACATTATACACAACCACAGATATATGGATTCTGTGATGACTAACCTTGATAGACTTTGCTTGTCTCAGCGATACAAGGTTCAAAGGCAACTCCAAAGGACTCATGATGGAGAGAGCTATCCACATCCAGAGAAAGAACTATGGAGACCGAATGCAGATTGAGGCAAACTGTTTGATATCCTTTTTTTTTTCTTTTGTTTTTTTCTCTCTCTCTTTTTTTTTTTTTGGTTTTGTTTCTTCTTTCTCATGATTCATTCCATTGGTCATAACTCTTCTTTAGAACTTGACTATTGTGTAAATAAGTTCAATGTGAAGTTATATGTGGAAGATATATTAGATTCCATGCTGTCTTGTGGAGGAGGGGGAGGAAGAAAATCTGGAACTCAAAATCATTCAGAACTGAGTATTGTAAACTAAAAATAAAAAATCTTAATAAAAAAAGAAAGGAAGGAAGGAAGGAAGGAAAAAAGAAAGAAAGGAAGGAAGAAAGAAATATAACCAGTAAACCCCAAGTTAAGTGGGCAGCTTCTAGCCATCAAAATTTACCTTCCTTTGGAGAAGACAAGGAGAAGGAGAAGGAAAGGGAGAGGGAGAGGGAGAGGATGAGCTGAGTTACCCAACTAGCTGGGTCCCCTTTCAGGCAGCTCGGTCTACTCAAAGGTTGTGTTTGTACTTCATTTTTGAAGAGGACCATGACATTAGGGAAATGATGACATGACTTGCAGGTAACTTTGAGTCTTTGTAGCCATAGGCCCTAGCACTGGGCTTGGTACTTAGTTAAGTTCTTAAAAAATGTCCTCTCCCTCTCCCTCCTCTCCCTCTTGGTGCTCTGCCCAATGGAAGGTACGTTTCCATGGCTGAAGGTTGCCTCCTTAACCTTCAGTTTACTGGCTAGATTTCTTTCTCAAAAACCAAGCCTTAAACCCAATTCACTTTGGAGCTGATAGATTGGACATAGGTTCCTGCCCTCCTAGCACAGAGTGTACGCAAATATCAAATAGTAACTGTTTCTCTTTTGGCCAGAAACCCTGAGGGTCTTCCCCTCCCAGTATGATTTATTTTTTTGAGTTTTGATTAAAGGGGCGTCCCTTTATTACCTTTTTAAAGAGGCCTATTCACTGAATGGGCATTATCTCACTCAAAGTGAGAACCTAAAAGGCCTTAGCCTGAAAGGACCTGGGTCTCCCATTGCATCCTGGGCCATCTTCAGTCATCCTGGTCAATATGAGGCCACTAAAGTCAGATGGGTCTGGAGGAGAAAGTGAGGCTGGTGACCTTGCACAGCCCTCCCTCGCTCAAATCAAAGTTGACTGCAAGTCATGTCATCATTTCCCTGATGTCACAGTCCTCTTCAAGAATGAAGGACAAACACACAATAAATGCCAATGACTAAGTAGAGCACCCTGGAGAAGGTACAAAGGCAAAGCTAGGTCAGTTTCTGCCCTTGAGAAGTTTACATTAAAAAAGGAAAGATAACCATAAATCCATGACTGTATGTAATGTACACCCAATGCAGATGGAAGTTAGACTTGTAGAGGAAAACTGTTGCATCTGGGGGAAGGGGAGGGGCTATTGATGGACTTTCTGCAGAAGGGGGGAGCCTAGCTGGGTTTTGAAGTAAAACAAGGAAACTAGGAAGCTTAGATGACAAGGGAGAATCTTCCAACAATGGGAGACTCAGTAAATGACCCTGAGAGTAGAGATGGAGGCTAATGTTAGCGTGTTAGTCTGAGGAATGGCAAGTAGCTTAGTATGACCAAAGGTCAGAGTGACTTGAGGGGAGTAATGCATAGGAATACTGGAAAGATGGGAAGGACCCCAGGGTTTGAAGAGTTCTAAGTGCCAAATGGAAGATTTTCTTTTTTAAAATAGTGTTTTATGTTGTCTAGTTTTATGTAAAGACAATTTTTAACATTCATTTTTACAAAATTTTGAGTTGCAAATTTTTCTCCCTCCCTCCCCCTTCTACCTAATTTGATATAGGTTATATATGTGCAACCATGTAAAACATATTTCTATATTTGTCATGTTGTGAAAGAAGAAGCAGACCAAAGGGAAAAAACCACAAAAAAGTGAAAATAGTATGCTTTGATCTGTATTCAGAGTCCATCAGTTCTTTATCTAAATGTGAATACCATTTTCCTTTGTGAGTCCTTTGTACTTGTCTTAGATGACTGTGTTGCTGAGAACATCTGAGTTATTCATAGTTGATCATCACATGATGTTGCTGATATTTTATACAGTGTTTTCCTGGTTCTGTTTATTTCACTTTGCATCTGTTTGTGTAAGTCTTTTCAGGTTTTCCTTTATTCTGTGTGTGTCTCTCTGCTTCAAGCATGTTTCTTGTAAATGACATGTTGTAGGGTACTGGTTTTTGGTCCACTCTGCTACCCACTTCTGTTTTATGGGAGAGTTTATCCCTTTCACATTCACCATTATGATTACTACCTGTATATTTCCCTCCATCCTATTCTTCTTCCTGTTTGTCCTCTCTCCTTTCACCCTTTCTCACATCACCTGTTTTGCTTCTGTGTACCACCTCCCCTGATCTGTCCTCCCTTCTATCAGTCCCCCCCTTTTTTATTCTCTTCCCTTCCTACTTTTCAGTTGGGTAAGATAGATTTCTGTATTCATTTAATTGTGTATATTATTCCTGCTTTGAGCCAGTACTGATGAGAGTAAGGTTCAAGCAATGCCCATTGCCCCCCCTCCCATCTTCCCTTCCACTATAATAGGTCTTACTTACCTCTTCATGTGGGATAATTTGCCCCATTGTACCTCTCCCTTCCTTCTGCATCCATTTTACTCCTCTTTCTCATCCCTTATTTTTTTATGTCATTCCCTCAAATATATCTTATACCCATACCATCTGCGTTTATTCCTTCTATCTGTCCTGTTATTGATACAGTTTTTAAGAGTTACAAATATTATCTTCCCATGTAGGCATGTAAACAGTTTAGCTCCATTGAATCCCTTCTGTTTTCTTTTCCCTTTTTACCTGTTTATGCTTCTCTTGGGTCTTTATATTGGAGGTCACATTTTTGGCTTGGTTCTGATCTCCTTATGAAAGCTTGAAATCCTTCTGTTTCATTGAATGACTATTTTTCCCTTGATGTATTATGCTTAATTTTGCCAGGTTGAGTGATTCTTGGTTGTAGTCCTTGTTCCTTTACCCTCTGGAATATCATGTTCCATGACCTCCAATCCTTTAATATTGCAGCTAAGTCCTATGTGATCCTGACTCCCCAGTATTTAAATTGTTTCTTTCTGGCCATTTGCAGCATTTTTCCCTTGAGCTGATAGTTCTGAAATTTGGCTATAGTGTTCCTTGGGGTTTTTGGGGGGGATCTCTTCCTGAGGTGATTGGTGGATTCTTTCAATGCCTGTTTTACCCTCTGGTTCTAGGATATCAGGCAATCTTCCTTGATAATTTCTTGAAAGATACTGTCTAGGTCCTCCTTTTGATTATGGCTTACAGGTAGTCCAATGATTCTGATATTAGTCTCTCCTGGATCTGTTTTCCAGGTCAGTTGTTTTTCCCATAAGGTAGTTTACATTTTCTTCCATTTTTTTCATTTTTTAAATTTGTTTGATTGATTCATGATATCTCATAGAGTCATTCACTTCCACTTGCCCAGTTCTAACTTTTAAGGTGTTGTTTTCCTCAATTAGTTTTTGTACTTTCTTTTCCATTTGGCCAGTTATACTCTAAGAATTGCCTTCTTTTTTCTCTTTAAATTGATTTATTTAATTTTAGTTTTCAATATTCACTTCCATAATCTTTTCAGTTTAAAATTTTCTCCTCCTCCCTCCCTTCCCCCCTCCCCAAGACAGCATGCAATCTGGTAAAGGCTCTACATATACATTCTCATTAAACATATTTTCACATTAGTCATGATGTAAAGAAGAATTTGAATGAATGGGAGAAACCATGAGAAAGAAAAAACAAAACAAAACCAAAAAAGAAGAGAGAAAATAATATGCTTCCATTTGCATTCAGACTCCATAATTTTCTCTCTGGATGTGGATAGCATTTTCCATCATGAGTCTTTTGGAGTTGTCTTAGATCCTTGCATTGCTGAGAAGAGCTAAGTCTATACGTACAATGTGGCTGTTACTGTGCACTGTGTTTTCTTGTTTCTACCATTTCACTCAGCATCAGTTCACATAAGTTTTTCCAGCTTTTTCTAAAATCCTCCTGCTCATCATTTCTTATAGCACAATAGTATTTCATTACATTCATATATCACAACTTGTTCAGCCATTCCCCAACTGATGGGCATCCCCTCAGTTTCCAATTCTTGGCCACCACAAAAAGAGCTGCTATAAATATTTTTGTATATGTGGATCCTTTTCCCATTTTTATGATCTCTTTGGGATACAGCCCTAGAAGTGGTATTGCTGGGTCAAAGAGTATGCACATTTTTATAGCCCTTTGGGCACAGTTCCAAACTGCTCTCCAGAATGCTTAGATCAATTCACAAGGGAATTGTTTTCTTCTGTGGATTTTTGTGTTTCCTTTTCTATTTGTCCAATTCTACTTTTTAAGCAGTTTTCCAAAGTGTTGAATCTTTTTTTGTAATTTTCTTGCCTCACTCTCATTTCTTTTCCTCATTTTTCTTCTACCTCTCTTAAATGGTTTTTAAGCTCCTTTTTGAGCTCTTCTGTGAGTTCTTTCTAGACTTGAGACAACGTCCCATTGTTCTTTCTTTTTTCCCCATCTTTCTTTTGCCCATGGGTGTTTTGACATTCTTGTCCTCTTCTGAGTTTGTGTCTTGGTCTTCCCTGTCGCCATAATAACTTTCTATGGTCAGATTCTTTTTTGTTGTTTTATGCTCAGCCCTCTCCCTTTTTGTTTTTGACCTTGTTTCCTTTCTTTTATATTGTGCTCTATTCCCAGGGTAGAAGGGGCACTGTCTCCAGCTTCTTGTGCTACTGGCTACAGGTTCTGGCTATTACCTGATGCTGTACTGATGTTGCCCTGTGACCCAGGGGGCACCCTCATGGCTGGTGCTTTGCTGAGGGGGTGGTGTGGTGGTTGGCTTGTACTGCTGGAGGCTGTAGGAGTCTGGCAGCTTATCTGGTTCTGAGCTGGGGTCCTAGTGGTGGTATCTGATGTTTGCTGAGGCCTGGTGGGGTTTTTCTGTTTCTCTGGGGCTACAATGAAGCATGGGGAGGTCTGGCCCCGGAAGATGACTGTCCACCAAACCACATGGAAGTCCAGTTGCTGTAGGACTCCCACCTGGGGCAACACTGAAAATACTCAGACATCTGATCCCCACAGAACACCTGCCCATCAGGCCTGTACAGAAGCATGTGGTGGTCTGCCAGTTTCACTGGCTATGCTAAGGCATGTGGAGGTCCTGGTGTTGGCATTTGCCTGTTCCACCACCCTGGAGCTCAGGCTGTACCACGGATTTGCTGATGTGGGGCTTGCTCCTGGCTTGTTTCCTGTCCTAGACTGCATTCCCCTTTTGCCCAAGGGAGATGGACCTTTTTTGCCAATTCTCCAGGTCTCCTGAGCTAAAAGACCACTCCACCCTGTGTTTCTGCTGGCTCCGCTGTTCCAGGATTTGTTCTGGGGCACCATTTTATGGTTGTTTGGTTGTTTGGAGGTGCATATGGGAGAGTGACAGTGATTTACTGCTTACTCCATCATTGGAGCTAAAGACTTTTAGCTCGCCTCCAGAAGATTTTCTATTTGACCCTGTGGGTATGAGGGAGCCACTGAAGGTGACTGAGTGGGAGGTGTGAGAGGCACAGGGTCAGACCTACATTTTAAGAAAATCACTTTAACAGCTCTGTGGATGACAGATTGGAATGGGGAGAGATTGAGCCAGAGAGATCCAATGGGCTACTGCAAAAGTCCAGACAATGGTTGATGAAGTTCCGAACTAGGCTGCTATTATGTGAGTAGAAAGGAAGAGACATATCTGAGGTGAGAGGAAGGCCAAGATTTTGCAACAAATTCGATATGCAAAGTGACGGAGAAGGAAGCTGGGCATGACACTGAGGTCACAAACCTGGGTGGTTAGAAGAATGGCTCTGTCCTCAGTAGTAGCAGCAAAGCTCAATAAAATGTGGGGGAAAAGACAATGAGTTCTGTTCTGGACACAGTGAGTTTGAGATGCCTGTGGGGCATCTAGTTCTAAATGTCCAGTGAGTAGTTAGTGATGTGTGGGATGGAGTGGGACTCAAGTGTGGGACTCAAGAGAACATTTCAGATGGAAATGTAGATCTCTGAGTCATGTGATGATAAGTGAGTCCATGGGAATTGAGGAGATTACCAAGCAAAGTAGCACAGAGAGAAAAAGAGAAGGGGCCCAGGACAGAGCCTAAGAGAACTCGCAGAGCTGGTGGCCATGACATGAGGAGCCAGCAAAGGAGACCCAGAAGAAAGGAGAACCAGGAGACAGCAGTGTCCCGAAACCCCCAAGAAGGGAGAATTTTCAGGAGAAGAGGATGATCAATAGCGTCAGAGGTGCCAAGAGGTCAAGGAGGATGAGGACTGAGAAAAGGCCATTAGATTTGGCCATTAAGAAATCCTTAGGAACTTTGACAGAGAAGTTTCAGTTGAGTGATGACACCACAAAGACAATGAGAGGAGGGGAAGTCAAGGCATCGAATGTGGGTAACTTTTTCAAGTAATTTAGCTGATGATGAGAGATCGGGTGATATTGGGAGATAGCTGGAATAATAGGACATAATGAGGATTTCTTTTTAAAGTACTGGGTGATAGACAATATGGAAGATAAGAGGAAGAGTGGAGAGATTGGGGGGGAGGGGAAGAGACAATTTGCTGGAAAAGTCTATAGAGATTGGGATCAGTCGTACATGTAGAAAGTTGACCTTGGCAATGAGAAGGGCTACCTTCTTCAGTGCAGATTGGCGAGGATGAGATAGTAGGGGAAGTTGGAATCCTGTGAGACGAGGAGAGGGGGAGAAGGAGGAGTTCTAGGGGAATGGCAACAATTTTTTTGGTTAAGTATGAAGTGAGTTCTGCAGCTGAAAGTGTGGGGACAAAAGGCGCCAGGAGGCTTGAGGAAAAATCAGATGGTTTGGAACAGCTGCTGTTGAGAATGGGATAGGGGATAGATTAGGGAGGAATAGGATATCTGCCTTGCTGGAGGGAGGGTCCAGTAGATATTAGATTACCTACTACTCTTACTACTGGGCCCAGGGAACATCCAGTTCCATTTAAGAGCTTGTAACTGGTGGCAAAGGGAGTGGTATCTAAATCTATCTGTCCTCCCTTTCCCTTTCCCTCTCCCTCTCCTCCCTCCCTCTGTCTCTCTCTCTCCTCCCTCCCTCTGTCTCTCCCTCCTCCCTCCCTCTGTCTCTCTCTCCTCCCTCCCTCTGTCTCTCTCTCTCCTTCCTCCCTCTGTCTCTCCCTCCTCCCTCACTCTGTCTCTCTCTGCTCCCTCCCTCTGTCTCTCCCTCCTCCCTCCCTCTGTCTCCCTCTCCTCCCTCTGTCTCTCTCTGCTCCCTCCCTCTGTCTCCCTCTGCTCCCTCCCTCTGTCTCTCCCTCCTCCCTCTCTCTGTCTCTCTCTCCTCCCTCCCTCTGTCTCTCCCTCCTCCCTCCCTCTGTCTCTCCCTCCTCCCTCACTCTGTCTCCCTCTCCTCCCTCCCTCTGTCTCTCCCTCCTCCCTCCCTCTGTCTCCCTCTCCTCCCTCCCTCTGTCTCTCCCTCCTCCCTCCCTCTGTCTCTCCCTCCTCCCTCCCTCTGTCTCTCCCTCCTCCCTCACTCTGTCTCCCTCTCCTCCCTCACTCTGTCTCTCCCTCCTCCCTCCCTCTGTCTCTCCCTCCTCTCTCCCTCTGTCTCTCTCTGCTCCCTCCCTCTGTCTCTCCCTCCTCCCTCCCTCTGTCTCCCTCTCCTCCCTCACTCTGTCTCTCTCTCCTCCTTCCCTCTGTCTCTCTCTCCTCCTTCCCTCTGTCTCTCTCCTCCCTCCCTCTGTCTCTCCCTCCTCCCTCCCTCTCCTCCCTCCCTCTGTCTCTCCCTCCTCCCTCCCTCTGTCTCTCCCTCCTCCCTCCCTCTGTCTCTCACTCCTCTCTCCCTCTGTCTCTCTCTGCTCCCTCCCTCTGTCTCTCCCTCCCTCTGTCTCCCTCTCCTCCCTCACTCTGTCTCTCTCTCCTCCTTCCCTCTGTCTCTCTCTCCTCCTTCCCTCTGTCTCTCTCCTCCCTCCCTCTGTCTCTCCCTCCTCCCTCCCTCTGTGTCTCTCTCCTCCTTCCCTCTGTCTCTCTCTCCTCCCTCCCTCTGTCTCTCTCCTCCTTCCCTCTGTCTCTCTCTCCTCCCTCCCTCTGTCTCTCTCCTCCTTCCCTCTGTCTCTCTCTCTCCTCCCTCCCTCTGTCTCTCTCCTCCCTCCCTCTGTCTCTCTCTCCTCCCTCCCTCTGTCTCCCTCTCCTCCCTCCCTCTGTCTCCCTCTCCTCCCTCACTCTGTCACCCTCTCCTCCCTCCCTCTGTCTCTCCCTCCTCCCTCCCTCTGTCTCCCTCTCCTCCCTCCCTCTGTCTCTCCCTCCTCCCTCCCTCTCCTCCCTCCCTCTGTCTCTCCCTCCTCCCTCCCTCTGTCTCTCTCTCCTCCCTCCCTCTGTCTCTCCCTCCTCCCTCCCTCTGTCTCTCCCTCCTCCCTCCCTCTGTCTCTCCCTCCTCCCTCCCTCTGTCTCTCCCTCCTCCCTCCCTCTGTCTCTCTCCTTCCTTTTTCTCTCCTTTCTCTCTAGCTACCAATTACTCTATCTTCTATCTACTTATCATCTATCTATCCTTTATCATCAAGCTATCTGTCTGCCTCAGACCCCCGTACTGCTCTGCTGCTCTGAACCATCCTTTCCCCCTAGCCGCATCAGTGATTGACAGCCTGCCATAGTGGACAGGACAGGACATTTCACACTGAAAGTCGCCTTAGAGGCTGTCGAGGTCATCTCCTCCCCACTCATTTTACATATGAGGAAACTGAGGTTCCAAGAATGTCAGTGGCTTGCCCAGGGTTGCAATAGTGATAGATATTAAGTAAGGGTTGGGGAGGTAGAAGGCGGGATTTGGGCTAGAATTCGAGGGGAGCCAGGGGACAGAGATGAGGAGGGGGAGCAGTACAGGAAGGAGGGGCGGTCAGCAAAAATGTCCAGAGCTGAGGAATGGGCGCCTTCTCACTAGAGCAGCGAGGAGCAGATTCACTGTTACCATGTGTACAAGTATGCAGTGGGGAGGGAAGGAGTGTGTATGTGTGTGTGTGGGTGTGTGTGTGGTGTAGTGTGTATGTGTGTGTGTGGGTGTGTGTGTGGTGTAGTGTGTATGTGTGTGTGGTGTGTATGTGTGTGTGTGTGGTGTGGTGTGTGTGGGGTGTGTGTGTGGGTGGGGTGGTGTGTGTGGTGTGTGTGTGATATGTGTGTGTGTGGTGGGGTGTGTGTGGTGTGTGTGTGTGTGGTATGGTGTGTGGTGTGTGTGTGTGTGTGTGGGGTGTGGTGTGTGTGGTGTGGTGTGTGTGGTGTGGTGTGTGTGGTGTGGTGTGTGTGGTGTGGTGTGTGGTGTATGTGTGTGTGGTGTGAAAAATATTATACTATTTTATATCATTTTTGTAATTTCAATAAGACTCAGGGCCTGAACTACTTAACCAGAAGAAAAGCCTGATCCCAACAGTCTCTTTGTTCTCTGAGTAAGCTCAGAGATATCTCTATCTTGTATCAACAAATCCAGATGGAGCATTCCTTGCTCTGTCCATGGCCATTAAGGGTGAAAACCTTGACCCCAGACACTATCTTGAATTATGTGACTTTTCCTTATCTTAATATTTTATGGGCATATACTATATTGTGGAATGTTAATGGCAAATTAAACACAGAGATCCTGGGGTAGTAATTCCAATTGACACTCTGTCAACTATCTAATTTGTTGTATTTACAATCTATTCCATTAAGGAAAATCCTCTTCTTGTATCATGGTTAAACATACATGGGGGTCATAAAAATGAGGTCATACAGGCTTGCTAGCTCTGCTAAAATAACGTATATAAGTTTTCTCATTGCTTTGTTCAGGGAGCCAGAGTTTATACTCTGACTCCTTGTACGTGCAAGTAAGCTAGCTCCGCTATGCTTTAAGGGAAAATAATAAACAACATGGATTTTTCTATCACCTAGCTCTGTTGTTTCCTTCAACCAAATTTTCAGGTTTAACAGTGGTGTGGTGTGTGTGGTGTGTGTGTGTGTGGTGTGTGTGTGTGTGGTGTAGTATGTATGTGTGTGTGGTGTGTATGTGTGTGTGTAGTGTGGTGTGTGTGGTGTGGTGTGTGTGATGTGTGTGTGTGTGGTGGGGTGTGTGGTGGGGTGTGTGTGGTGTGTGTATGCGTGTGTGGTGTAGTGTGTGTGGTGTGTATGTGTGTGTGTGGTGTGGTGTGTGTGTCTGTGTGTGGTGTAGTGTGTATGTGTGTGTGGTGTGTATGTGTGTGTGTGTGGTGTGGTGTGTGATGTGTGTGTGTGGTGGGGTGTGTGTGGTGTGTGTGTGTGGTATGTGTATGTGTGTGTGTGTGTGGTGGGGTGTGTGTGGTGTGTGTGTGTGGTGGGGTGTGTGTGGTGTGTGTGTGTGGTGTGTATGTGTGTGTGTGGTGTGGGTGTGGGTGTGGGTGTGGTGTGTGTATATGTGGGTGTGGGTGTGTGGGTGTGGTGTGTGGTGTGTGACTGTGTGTGTGTGTGTGTGTGTGTGTGTGTGTGTGTTTGTGGGTGGGTGGGTGGGTGGGTGTGTGCAGGAGGGCAGTACTAGGCTGTGAAGGGCTTTGAACTCCCAAGAAAAGATTTTGTATTGGATCGTGTAGGTGGAAGGGAGCCCCTGAAGCTTGTAGAGTAGGGGTTGCCATGGTTGGGATCTGTCAGGTTCATCCTCTAACGCACCCTGGCCTGTGGCAACCCTGATAGTCACCAGCAGAGAAGGCGCTGATCTGCATGGGCAGATCACGTGTGCTTCCCCAAGGAGGTCTGTGGTCCCTACCGTTTCCCCCAGTGTGGGCCCTAGTACTGATTCATTCAGCTCACAAAGGCTGTTTGCTTAGCCTGAGTCAGATGCTGTATTTTGCTGGCACTAAATGAACCCCAACGTGCTCATGCTTTGTGTCCGGAGGGGTTCAGGGGCCTTTAGCATTGATTAGCTCATTACTCCCAGGTTTCAGAGGGTCAGAGTATGACAAACCTCACTGGTTGTCAATTCAAGGGGCTGGCCAGTGCATTCAGCCATGCTGCTGCTGCCCTCTGCTGGCCAAAGCAGGACCTTCAGGTGTGCAGTGGCCAGCTCTGCCCTGTTTGGCCTTTGTCATTCCAACAACCCAGCCCCCTAGACCACCCCAAGACTCCCCTCCAGGGCCCACAGGCTGAGAGCAAGGCCTTTCTTGGGAAGATTGCACCTTTTTGCAAGAAAACTTTTCCCTTCTGGCCTGGCAGGATTTGTGACAAGAACACCCAGCTCCATCTATGCCTCCCCAGGAGTAGGCCAATGCCCTTCCATTCTGGGTGTTCCGGTATCCTGCCCCATTAAGCCAAACAAGTCTCTGGCTTCCTGAGGCAATAGCTGTGGTTATTGTGGGACAGTTGACAAAAGTGAGCTGGGTATGGCACTCTTTTGTGTAGACAGAGTCCCCTAGGGGAGGGAGGGCAGCTGTTGGGAGTTGGAAGATTTGGGTTCAAATAACAACTCTGCCATTGGGCAAGTCCCTTAACTTCTCTGGGCCTCAGTTTCCTCATAAAGTTCTTCTAAAGTTCCTTCCAGCTCTAAATCTAAGTCTGTGTTCAGATCTTGGCTCTGCCATTACCACTTGGGTGACCTTGGGATGGTCGTTTAACCTAAGCTTTCTGGACCTGATTCCTCAACTGTAGAATCAGGGAGTTGGGCCAGGTGATCTGTAAGGTCCCTTTCAGTCCTAAATCTGGGTTTCTGTGATCTGGGTATCTCCAGCCCAGTGACTCCTCTCACACTTTCTGAACCTGGGATTTCTCATTAGCAGTGTGACCTCACCCTCTTAATGACTCACGTTCCTCATCCATAAATAACTCTATGACTATGACCTCCTTACTACTCTGAAGGCCCTGGTCAGTTTGGGGAAGTCCACAGATGCTGCCTTTAGCCCATGAACCCCGAGCCATGCCAGGATTGGTGGATGGGGAGTGCACCTGCCCCCTTCTATGTGCGTTATACCAAATTAAGAACAGAAGAAGAGACCCTGAGCCTCTACTGCAGTGTTTGGACACACAGCATGCTTTTCAAAGCTGTATCAAATGTTGATGGCCAGTGACTACTGCCCCTCCACAGAAGTTCTTCTCTGGAGCTTCCCGGTGGCCAGGAGGGACCCTGCGGTCCTGAAGATTATGACAGTAGAACGTACAGGAGGAAGCAGGGCACAGTGGCAAGCAGACTAGAATTAGAATCAGGGTTTGGGTTCAAGTCCTGACTCTGCTACTCACCATCTGGGGAATTGTGGGCAAGTTATTGAACTTCTGGGGACCTCTGTTTCCTCATCTGTAAACGGAGAGGACGGGACAAGAGGGTCTCTGGGCTCCTTTTCAGCTCTAGAGCAAGAGTCTAGGAATTCTGGAATGTCCTGCGGAGCAGAAAGGGCCTGGAAATGGACTTTGTGTCTGTCGTCTGAAGCCCAGCCCAGCTGAGCTCTGAGAGGCGCGACTGTGTAAATATAGTGAGACTGGGTATCGTACATACAATATGGTGATGTGCACGACGTCTACATGTGTGTAATATGGTGATAGTGTGTAAACGCAGTGGTGTGTACTATCGCATGTACAATGTATACATGTGTGTAACATGGTGATATTGTACATATCATGTGTATAGTACAATGGGGTATACAATGTATACATTACATAACACAGTGCTACTGTGTATCACATAGACAATACAGCAATGCAAACACCGTCTACGTACACAACACGGTGACATTGTATGAACACTGTGATGTGTCTGAGTGCTGTTGTAGAAATGCTCAGGGTTACCTGTGATCCTTTGCTATCACAAAAGCAGCGGCTATAAACATTTTGGCATTAATAATAATGATGATGATGATGACAATAATGGTACGTTAGCATATATGGGACCAAGGATCTCTGCCCCCAGAGTTGGAGGGCTAGATTTGGAGTCACAAGTTGCTGTTGTTGAGTTCTTTCAGTTGTATCTGACTCTCCATGATCCCATTTGGGTTTTTCTTGGCAAAGACACTGGAATGGTTTGCCATTTCCTTTTCTACCTCATTTTACAGATAAGGAAACTGAGGCAAACAGGGTTAAGTGACTTGCCCAGAGTCACACAGCTAGTAAGTGTCTGAGATCAAATTTGAACTCATTTGAGCACATTTGAACATTTGAAGGTCTTCTTGACACCAGGCCTGGTGCTCTATCCACTGCACCACCCAGCCATCTGGAGTCATAAGACCTTAATTCAAATTCTGGCTTTCATAGTTACTCCCTGTGTGCTTTTGTCCAAGTTACTTCATGTCTCTGAGTCTCAGTTTCTTCATCTGTAAAATGAGAAAAGTTGAACTCTATGAACTCCAAGGTTACTTCCAGCAGTAAGTAACTTTGGTTCACTTCCTGTGAACTAAACACAATACTTCAGATGCGATCTAATAAGGATGGAGTAAAGTAAGGCTTTAAGTCTTACCTCCCTTAACATCTAAGGACCATATGTTATTCCTCTCTTAATTCAGACTAAGATGGAATTCAGTTTCTTGGCTGCCATATCATACTGTTGGTACATGTCAAGCTTGCAGTCTTCCAAGACTCCCAAATCTTTTTTGGATGAATTATGTAGTTTTAGTCTCCTTTACTAAATTGTCCTCACTCATAATAACTAGCTTCTGGCTAAGATTCTGATCCAAATTCACGTTTCATAAGCTGATATTCAAATGCTCCTACATCAAACCATGGCCACATGCAAGAACAGGGCTAATGATAAAAACAAACAACCAAACCCCACCCCCACCCAAACTAACCAACCAAACAAAAAATCTTGCAGGTTAGGAACCAGGGAAAGTCGTCTGCTTAATTCCTGTACACCGTACACTCTTCCAAAAAATTGGATGGGCAAGAGCTATTCCCCAATAGATAAATGATCAAAGGAGATTAATAAGAGTTTTCAAAAGCAAGAATGCAAGCTGACAATAAGCATATAAAAAAACTGCTCCAAATTACTAATGAGAAAAATGCAAATTAAGAAGAATTCTGAGAATCTACCTCACGCCTCTTAGAGCGGCAAAGAGGTTTATAAAAGGAAAATGACAACTGCTGGAGAGGCTTGTGGAAGACAGGCACATTGATGCACTCTTGATGGAGCTAGAAATTGGTCCAGCCGTTGTGGAGAGCAGTTTGGACATATACCTCACTGCCCCGAGTCACTCAACTGGGCTTACCTCTGAGCAATTTTACTTATACTTATTTGGCTTATAATCCAAGAAGATCAAAGTAAGGAGGGATGTACTAAATATTTATGGCAGCATTTTTGTTGTTGTTTTAGCAAAGAACTGGAATCCAAGTGGGTGCCCATCAAATGGGAATAGACAAGCAAATTATGCTGTAGTAATGATATGGACAAAATGGACAGATTCTGATAAACCTGGGGAAACTAGAACGAGTGAGTATCACTCATAGGGGTACAGTGGGTATCACTTGACTGGCAGAGTGAATTGACCAGAATCAAATGGATGATCTATACAATAACAACAATATTGCCAAGGAAAACAACTGTGAAATACAGAAACTCTAATCAACGCATGACTAGTCAGGGCTCCGGAAGACTGACAAGGAAACACGTTCTTCTATCTTGGAAGACAGGCAACGGGCTAGAAATGCAGAATGAATCGTAGATTTTTAGAGACCAATGTGTCAGCAGTTTAGCTGGACTGAACTTATTCATATGAGTGAAAGTTTATTTTTTGAAGGGGAGAATTGTGAGAGAGATACAAAAACAACAACACAAAAAAAGAACATCAGTGAGACATTTAAAGATACACAGAAGACAGCAGAAGGATGTTCAGATGGGGCATAGACAAGTACGACAGTTTTGTTGCTATCATGTTAAATTCAACATAGTTTTTTAAACTCCACAATAGAAGGTCACAGTTTTATATACAATCATCTTTTTCTGCTTGGTATATGGAAATGTTCATATTTACTAATATTTGGTAGGATTTGAACTCCGATCTTTCTGACTACCGTTCCCATGCGCTGTCTAGAATGTCAAGTAGCTGCATAATGGTGGTACCATTTTTGCCAGAGGACTTCAGGGAGGGGGAACACTCATGCCCCAAGCTTCCATTCTCATCATGGAGGATAACTGCATCATGGATAGTAAAGACACTAAAAACCAAAGAAAACCAGACCTTTTTGATTACCGGTAGCTCAGATGCTCTGCTGTGGGAGAGAATTATATTTCTATTGGTCCAGCCACTTAATTACTGAAAGAGGTCACTTTCCTCTTTAAAATGGAAGGATCCTAGAGAAAGCAAAAGCAGAAAAAGAAAACTATAGACCAATTTCCCCTGATGAATATTGATACGAACATTTTAAATAAACCACTAGCAAAGAAATTATAGCAATATATTACAAAGATCACACACTATGATTTGGATTTATATTAGGAATGCAGAGCTGGTGCAATATTAGGAAAACTATCAGCATAATTAACCATCTCAATAACAAAAACAACAAACATCGTATGATTATATCCATAAGTGCAGAAAAAGCTTTTGACAAAATACAACACTCATTCCTATTAAAAGCAATAGAAAGCATAGGAATAAGTGGAGCTTTCCTTAAAATGATAAGCAGTATCAGCAAGCATTATCTGTAATGGGGATAAGCTAGAAGCCTTCCTGATAAGATCAGGGGTGAAGCAAGGATTCCCTTTATCAACATTATTATTCAATATTGTACTAGAAATGCTAGCTATAGCAATAACACAAGAAAAAGAAATTGAAGGAATAAGCATAAGCAATGAGGAAACAAAACTATCACTTTTTGCAGATGAAAGAGAACCCAATGATGGTATACTTAGAGAACCTTAGAGTCAATTAAAAAACTAGTCGAAACAATGAATAACTTTAGCAAAGTTGTAAGATATAAAATAAAACCACCCAAATTATCAGCATTTCTATGTACTGCCAACAAAACCCAGCAGGAAAAGATAGAAAGGAAAATTCCATTTAAAATGGCTGCAGACAGTGTAAAATATTTGGGAGTCTATATGCCAAGACACACAGGAACCCTATGAACATAATTATGAAAACACTTTTCACACAAACTGGGGAAAATTAATTGCTCATGGGTGGGTTGAGTCAATATAATAAAAATGACAATACCACCTAAGTTAATTTACTAATTCAGTGCCATGCCAATTAAATTACCAAAGAATTACTTTATAGAGCTAGAAAATAATAACAATTCATATGGAGGAACAAAAGGTCAAAACTATCAAGGGAATCAGTGAAAAAAAAATCTGTGGTACTAGAAGTACCAAATCTCAAACAAAGCAATAATCATCAGAACAAACTTGGTACTGAATAAGAAATGGAGTGGCTGGTTAATGGAATAAATTAGGTATACAATATACAGAAGGAAATGAGCACAGTATGAACCCAAAGATCCCAGCTATTGGGGCAAGAACTCACTATTTGACAAAAATTGCTAGGAAAACTAGAAAACAGTCTGGCAGAAACTAGATATAGACCAACATCTCACATTGTATACCAAGATAAACTCAAAATGGATACATTGTTTAGACATAAAGGGTGATATCCTAAGCAAATTAGGAGTATGGAAAAAATTTACCTGTCAGATCCTTGGATAGGGGAAGAAGAGTTCATGACCATACAGTGGATAAAGAGGATCATGGGAGGTAAAATGAATAATTTTGATTTTATTAAATTTAAAATCTTTGCAAACAAAAAAAAAAACAGTACAGCCAAAATTAGAAGGAAAGCAAGAAACTGGGGGAGGGGAGGATTTACAGCAAGTTTCTCTGATAAAGGCCTCATTTTTCAAATATATAGAGAAAGGAACCAAGTTTATAAAAATAAGATCCATTCCCCAACTGATAAATGGTCAAAGGATATGAACCGGCAGTTTTCAGAAGAAGAAATCAAACTCATCCATAGTTATATAAAAACTCTAAATCACTAATAATTAGAAAAATACAAATTAAAACAACTCTGAGGTACCACCTCATACCCCCCAAATTGGCTAAGATGACAGATAAGGAAAATGACAAATGCTGGAGAGGATGTAGGAAAATAGGTACACTAATGCACTACTGTTGGAACTGTGAACTAGTCCAACCATTCTGGAAAATGATTTGGAAATATTCCCAAGGGTCTGTAAAATTGGGCATATCTTTGACCCAGCAATCCCACTACTAGGTCTATACCCCAAGAGATAAAAGAAAAAGGGAAAGACCCACATGTGGAGAAGTATTTATAGCAGCTCTTTTTGTGGTGGCAAAGAATTGGAAATTGAGAAGATATCATAAACTGGAGAATGGATAAACAAGTTATGGCGTATGATTGTGATGGAATACTATTATGCTATAAAAAATGGTGGAAGAGATGGTTTCAGAAAAACCCGGGAAGACTTCTAAGAATTGATGCAAAGTGAAGTGAACAGAACCAGAATAACAATGTATACAGTAATAGCAATATTGTAACAATCCACTGAGTGAAAAACTTAGAAACTCTGATCAATACAATGATCTGAGGGAATTAATTCTTGATCTTGTATTTTACATTTTATTTTACTCTGATTTTATTCTATAACCATAATCTGCATGCTATATAACAAGCCTGGGCCTCTTCTTTGTGCTAAAGTTCAGCCTCCCCTTCTCTCTAGTTGGACATCAAAAGTTCTCAAATTATCAAAAAATTCTCACAATTGCTTCTAGTTAAATGCTCTCACAAAACATTATCTTAGCATTTCCTTTGAGGTTTTTGGGGTGTCACCTGAGAAGCCAGGACAACCTGACTTTGTCAATTAAGATGGCCTTGCCTAATTCCCTATTCACCAGCAATTCTGCCCTTATCAGTTACCTCAGGATGCAGCTAGGCATTCCTTAGAGTTAGGGGTGATCCTCATGACATCTGGAGGCTAGGCCCACTTCCTTTGGTGCAAGCAATAGTGATTTTTCATCTCTATAATGCTGGCCAATTAATGATTTCTATTCTGTTCTTTGTTCTATGCTTATAAAAATGTATTGCACCTTCAATTCAGGGTCTTCTAGTCAGAGGCAGGACCATTTGACCTATCATTTATTACCAGGCCACATGCCCCTGTTAATAAATGATATGTTGTTTGGAAATTACCTCAGTTTACCTCTTTGTTAAATTTCAAGCACAGCAGATCCATGATGATTCCAAAGGACTCATGATAAAGAGTACTATCTGCATCTGGGTAGAGATCTAATAGACTCTGAGTGCAGATTGAAGCTTATTTTTTTTCCTCTTTATTTTTTGGTTCTTGTTTTTTTTTGGGGGGGGCAGGGCAATTGGGGTTAAGTGACTTTCCCAAGGTCACACAGCTAGCACATGTGTCAAGTGTCTGAGGCCCTATTTGAACTCAGGTCCTCTTGACTCCATGGCTGGTGCTCTACTCACTGCACCACCTAGCTGCCCCCTTTTGGTTGTTTTTTTTTTTTAAATAACATTGCTAATGTAGAAATATGTTTTACATGACTTCATGTCTATAATGGATATCATGTTTCTTCTCTTCTCAACAGGTGGGGGAGGGAGTGGAAGAAGGGAAAGAATTTGAAACTGAAAATAAAAATTAAAAAAAAAAGTACCCTCTATCTTCACCAAAAAATATGAAAGGACCCTTCTGAATGAATGAAGAAGACTATTCTCTTCCACCCCCCAGGGAAATTGGAGGTACCAGAGTTGCCCTTTAATAACAGAGAGTGCTTACCATATTTAGGAACATGACCAACTGAGAGGCTCTGACCTGGTCAACGTAAAAGACCTTCAGTCATCAAAGCAGCTGCTCACCCTGATAACTTCTTGTTTATCAACACTGTGACTAGGACGAAGATCATCAGATTTGGTGTTGAAATCCACCTGAACTATTATCCCAATTGGGGTCGTAGGATCATGGGTCTAGAGCTGGAAGGAACCTCAGAGAGACTATCTGGTCCAACTCCCTCATTTTATGCAGGAGGAAACCGAGGCCCAAGGAAGTTAAGTGATGTCGGTTCCTGAATCTAGAATTTGAGGGATCTCATGAGTCATGCAGTCCAACCTCCTCATTTTACAATTGACAAAAATGGGGCTATGTAGATTACCCAAGGTCACACAAGTGGTAGGCACAGAGGTAAAATTTGAACCTAGATTTGACTGCAGAGCCCAAACTCCTTTTAGCTTTCATGCTGTCTCCAGGATGCTAGCTTTGCCATGTGCCAATTGCAATGACCTTGAGCAAGCCACTTAATTTCTCTGAGTCTTGGTTTGCTCATCTGAAATATGGGAGTCATAATGAGAGTTGATTTGCCTACCTCATAGGGCTCTTGAGATCATGAAATCATATCTGTGGAAATGTTTTGTTAATTACAAAGATCTATACCCATGTTAAGTTGTACTTAGCCCAGTGCCTGGAACATAGTAGGGTATTAATAAATGTTTAGTGATTGACTGACTGAAATGATTATATTATTGTCCACAGATAATGGAGCTTTTAGATCATCTCTAATTAGTAACTAAATGGCTGGTTATCTCAATGTGAGACCCTGATCTCATTACCATGGAATCGAATCCTACTGGAGAAACTGAGCCATAACAACATTAATATTCATGGTATCGTTGAATCCAGAAGACATAAGAAAGTTGCAGACAAAGGGAAGGCTGGGTCAAAGGTCCTCTTTGGAAAATTAAATGAAAATTAAATTACAGTTGGCTTCATCATGAGGCTGAAGGGAAACAAAAATCGTCATGTCATGGAACACTTGGCCTTCCATCTTGTCTTGCAGAGTGCATCATTAGCCTAAGTAAATAGACCACCAGGAGGGCAAATGCAGCTTTTGTGTCAACATTTGTTGCAGAAGATGAAAAGGCTCAGAAAGTCCACCAAGAGTTTGACACTATCTTCTAAACCAAGTCAACATCCAGATTTATACTCAATGACTTTGGTGCAAAGAGAAGATGATGAAAAAGAATGTTAGAAAACATGATTGGGAATTAAGAAATGAGGGGGCAGCTAGGTGGCACAATACATTGGCCCTGGAGTCAGGAGGACCTGAGTTCAAATCCTGCCTCAGACACTTGTCACTTACTGGCTGTATGATCTTGGGCAAGTCACTTAACCCTGATTGCCTTGCCTCCCTCCTCCTCCAAAAAAAAAAGAGAGAGAGAGAATTAAGAAATGGCCTTAAGGGGTTGGTGACTTGTAAGCTCCAAGTGAAGCTCAGAAGCCTCATACTTTCTTCGAGAAGAGAGTCAGAAGACATTGGATAGGATGAATACTAAACCTCATCAACCCTTCCCCCAAATGATTAATTATATCTTACCAGATAGGAAATACCAGATACCGATATGATAGTTGTTTTTGTAGAGCACAGTTCAAAAATTAATAGAAAACCAAAAAAAAAAAAGGATAAACATGAGAAGACATTGGGTGGAATTACAGCAGTTCTAATCTGACTTATTCCAAAAACATCCACTGTGACCAAAAAATGGGAAATGGACAAAGAAAAAAACACACAAAACTATTACCATGTCCCATAACTGACACAAAGCAATCATCACAATAAGGAGGTCAAAAGATCCCAGAAAACAAACCAGCCAACAAGAAATACTTGATCTCTCTGCCAAGGACAAAATGGATTTGGAATATAAAACTCATTTGCAGAACATGACAAAAGAGGATGGTGGAAGATTGTGAGCAGGTCAGTTCACAAAACAATGTAGAGAGTGGTAGCAAGGCCAGTCAGTCAATAAAAAGTTTGATGTGAAACTCACCTAAGACAGATCATTTGCGAAGGCTAGTGGATTGCTTGCCAGGGTATTACAGAGTAGATTCCTATTCAGGTAGGAAGTTAAACTAACTAGACTCTGAGCTCAAATCCCAACCTAAGATTCCAGGCCTCCCTGACTTTATAACCATACTCTATATGTGACTGTCAAGTGCATAGAGGCCATTTTTTTAGAGGAAGGGGAAAAGGAATAAGTATGTATATAGAACCTACTATGTTCTAGTCACTGTGCTAAGCACTTTTTACAAACATTTTATTTGGTCCTCACAGCAACCTTTCAAGGTAGGTGCTATTATTATCCCGATTTTACAGTTGAAGGAACTGAGGCAAACAGACTGGGGGATGGACTTGAACTCAGATCTTCCTGACTCCTGGCTCAGTATTGTATTCATTGTGCCACCCATTGGTCATGATCCAATAACCATATAACCCTCAGCCAAGCTGCTTTCTGCCTGGATTCCCCAGCTTCCTATTGGCCTCTGAGTTGCAGACCTGGGGTGAGGCATTCTTATGATGACACTCTCAAGCCACCAAGCTTACTTACCAATGAGGAGGCAAGTGTGACCTGACACCAGTAGTATTCAAAGTCAGGACTTGAGGTGTGGCTTTTAGTCCTTTATTTCTGTTGTGCCCCTGCCCCCTGGCAAGTCCCTAGAGTGGCTCTGAGAAGAGAAGTATGGAAGAAAGGCAGCATCACAAGGAGGGATTTCTCCTCTGCCTGATTCTCTATGTTCTGTTTCAAGGTAAGACAGGAGCAGAGGCAGGGGATGGAACAGAGCTGGCTTCCCAGAAGCACCCTAAGCCCTTCATTTGATTGTTTTTCCCCATCATACCTATCTCTTCACTTTGCTTCTGTTCCAGATAGAAACTTAATCATGCTGGGCCTCAACCCTTCCTGACCACCTGCCTCTGCTTCTATTTAACCACCTCATCTCTGCTGCCCACCTCTCTAATTCTCTTTCATTCCAGGTAAAGCACCCATACCCACAGTGTCCAGGTGTCCACTGACATTAAAACTGATGCACCTGTATTATGCCCTTTCCCAGTCTCTGGAGACAAGTGATGTGGGTTAAATGATACTGAAACATTTTTTTAAAAAAATGTTTTATTGATGTATTTTGTTTTTATATCACCTATATTTCCAAACACAGCCATCCCTCTAGTGGGGCAGCTAAGTGACACAGTGGATAGAGTGCCAGGCCTAGAGTCAGGAAGGCTCATCTTCCTGAGTTCATATCTGAACTCAGATACTTACTAGCTGTGTGACCCTGGGCAAGTCACTTAACCCTGTTTGCCTCAGTTCTTCATCTATAAAATGAGCTTGAGAAGGAAATGGCAAACCACTCCAGTATCTCTGCCAAGAAATCCCCCAAATGGAGTCATGAAGAGCAGGGCATAACTGAAAATGACTGAACAGCAACCACCCATCCCTCTCTTTGCTCTCCCAGAAAGTGATCTTATAACAAAGGATAAAAGAGGGGGAAAATCAGCAATATTAATCAACATACCCCCCAAAAGTATGACGATATATGCAGCACTCCATACCCTTAGCTCCCTGCCTGTGCAAAGAAGTCTATGGGGGAAGGGAGGGGCCTTCTCATATCGTTTCATTGTTACCAAGGTTGGTCATTATAATCATGTAGCATTCTGTTTCAGTTGATTCTGTAGTTATTCTTTCTATTTACATTGTTATAGTCATTGGCCATATTTGTTTTCTTGGTTCTGTGTATTTTACTTTGTATCACTTCATGTAGCTCTTTCCATACTTCTTTGTTTCCATCATATTCATGATTTCTTACATCACAGTAACACTTCTTTACATTCTTGTGCCACAGGTTGTTTCACCATCCCCCCAATCAAGGAGTATCTACTTTGTTTCCAATACTTGGCTCCTTCAAAGAGGGTTGCTACAAATATGTTGGTTTATAAATGTATTATTATTTAGAAGCTTATTTATCATAGTTACTATGCATTTTATGAAAAGGATAGAGAGCCACCCTCAGACCTCGGAACTGACTATGTGACAAGTCACAATCTCCCAGTGTCCTCAGCAACTCTCATAGACCATATGTTGCAGACAGGTGTCGATCTGCATTGGTGGAGGGAGCTTCTTCACTTGGGAGTTCCCTTTACTGAGGAAATGACAAATCCAGTCTTATCTCTATCCCCAAGCTCTTTGTACTGTACAAAGCGCTTTACTCACAATAGCTTTGTGTGGTCTCATTATCCTCACTTCACATATCAGAAAACGGAGATACAGAAATTAAAGCAAATGATGGCTAAGGTCACACAGCTAACAAGTGACAAAACTGAGTCCCCAAACCAGGTCTTCCTACTTCTGTTCTGAACAGGACTAGAATCCCATTGTGTTCACTGGGATCTTTTTTGCCATTACGAGAGGATAGGAGGATACGGCAGGAGGAGGGTCAAAGACAATATTAAATGGGACGTGGTAACAGACACCACTAAAAGACACCCCTCAAGGTATTCTGTCCCTGGCCCAAGAAGAGGGTAGATCTGTAGTTCATCTGATGGGATCCATCTACATAGTAGAATGTAAGCTCAGAGGCAGGGATTGTTTCATTTTTGTCTCCATAAGCCCAGCATCCAACACAGTGCCTGGCACAGAGTATATGCTAATTGAGTTTCATCGAACTGGACACAAAATAACCAGTCAGTGAGGGCTCCAGATGTTGATGATGATGATGACTTAAGGGCCCCAGATGTTAGTGACGATGACTTCCATGGATCCTTGGGAAGATGACTGAGTCTAGGAACCCTTTGGAGTAAAGTCTCTGAAGGAGTGACCCAAAGCTCTCCCTTTGGTGCTCTCTTCACCATCTTTACGGATGACTACATGAAGGACTAAATAACATATTCATTAAATTCATAGATAAAATGGCACTAGGAGAGATAGCTATATTAGATAACACAATTGGGCTCCCCAAAATCACAATGGAAGGATTAGAAAAAAAATATATGTTTAGTTGGGATAAATATCAAATACCACTCCTGGACTCAAAATACCAACTTCCCAGCGTAGAGCGTGGGAGCTGTGGCAAGAAAGCAATTCATGTGAAGAAGAGCTGGGTGTCTAGTGGGATGTAGGAGCAACATGAGTCAACAGCATGTCACAAATGTCAGAAAAGTTAGTGTAAGCCAAGGCTACGTGAAGAGAGGCTCAGGGGCCAGAACACGGGAGGTGACAATCTGACTAACTCACCTCCACGAGGGTTGGCTTCAGTTCTGGCTGCCTCATTTTAGAAAGAGCAAGGCCACAACAGAATGCAATCTGAGGAAGGCAACCAGCATAAGAGAAGGGCCTGGAGACCATGCCATTCAAGAGACAGTTAAAGGAAGTAGAGACCTAACTTGAAGAAGAAAGAATGCTGACTCTGGAGTTAGAGGAGCTATGTTCACATCTCAGTGGCGTCCATTTTTGTCGAGTCATTTCTCAGTCATGTCCGTTTTCTTGGGTTTTCCTGGCAAAGATACAGGAGAGGTTTGTCACTTCCTTCTCCAGCTCATTTTATGGATGAGGAAACTGAGGCAAACAGGGTGAAGTGACTTGCCCAGGGTCACATAGCTAGTAAGTGTCTGAGGTTGGATTTGAACTCAAGTCTTCCTGGCTCCAGGTCTGGCCGTCTACCTGCTGTGCCACCTAGCTATCCCTCTAGCAAATTACTTCACCTCTTCTCTGGGACTCTGTTTTCTCATCTGTAAGATGGGGGGGGGGGTGGACTGTATGACCACCTTTCCATATCTCATTCTACAATTCTGTGAAGACTTAGGGAGGACATGCTGGCTGGGTTCAAGTATTTGAAAGGCTATCATATGGAAGAGGGATTAGATTTGTTTTCTTTGGTCCCAGATATTAGAAATTGGAGGAAATGACTAGAGAAGGCAGAGCAGAAAATTTAGACTTAGCAGCAGGGGAAAAAATTCCTAACAATCAAAACTCTTCTGCGGTGGAATGGGCAACTTCAGGGGAAGTGAGCCCTTCCCAAGGAAAGGGGGGTCTTTGGATATAAGCGAGATAACCTTTTGCTAGAAGAGACAAAGTGGCGTGGTGCATGGAGCCCTGGTCCTGGGGTCAAGAGGACCTGAGTTCAAATCCAGTCTCAGGCACTTATAGCTGTGTCACCCTGGACAAGTCACTTAACCTCAGGCTGCTTCAGTTTCCCTATCTGTAAAATGGGGATAATGAGAGCACCTACCTCCCAATGGTGTTGTGAGAATCAAATGAGATCATATTTGTAAAGCACTTTGCAAAGCTGAAAATGCTAGCTGTTATCATTATCCTAGATCTAGAGCTGGAAGAAGCCAAAAAGCCAAACTGTCTCCTTTTACAGAGAAGAAAATGAAGGCATTGGCCAGGGTCATACATGCAGTGTGTGTTAGAGATAGGGCTAGAACCCAGGTCTCCAAGATTCTGAGGCTGGTTCTCTATCCATTATACCCCATGGAGTAAGAGATAGGGCACCAGACTTGGGATGAGGAAGACACAGTTTGGAATGTCACTTCAGACATTTTCTAATCATGTGACCATGGGCAAATCACTTCACCTTTCTGTCCCTCAAGCAACTGATCTGTATCAGTAAAAAAGTTCTCTGTCCCAATGAAAACACAAGCCGATCTAAAAAACCAAAGCCAGGGAGAAAATTGAACAAAGGGGGACAGGATAGGATGGAAGGAAATATAGTTAGTCTTTCACAACATGAGCATTGTGGAAGGGTTTTACATAATGATACATATGTGACCTATGTCGAATTGCTTGTCTTCCTAGGGAGGATGGGGGGAAGGGAAGAGGGGAGAGTATTTGGAACTCAAAATTTTAAAAGCAGATGCTCAAAAAAAGTTGTTTTTGCATGCAGCTGCGAAACAGGATATATAGGGAATGGGGCATAGAAATCTATCCTGCCCTACAAGAAAGTAAGCGGAAAGGGAATGGGAGGGGAGTGGGGTGACAGAAGAGAGGGCTGACTGGGGAATGAGGCAATCAGAATATATGCCATCTTGGAATGGGGGGGAGAGTAGAAATGGGGAGAAAATTTGTAACTCAAAATCTTGTGGAAATCAATGTTGAAAACTAAAATATTTAATAAAAAGGGTCAGTGAAGAAGGGGAAGAGGAAGGGGAAAAGGGGAAAAAAAGGGAAATTTACATGAGAACTTTGTTGTGTATTTAAAAGGAATAGCAAGTTGCACATAGTAAATTTGTGATTTCATGTGCATCTTATTTATTGTACTATGTTATTGGAATGCTTGTTTTAGTCCATAAATTTTAAAAAAATTAAATTTTTAGAAATGCCTACTAAAAAAAAGAAATTAAATAAAATTTATATTTAATGAGAAAAAAAAAAAACCAAAACCAAAAAGCATAGAGCAGTTTCTGCTTCAGTTATGTCAGAGGGGATGGCCTTGGAGGCCCCTTCTCCTTCAGGTAACACCCTGAATTGTAACCACAACAATAATAATATCTAGGTGCCTTAGCTGCCCAGGTATTCTCATCCTTGCTTCTTTGCATTCCTGCACAAGGTGACAGACCTGTGTGGTGAGGGCAAATGAAGGCTGAGTCTTCCTTGACCTGGACGGAAGGTCTGTGGCAAGACAGAACATCCTAGGGATGGTCTGCAAGGATGGGGAGGTTAAGGGTGGGACAGTTAAGGGGCCGTCACTGGCCCAGGGCTGACTTTTCAGGTAGGTTTTGCATAGCGGCAGGAACCCTACAGGAAGTGAGGTCTGAGAACTGACCACAACAGCTTCCGCCATTTGCCTGTGAGATAATCTCATATGCTGTGGTCTGAGGACACTGAGAATCTGGTCATTGTAAATCAGGGGTCACTTGGAGATTGGAGAGAATTTGTATGGATCCCCCAATATGTCCTTCCCTCTGAAAAGGTCATCATGATCCAAGGCCTATATCCATCTCATGTAGGAAACCACAGGAGTGGCATTCTCTGTCTTTCAGGTTCCCCACCCCAAATTGGGAGCAGTGATGCCTACACCATCAACTGCACAGGGTTTGACCTGTATGGGGTGGACCCTGCTGCCTTCCAGTCGGTGTTTGATAGAAAGGCCTTCCGTCCGGTTATCAACTACAGCATTCCCACCCTAGTCAACATCTCCTTCACCCTGTCTGCCATTCTGGATGTGGTGAGTCCTGACCCCTGCCATACCTCCCTGGGCCCCAAATATGGAGGGAGGAAAATGGAAAGAGTGTTGGCCTTGATGTCAGAGAAGTGGTTCCAGTTTCCTGGCCCTCCTTTCACTATGTGGTGATGGAAAAGTCACTTTCTCATGTAGGTCTAGTCCAAGATGACCTTTCTGCAATGAATTCAATTTCTCCCAAGTTGGATTCTATCAGGAATTTACCACCAGCAACCCAGACCCCATGGCTTCTGGGAGGCAGCAGATAAAACACCTGGCTTGGAGTGAGCTGACAAATGAATTCAAATCCTGCCTCTAACACTTACTAGCTCTGTGACAACCAGCAAGTCCCTTGAAATCTCTGAGACTCAGTTTCCTTATCTGTAAAATGGGAATTGTTAAGATATCCACATGAGGGGATCTCTTTATATGCATTATGGGGCCTCTCTGGTCTCAGTTTCCCCACCTGTAAAAAGTATGAAACACTTTGTAAAGCATATCATGTAAAACATATAAACATATAAAACACATCATGTAAAGCACATCATGCATAAAATACTTTTCAAACCTTTGACCACTACAGATATGCCAAGCATTATTATGGTCACCCCCTGCTCCAAACCCTCCTCTCATCTCTTTGGCTTACTTACCTACTTGGACTCACCTTTATTCCATGGCTTATGGCTGAAAGACAAATTTGTCACATGAGATAGATATCCCAGGAACTTAAGAGCAGGAAAGGAGGCTGGCATGGGGCTGGTCCTCCTGGGTTCCTTGAGCCTGATGGGATCCTCTTCCCTTAGGATGCCCAGATTCAGCTCCTGACGTCCTTTCTCTGGGTGAATATGGTAAGGCCAACTCCCCTGCCGAGTTCCATTTCTTCTGCTCCTTGGATCACACTTCCTATGGCTGGCGGAGCCTGGGGAATTAGACAAGGCCACTCCACATTGAGTCAGTTGTCTACCTAGCCAGACTTCTCTCTGTCCATTTTGTCTCCCCTTTGTTCCTTGGGGGCAGGGATGGCTTCTGCTTTTTCTTCAGATTTCTAAGTGCTTAGCATAGTGCCTGGTACTGAGGTTTGTTGATTGAGCAAACAAAGTTTCCGGGGCAGCCAGCCAGCCAAGAAGGCAGAGACGAAAGGAAGGCCCAGAGAGGGTGGGCAACCCAAACCAGGAGACTGGAAGGCAGGAGGTAAGTACAGGCTCTCAACTTGAGAGCATTAGAAACCCCACTCAAGGTCTCCCTGGAACTGAAGCCACAAGGGAAACAGGTGGGACTTGAGATCAGAGTTTAAGAGGGTATAATGAGGGAAAGAGATACTTATCTAGGACACCAGGACTTGGTCATCTTTACCCATCTTTCACTGCTCTGGACTCTAGTTTTGGGACAATCCATTCATCAGCTGGAACCCAGAAGAGTGTGGGGGCCTGAAAAAGATCAGCGTGACAGCGAAGAACCTCTGGCTCCCGGACATCTTCATCGTAGAGTTGTGGGTATTAGGCCAAGAAGAGGAAGATAAGTGTCCTGAAGAAAAGGACAGTGTCCTGAAGAGAACACACCAAGAGGGTGTGGCCTTCCAGGACTAGAATAGTGGGATGGAAGAGAGGCCGGAGAGTGAGGGAGGATTGGGGAGCACGGGATGACCGGAGTATGATGTCTTGGCAAAAATAGAAAGGGAGAAGGAACTAGAAGGGAAGTATACAGAGTGATAGAAAAAACAATGACTTTGGAGTCAGAGGACCTGGGTTCAAATCTCAATCCCAATGCTCAGGGCAAGTCACTTGATCTTCCTGAGCTTCAGTTTCCTCACCTGTAAAATTGAGGGGGTCGGGCTAGGTGGTCTCTGAGATTCCTTCCAGTTATAGAGATATGAGCCTCAGTCACGTCCCCTCTGGGCCTCAGTTTCTTCATCCATAAAATGAGGGGGTTGGGCTACATGGCCTCTGAGGCCCCATCCAGCTCTAGCTCTAGGATCTGTGACCCCACCTCCCATGCCTCTCCTATGCAGCATGGATGTGGACCAGACCCCACCCAACCTCTCTGCATTTGTGCAAAGCACTGGCCGGATCAGATATGATAAACCCATGAAGGTGACAAGCATCTGTAACCTGGACATCTTCTACTTCCCCTTTGACCAACAGAACTGTACCCTAACATTCAGCTCTTTCCTGTACACAGGTAAGCATGGTGGGATTTCCATAGACACCCTAGTGCTTAGCACAGTGTTTGGTATATAGTAGGCATTTAATAAATATTTATTGACTGACTGGTCAAATCTAATGAGGTGATGTGTGTGTGTATGTGTGTGAAGTGCTTTGCAAACCTTAAAGCACTACATATGTTAGTTATTATTAATTATTATTATTAATTTTGGTTGACACTCTCCAAATCACAGGGTTAGTAAAGACCCAGAAAGGGTCTCAAGAGATGATGTTGAAAATGTACCAAAGGGGGAGGTATGGAAGTTACAAGAGAGGAGGAAGGCCCAAAATGGTGTGGGTGGGTATGTGAGCCAGGAGCAATTCTGGAAACAGAATTGCAGAGTGGGAACCTGCACCCCAAAACTAGGATGAAATCTGTACCCCTGTTTGTCCACTGGAAGCTTCACTGAAGCATAGGGGACTCTGCTGACTTCCAAATCCATACCAATATGCCACGGAGAATGGCACTTTCAAGTGTGAAGAGTGTGCACATTTGTAGAAAGTGGCTTTGGAAAGCATCTTCCTGAGGACACAGCAGCCAAGTGCTGGTCTGCCTTACGTACCCTCAGTCCCAGCTCTACTGATTCGGTTGGGTCTCCTCTGCAGTGGATAAACTGCTGCTGGGCATGGGAAAGGAAGTGTGGGAGATCGCAGACAATTCGCGTGATATCATTCGGACCCAAGGGGAGTGGGAACTCCTGGGCATCACCAAAGCAACCCCACAGTTGGCAGTGGGCTCCAGTCTTTATGACCAGATCATGTTCTACGTGAGTCCAGATATCCTTGTTTTGATCCCTTCTCCCCAAGCAATGCCATTATGACTTGTTCCCGAGGCGCCCAACAGAGGGCTAGAATCCATCTTCGCAGGTCCAGTGAGTTGAGCACACCCCTTCACATATGTATGGGAAGAGAATTGTCGATGGGCAGAAAGTGTAGGGAAGGGCCTAAAAGCAGCACAAATGTGAATAACAGAGCTGGCCACCTAGATGCCCAAAGTCAGAGGTCCTGGGTTCAAGTCGAGACTTTCCTAGTATATAAGCTGAGATGAGTCACTTAAGGTCTGTGGTCTCAGTTTGTTCATCTGGAAAATGACTGGATGGCTTCTGGAGTCCTTTCTAAATCTATGAAACTAGAGAATTGTCACCAGATTAGATGAGCAGTGAGAGGTCCTGTCTGCCCCCCAAACATCGGAAGAGGTGGTTTTCCTGGAAAGGCAAGAGAAAGGCTGGAAAAGACACCAAGCACGAAGATGAAAATGCCCTTTGTTTCTGTGAGGACCGTAACTTTTATCTTGTGAAGAGGAAGAGGATTATCATTACGAGACTGCGTTACCAAGTGTAGTGAATGCTGTGAGACAAAGCAGTCTTCCTCCTTCCCTTACTAGTGAAGTCCAGAATAAATGCTGGCTTAGACAACAAAGTCAGGAGTTGTCACCAGAAGCCACAGTGAAAACGTACATTAGCTAAGTGATCTATAAGGGATCTGGAGTTCTGCCTGTCAGCACATTGCCGTAGATGAGGTGTTCAATTTAGGGACTTGGCACATGGCGTCCTGAAGGACTTATTCCCATATTTAATTGTATAATCCTGAGGTGCAGGGTAATCCGGAAGTTAATTAATAAAACTTCAACATGTCTCTCAATGAAATGAGCTTAGAATCCCTATCCCAGTTCATAAAATCAACTGGAGAAACTTTTCCTAGTAGTCATTATCATATCTCTCTAAATAGCAAATTCTTTCATGCCAACAGGCAGCATGTCACAGTGGAGAGAAGGCTGGCCTTGGAGCCAGGAAGACAGGTTCAAGTATTCCCTCCTGTGTGGTGCTAGGAAAATGATGTAACTTCTCAGTGTTCTGTCTAGGCAAATCTCTAAGCCTATAAGTTGAAGAAAAGGTATAATCCTGCACTGATTGTTAGAGGGAGTTTCTTCATCTTGAAATTTCCTATGCCAAAAAAATCACAGGTCCAATTCCTATCCTCATCCTATTAACAATGTAATTAAATATAAAACAAAGACACAGTTCATTATTTTTAATCATGTAATGACTTAGAATAATTATTTTAACTGTACAATTGCATTGATTGTTAGAGGGAGTTTTTTCATCTTGGAGTTTCCTATGCCAATAAAATTAGAGGTTCAGCTCCTATCCCTATCCTATTAATAATGTTATTAATTATAAAGCAAAGACAGACAATTATTTATAGTAATATAATAATTCATAATAATTATTTTAACTGTGCAAATTATCACAGCTAGAGTCATCTCAAACCATCCCTGTGGCAGCAGATGACTTCACTTCACTTCTGAGAACATAGTCCCACACCATTTAGTACACTTAGGATAACAACATCTCTACAAGAATCCCCCTCATATTCTTCACAAAATAAAGTCTCCAGTACTACAAAGGGCATCTTCATCTTCTTTCTTTGCATCTTCTTCAGCTTTTCTCCAGCCACAATAGGAAAACAACCTCTTCAGCTTTTCTTGAGCCCTCACTCTTAAGTCTCCCTCTATACTCACTCTCCATAAAATTCTCTATAATGTTTCTTCATAGAATAAGAGTTCTAACAAGTTCCTCCTCATCTTCTTCTCTTCATTTTCTCTATAAACTCCTTAAAGATCAAAGTTAAAGCATGAGCTTTTCTTGACTCCATAGGAAGAAGCCCCTCATAGAATAACAGTTGTAACCATAACTCTTTGCTTCTTAGAGAGACAATGCTGGCTTGTAAAGCTGCTGTAGAGGAGGCTTTTTACATAGGGATTACATAAGTAGGTAAAACACATAAAAAGGAAATATAAAGGAATTTTTGGGAGGACAGTACTAGCACCTGGGGTGGGGGGGAGGAGTTCAGGATAGTTCACAAGCAGGTAGTGGTCCTTGTGCTGAGCCTTGAGGGAGCCTAGGGATCCTATGAGGCAGAAGGGAGGAGGGAGAGGACAGCTGGTACAAAGGCAGAGATCCTGGAGATAGAATAGCATAACCAAGGAACAACAAATAGCCCCATCTGGATACAAGGCCGGGAATGGGCAATAAGCCAATAGGAAGTGGTTGGAGCCAGGCTGTGTGGGGCTCTTGAGATCAGGTAGGAGCTTGTGTTTCAGCCTCGAGGAAGTCTCTACAATTGACCAAGCAGTTTCAGGGCATGTTTCAATCCAGACTTTAAGGTTATCGCTGGTGTCTGTGTGTGGACGGGGCTGGGGGGAGAAAGACCCAAAAGAAGGCAGTGGCAAAAATAGAGGATAAATATGTTTCACACAATGGTCAAGGTCAGTCAATCAATCCATAAACACCTATTAAGCACCCACTGTGTGCCAGGCACTCTGTTAAGTGCTAATTCATAGAAAAGCAGACCTTCAGTGGTGAACCTGAGATGAGAGGGACTAGCTTAGTCAGAGAGGGAAGGAATCATTCTTTACTGTGAAGTTTTGATGAAGACTAGCCCTAACTGCTGCCCCCATCAAGCTCAGACACCCTTCAGTTCCCATTTCCCCCATCTCCCTCCCCTTTTCCAGGTGGCCATCCAACGACGGCCCAGACTCTATGTCATAAATCTTCTGGTGCCCAGCGGATTTCTGATAGCAATCGATGCCCTAAGCTTCTTCCTGCCAATTGAGAGTGGCAACCGGGCCCCTTTCAAGATGACCCTGCTGCTGGGATATACTGTCTTCCTGCTCATGATGAATGATTTATTGCCACCCAGTGGCACCCCCCTCATCAGTATGGCTCTCTCCACTGTGGGGAGGAACAAGAGAGGGAAGGAGAGAAGTGGGAGGGTGCGGGGCGCAAGGGATCCTAGGAAAGAGTATTATTATAGGATTGGGGTTGGGATTGGGGAAAGAGGCCACAGGAGGAGGTTGGAGATCACTCTGCCCCTTCCTCACTGAGCCCCCTCCTCATATGACCCACAGGTGTGTACTTTGCTCTGTGCCTGTCCCTGATGGTGGTCAGCCTGCTGGAGGCTATCTTCCTTACCTACCTTCTGAATCTGGTTACTACGCAGCCGCCACCCATGCCCCACTGGCTCCATTCACTGCTGCTGTGCTATCTCAGAATAACAGACTGCTACAGGAAGTCCCAGAAAGAAACCAGGGGCACTGGGCCCAACCCCATCCATCTGCCTGGTAATTGGCACCAATACAGCCACACTACTAGTCTTCTTTTGCCCTGACACCTAAATAGTTCCACTTCTCTGTTCCTAATTGTGCCATCCTTCCCAACCTGTGACTGAGCCCTTATGCTCAGGTTACAGGAAGCTAAGAACAATGGGCCAGTTCAAGCAAAGTGAAACATAAAGAGTTTAAATATAAAGCCCTATGCTTGGGTTCAAAGAAATCAAATGAACAAGCACAGGATTGGGGAGCCACAGCAAGATAATAAATCACATGAAAAAGATCTGGGCGTCTTAGGTGAGCACAAATTCCATATGAATCAACACTGACAGGATTGTCCAAGAAGTGAATGTCGTCTGATGCTGCATTAATTCAAGCATAGCATTGCAAACAAAAAGATGACTATCCAGCTGACTTCACTCTAGTCAGGGCACATCAGGGATGTTTTGGTCAGTTCTGGGTCCCACACTTTAGGAAGGACATTGATAAGCACAAGAGGGCTCAGAGATGCAACCAGGATGGTACAGGGACACAAAATCCTGGTTCTGAGGGGATCAATTAATAAAAGTGGCTGGAATTTACATGTCCCTTTAAATTTCACAAAACATATCTGAGCTTCACAAATGATCCTTTGAAGTAGGTATTATAGATAAAATTCCCATATTCCCATTTTAAAGATGAAGAAAGTAAGGCCCAAAGAGTTTAAGTGACTTGATTATGCTCTCTCTCTCTCTCTCTCTCTCTCTCTCTCTCTCTCACACACACACACACACACACACACTAAAAATCTATGATTCTCTCTATAGGGCTGATGGAGCCAGTGGTTATGGCAGCATGGGTACCAGGCTCTAGTGAGGCTGGGCTAAATGGAGACCCGAGATCAACAAGGGCACCGTTGGAAGAGCAGGCCCAGGGGCAGCCAATGGTTAACTTGTGGGGGACATTCTGCCTTATTCTGGACTCACTGCTCTTCTGGGTTTATCTGCTGTTCATGAGCTCCTCTCTCATCACAGTCATTGTTCTCTGGAGCTCCTAGAAGTATGGTAACCCCACCCCCAACTTCTGCTTACGGTGAACAATAAACCATCCTTTCTTCCCCTGTCCCAATGGCCATTCCTGCCCATGCCATCCTCAGTTTGCCCCAAGTCAAGTCAACCAGCTTCATCCTGGCCCAGGGCAGTTTCCTGACTCCTCTAAAGCCAATATTCTTGCTCCTCCCCTCCTATAGCTTCCTCTGCCCCTTCCAGCCAGACCTAACCTTTTTATCCCTTGAGAAACCTGCCCAGGGTAGCCGCCCATCATTGAGTTGTCCTAATAAATCATTTTGCAGAGAGCACTGGTTCCTCAGAGTATTTCTCACAAGCATGCACAAAATGCTTGGGAAGCTAGGGATGAGCTGAGACTCCTGGGATGAGAGTCTTGCCCACTTATTATGGCAAAATATCTGTTGTCCCAGACTAACAAGAATCTTTATTAATTTCTGATTGTTTTTCAGACTTTTCTTGGGAAAACAACTATTTTGTTCTAATTTTAAATTCCTAGCAAGTATTTATAAGGGTACACAACTTTTTGGTAAAATTCAAATTTAAAAATTAAAATTAAAAATTAAAATTTTAACTTAAATTTAATAAAAAATCAAATAGCATAGTGAATGAAGTGGCTAAAAACATTGTTCTGTCATTCGCCATGAGGCACACACTCTCCAGGTGACCACACTATGAGTGAGGTGGGGAATGTGTGCAGAGAGCATGCCTGAGTCAGGATACATTAACACGAGACACCTGACCAGGGCACATGCAGAGAGGGCACTACACTACTGGGTGGGGAACATGTGAGGCCAGGAAACATGGAAGAGAGGGAACCCCAAGAACGCACGTGGACAGGGACCATTCATTGGCAGGCAGACTTTGACCTTGGAAGTGCAGTCTCTGGTGGCCTCTCTGCTGGGTGTGTTATCTGTGCTGGGCACATTGTCTCTTCAGCCCATTGTCTCTGATGAATGTATCTTCTATCAATATAAATGCTAGCTATCATTATCTTCTGATCTCCTGATACCTGTTGGGCTTTCTTTTACCAGCTTTTTCAAGTCCAGCTATTCCTATGTCTATTCCCATCTACTAGGGTGTAGTAGCTAGAAAATCCCACCCCAACCAGGAGGAGATGCCCCCTTTTTATTGTATGTCAGTGGGCTATGAGCTACCACGCTCAGGTGTGCCATCAAAAAAGGCTCATGTACAAAATGGATCAAGGACCCCAGATCAGGGGCTAGCTGCCTTTCCTTCAGTTATAACACTTCCCCTGACGTTCCTTGAGTCTCCTTCCCTGCTGGCACTTTCCAGTAGGCGATTCCTGGGTAACAAAGGAGATATGTTAGGGGAAAAACTAATGAGAACCCCATGTTCTTTTCTATTTCATCTGAAACAGCTAGTTTACTCAAATCTAATGAATAAAGGCGTGTCATAAATCAGAACACTTCTGTATACTTAGACATTTTAGAAATGATTAAAAGCAAAACCAAACCTACCCCAAGTGTTGGATTTTGTTGCTAGAAGAAATCCCATGCTAACTTGGCACGTTTCTTCTGCTGACTATGATACTATAGGTTCCTCCCCAGTTCCTCTCCTGGGTACTACCCCCTACTCATACACATACATGTTGGTTCTCCAGAGAGCCAGTCACCCCCAGGTCCTTATTCCTAAAACTATATAGCTCATGACCTCCCCCTGCCCCACCCCTGTGTGTTTTTTATAGTCACCCAATAGATATAATTTTGTTACTGTTGTCCAGTTGTTTCAGGCTTGTCTGACTCTTTGTCACCCCATTTGGGGTTTTCTTGGCAGAGATCCTGGAGTGGTTTGCCATTTCTTTCTCTAGTTCATTTGACAGATGAGGAAACTGAGGCAAAAAGGGTTAAGTGATTTGTCCAGGGTCACAGCGCTAGTAAGTGTCTGAGGCCAGGTTTGAACTCAGGAAGATGAGTCTTCCTGGTTCCAGGCCCAGCACTCTGTCCACTGCAGCACCCAACTCCTAATAGATATAATTAGCTCAAAGCAAAGGCATTTACAGAGATAACATCATAGGAACAAAATATTACTCCATAAACCTATGGTGTGCTCTCCTATAAGGACTTTCAGTGTCAGTGAGAAGAGTAGCTTTCACAAAGAGTGTGCAGCACACGGGTAAACACACATAGACAACACACATGGTCCATGTGACTCACACCTCAGGCACAGAAGAGCCATGTTGGCCTCTTTTGCTTCAGGGGTCCTCACACTACTCCCCCTGTGGGTAACAGCTTGGCTGAGCAGGCCATTCAACCAAGCTACCTGGGCCTCCTCTGCATCTCAGCTCCCAACTGCCAGGGCAAATTCTCCCTTGAATTCCTAGCTGGTGTTCCCTGCTCCTGCCGGAGGTCACACCCTTCATGACCACTTCCTGTCTTGACTCTCTCCTGGGCCCTGCTCCCACCACATTCCATGATTTTATCAATTAGGCCAAGGGAAAGAGAATTGATCAGGGGCTCCCCGATGAGCTCCAATCACCACTCCGTGATTCGATGGAGGCAGCCCGACTCTTTGGACATTCCCCATTGAAATGCCTGCACCTTTTGGGGGTTGGGGGACATGTAGAATGGCAATATTCTCTTGGATAGCATTTTAAGGGGAGTAATAGTTTTCTGAGAATAAAACACTTACCGAAGTGGGATAGAGTCAGGAAGGGGACCGAGGATTAGAAGAAGAGGTGCCTGCTTTGATCAGACCTCATCTACAGCATCATATTCCATTTTAGGTGCCACATCTTAGAAGGGACATTGATTAAACACATCCAGAGGAGAAAAACCATGGAGGTAAAGGAAGTCTAAAATACATTTGAACATGAATCAGGAATGTGTATTTCAGAAAAGAGAAGACTTCAGAGAAACCTCAGCATTCCCACATGTTTCGAGGAGATGGGGAAGTAGGCTGAGTGTTCTTTGTTTGACCCCAGAAGGCAGAAGCAAAAATGAAAAGTGGAAGTGGTGAATTTAGGTTTGATATTGGGGAGAAAAAACCCCAAAGAACTTCCTAATAATTAGAACTGTTCAGAGGACTTTGGAGTCAGACCTGAGTTTGAATCCTTGCTCTCCCAATTACTGCTTGTGAATCTGGGCAAAACACTCAACCTCTCTGGTCCTCAGTTTCCTCATCTGTGGTCTTTCCTTCCTCTCTTCCCCCCAAAAAGAATGAACAAAGTGGATTTGAACACAACACCTGATTCTCTGACAAGACTCCGTAGCCATAGAGCCTCCAAGGCTCTGAAAAATCTGGGATGTCAACCATGGAGGTATTTTTGGTCCACAGATGCTGTTCACTAGCCATGTTGCTAAACACCAACATAAGCTAGCTTTCACAGCAAGAAAGCACAGTGTTCAAGCATTTCAATTTAATTTACACTGTCACTGTGAAGGATGGTGGCCATTTGATGGCGTAAGTAAAATCCTGTCCCCTGATTATAGGAAGGGGGAAGGGCAGTGTAGAAGAGCATTGGATATTCAGAAGGGAGCAAATCTAGGAACCAGAGTGGGGAGGGCTTTTCAGACAAGGTCAGTGGTGCAATTTTGACATCAGTGTGTTACAGACCAGCTGACCTGAAAGAGGAAATTGGTTTAGGAAATGGATCACAAGTCTGGCACTGAGGCATGATATTAATAGCAATGGTCAGAGGATTTCAATTGTCCAGCCATCTGCCAGAGTGATCTCACGTGAGTGTCATGATCTCTCTCTCCCTCTCTCTCTCTCCCCCTCCCCTCCTTCTTCATCCTCTCTCTCTCTCTCTCATCAAATTTATAGATGGCTCAAAGCTGAGAGAAATCATTAAAATACTGGATAACATTGTTTGAATCAGAGGTGCCCTGGCAAATGTTCAAAAACTAGTTCTCAAAAAAAATCTTCACACATGCATTTTAAGTTTAATCTGCATCATTAACATTTTATTCATCACTTTCTTAAACCTAGACAATCAACAGCAACAAAAATAAATCAAGCCCAGCTTTGTGGCATTTACCTGTTTATATAATGTTCATATTAAAAATTCAACAATTGGCCATTGAGAGCTCGTTCAAGCTGGCTCCTGCACACCTCTGGTTAGAATCTAAAAAGATCTAGACAGGCAAGAATATCATACCAAATCTAAGAATATTTAAGTCAGTAGATACACATTTAAAGTCTTGTATTTGGGCTCAAAAAGTCAATTCCCACATACGAGATGGGAAGGCACGGGCAGATGACATTTGGCCTGAAACAAGATCTGGCCAGTTTCAGTGGACTTGAAATCTCGGTATGAGTCAGCGGGATGATAAACCAAACGATGCTAATGGGATTTGGGGCTGCCTGGAGAGGCAGAGCTTACAGCAGCGAGAATGTGCTGCTGTTGTTGTTCAGTCCTGCCTGCATCTCCTTGACCCTATTTGGGGTTTTCTTGGCAAAAATACTGGAGTGGTGTGCCATTTCCTTCTCCAGCTCATTTTACAGATGAGGAAACTGAGGCAAACAGGGTTAAGTGACTTGCACAGTAAATAGCTGAGGCCAGATTTGAACTCAGGGCCTGCTGACTCCAGGCCCTGCACTTTATCCATGGCACCATCTAGCTGCTGCATCCTGCTATATTCTATCCCAGTCAGACCACATATAGAATGTTGTGTTCAGTTCTGGGCACCACAGTTCAACAGTAAGCTGAAATAAGCACTGATAAGCTTTAGAGCAACCAGAATGACAAAGAACCTTGAGTGCAATCCATAACAATCAATCACTCAACAAGCATTTATTAAGAGCCTACTGTATGTTAGGCAGGGCAGTTAGGTGGTGCAGTGGGTGGATCTCTGGGCCTGGAGTCCAGGAAGACTCATCTTCCTGAGTTCAAATCTAGCCTCAGATATTTACTGGCTGTGTGACCCTGGGCAAGTCAGGGTTTGCCTCAGTTTCCTCATCTGTAAAGTGAGCTGGAGAAGGAAATGGAAAACCACTCCAGTATCTTTGCTTAGAAAACCGCCGATGGGGTCACAGAGTTAGACATGACTGAAAAATGACCATGCAACAACAAAGAAGCAGAGATGAAGGAGGGGTGCACTTTGGGCACTGGGGGCTGACCAGGGCAAAGGTGCAGGCAGGAGATGAAGGGCATGTGTGATGCACAGAAGGAAAGCTAAGATGGCTGGACTGAAGAGTGTGGCTAAAAGAATAGTGTCCAATGAGTCAAGAAAGATAGGATGGGTGCAGGGCAAATTGTGAAGGACTTTAAAAGCCCAAGAGAGGAGCAGACCTGTTCCCAGAGTCAATGGGAAACTGCTGAAGTGGTCTTGTTTTTAAAATTGACATGGCTAGTTTTGAACTTATGGAAAATCACTCTGGCAGATGTGTGGGAGAGGGACTGGAACAAGGAGATGCTTTAGGCAGAGAGGCTGATGGGAAGGCTGCTGCCACAGCCAAAAGATGGGAGATAATGAGGCAACGAGGATCAGCTGTCAGCTGGGAAGCCCTTTGGGGACTTGGGTTTAACTGGCTGGCCACTAAAATCTCTTTCAAAGCTAAAATCCCATGATTCTATGAAGATGTGTGGACACAGGATGGACACATGCATGGTGGCATGGCCCTATAAGCAGAGGATTCAAACTCGATCTTCCAGACTCTAGATTTACCGCTCCACTGCGCCCCCTAGCTGCATAAGGCTAGCGTCAGCGATGCTAAAGCTCAGAATGAGCAGAGGTCAGGCCGGAAAGCCAAAGAAAGGGGCTTTTTAAGGCTCTCTTAGCAGAAAGAGAAGTACCAGAGAAAGGAGGGGGTCACTGCCTAGGGGGATGGTACAGTGAGGGCCAGGCGCCAGGAGAAAACAGAGCTGCTCAGTTTTATTTTGCTTCTGCTTTCTCGGCCAAGGATGGTAAGGGATAAAATAAAGTCCTAATTAAGGAGTGGACGTCCATGATAATGAAGGAGACAGAACGTGAGCCTTGGGCAGCCCCTGAGGAGTTCATGTGACCCAGCCCAGGTGAATCTGGTCCTTGTGTCCTCAAAGCTCGGGCGAGGGGGGGGGGGTGGGGCATGATTTCTGAGCCACCATGAGAGACTGGGGAAAGCGGGAGAGACATTGAAAGACTGCAGAAGGGCACAGAAACATTTAAATACTGACAGTTTCTATGCCAGCTAAGAATCCTACCAAGCAACAAAAGCAATTTCTTGCAATGATTCCTATACAATATATCTGCATATGCCTAGAGTCGAACCAATCCATACAGAGGCAGCCCTCGGGACTGTGGGGCCCTCTGCCAGGGGAACTTTAGACAATCCTTCCTCTGCGCTTTTTGCTTTCTCCCCCCAAGAACAGTGGCTCCAGGCTACGGTTTTGCTTGGTCCAGTGATAAGTCAGGGCTGCCAGACAGAGGCCTAGCTGGCCCGGTGTTGGCCCAAACGCCTTCCATCTTGGAGCAGAGCCAGAGCTATGGTCCAAACTGGGGACAAGGTCGGACCTTCTTTCCATGACCTTCTCTGGCCACTAAGGCCATTGCCCAGGGAGTGGTCACCTGAAACCAGCAATATTCAAAGCCGGAACTCAAGGTGTGGCCTGTGTTCCTTTAAGCCCCAGGCTTCTTGAGCTCTGGCTGAATCCCCAGATAAGCTAAATCACGGAAGATGGAAGGAGGCTGGCCTCACCAGGAGGGATGGCTCCTATGTCTCCTCCTCAGCCTTTTGCTTCAAGGTAAGTTGGGGTCAAGTGTGGACATAGGATCATAGATTTAGAGATGAAAGGGACCTCCAGTCCAGCTCCCTCGTTTTACAGCTGAGGAAACTGAGGCCAGGGAGGTCAAACTCGTAGGACCATAAGACCTTAGATCTTGAGCTGGAAGGGACCTCACATTTTATAGGTGAGGGACCCGAGGTTCAAGGACAGCAAGTATCTGCTCAAAGTTACGCAGTTGGTAAGCATCAAAGATAGGATTTGAACCCAGGTCCTGTAAGTGTCAATGCTCTTGCTGTTAGAGCTAGGAGGAGCCTCTGAGGAGTGCCTGGGAAGCTCTTTTAGCCCCCAGGCCAAGGAGCACACTTTGAATTGGCATCTCTATGGTGATGCTCTGAATTGAAGGCTGGACCTCAACTTCCCTAGTCCAAAAAGAAGAAAACCCGAAAGGATAATGAAAACAGGGGCTTCTCTGAGGCTTTAAGAATTCTAAAGCACTTTCCGCACAATCGCCTGGGAGGGAGTAAAAATATGGTCCTGGCCCTTTTATAAATGAGGAGACTAGGTCTTGGCTGTCACTTTAATCAGGAGTGGGCTCCCTCTGAGCAGAGGCCTTCAAGCAAAAGCTGGATGGGCTTTGGAATCAGAGATCCAGAAGCAGAAAGGACCCCAGAGGCCACCTAGCCTGACACCTTTATTTTACAGACAGAGAAACTGAGGCACAGAGAGGATCAGACACCTACCTAAGTTCATATAGCAAGCAAGGGCTGGAAGTGTGATTCAAACCCAGCTCCTCGCCCTTAGCAGCCCTCATCCTTCCCACACCGCCTCGCCCTCGCGGTCACAGAAGCAATGAGTGTGGGCAGGGCTGAGACTCAGGCCTCCGGCCTGTTCTTTTTCTCTAGGTCTTCTTGCTTCCCAGGAGCTAGGGGCAGCTCCATAGTCTAGCAAAGGGGAAGGTCAGGAAAAGCCTCTTCTGTGGAGTGGCAGTGGATAGAGCGCTGACCCTGGTGTCAGGAAGATGTGAGTTCAAATCTAAGCCCAGACACTTACTAGCTGCGGCACCCTGAACAGGTCATTTTACTTTAGCGTGCCTCAGTTTCCTCATCTGTAAAATGTGGATAATAAAAGCCTCCAACAGCCAGGGTTGTCATGAAGATCAAATGAGGTTATATTTGTAAAGTACTTTGCCCACTTTAAAATGTTACATAAGGGTGAGCTATTTTTCTTTTCTTTTTTATGTTAATTTTTAAATAAAATTTTGAGTTCCACATTTTCTCCCTCCCCTTACCCCTCCCTGAGACGGTAAGCAATTTGATCTAGGTCATATATGTGCGATCCTGTAAGACCCAGAGCTGCTCCTCTTCTAATTGCCCTCTGACCTCTCTGCTGTCTTGCTGACATGCACACTGGCTCACTCCTCTCTCTTTCCACCTAGAAGCCTCACCCCCTGGGTCCTTTCCTCTGCACACACCTAGAGCTCCCTCCAGGTACAGCCTCTATCCCCACAGTGGCCAACTTACAATAACCCTTACTTGTCCCAGAGGCCCTTACAGCCTAATTCTAAGGGTCTGTTGGTCAACACACATTTACTGAGTACCTACTATGCGCCAGGCACTGTGTGGGATCCAAAGGGATTCAAAGAAAGGCGGAAGACAGTCCCTAACCTCAAGAAGCTCACACGCTGATGGGGAAGACAAGCTGCCCACCACCATGGATACAGATCTATAAAGCATCAATGGGAGGTGATCTCAGGGGGAAGGCACCAGCAATGGGACAGGCCTCACGCAGAAGGTGGCATCTGAGCTTACTCTTAGAGAAAGTCAGGGAAGGCCAGAGGCAGAGGTGAGCAAAGAAATCATCCCAGAGCTGGAGGTCAGCTGGAGAAGAGGGAGAGGTGGGAGACAGAAGGTCATGCACAAGGAAGGCAAGAAAATGTTGCTGGATCATAGAGCATGGGGGGCCTAAAGTGTAAGAAGCCTGGAAAGGTTGTGATGAGTTTTAAAAGCCAACCAGGATTATTTTTGACCCTAGCAATAATACAGAACTGTTGGGGGTTATTGAGTTATATGGTCAGACTCATGCTTTAGAAAGTCACTGGATGGAGGATGTATTGGAGTAGGGAGAGATTGGAGTGAGGGAGACCAGTGAGGGGGCTTTTGCAAGAGTTCAGGGAAGCGGTGGTAAGACCTGAACCAGACATCAATGAGCATGTCGCTAAGGGATAATGACAAAATGTGGTAACAGATTGTATAGATGGGCTGAGTACGAGAGAGGAATCTAGGAAGACACCATGACTGTTAGCCTGGATGACTGGAAAAACAGACAGCAACAGTGATGGGATGGCTCAAAGAGGAGTGAGCTTGGGGTAGGGTGGGGGCAACGCTGACAAGGTCTGATTAAGACTGGCTATGTTTGCAATGCCCACAGTTCATCCAATCTGAAATATTCAAGAGGTAGCTGGGGATGCAAGACTGGAGGTCAGGAGAGAGGGTAGGGCTGGGGATGCTGACATGAAAGCTGAAACCTTCAGGGGTTTCAGGAAGTCAACGATGTCAAGGAGTCTGGGAAATCAAGAGGGAATGGAACAAAAAGTATTGAAAAATACTTGTCGAACTGAACTAGGGATGTCACTTAGCCTCCCACGTATCTTGAGCCCTTCCACTACGTGACTGCTTCACATCTCTCCTTTCTAGGATGTAGAGGACTCAGAGATCCAGGCCAACTTATCTTTGACTTGGAGGGAAGGTTGAGGGCAGAAGAAAGCAATGGAGGGATGGCAGACAAGGCTGGGGAGGCTGGGAAGAAGGGAAGGAAGGAAGGGAAGGTAGAGTTCAGGGGCTGTCACTGGCTTCAGGCTGAGTTTGCATGTGGGTGAGTTTTACATATAGGGGAAGTACGGTCTGAGCACAGACCACAGTGCCTTCCGCCATTTGCCTATCAGCCAATCCCACATTCTTTGATCCAGGTAGGAAGGGGTCATGTACCCATTCAAACACACTGAGATATTGGCTCTGGGTTCATTTGCATCCCCTTGGACATTCTTTTTTCCAGGACAGAAATGACTGGAGACTGAGAACTACTATTTAGTTATCTTACCATCTGTCAAGAGTTACTGTCAATATCCTCAGATGCTCATATTTCTCCATGGTGATTGGCACCTCTGCTCCCACTTCCCATTGTCTCCATGAGTTGCTCCCGTGACTCTAGTGACTCAACCACCATGAACACAGAATCGGGTCTAGATAACTCACCTGGAGTCCTGGAATGAATCCTCGAATGCTCTTGAGGGTGGTGCTTAACACCATGCTTTCACTCCTGCTAACATGCTCATCTCTTCCACACAATCACCTCTTCCCACATAATTGCCACTTCCACACAGTCACTTCACAAACCAAACACTGACCTTCCACCTTTTGGAAAACTCAGCCTCTACAATTCATTGTAGACACCCACATACCAGCTTCCTAACACACCTACTTCAATTACCAGCATCAGGATAACGTTTTAACAGCTTTATAATCCAAGGAGCGATCAAGGATTATGGACAATAGTGTGTCTCTTTTGTCTTCCATCTTCCTTTCCATGTGGCTGTTCCCATAGTCTAATACAAGATTTCAGGGCTTTGAATTTCTAGTGATGGGGGTTCATGGGCTTGAATGGGAGGGCAACCCTCTCATGTAAAAAGCAACATCTTTTATCTTACAGGTTCTCCTACCTTCACACAAAGCAGCAACACTTTCACCATCAACTGCTCAGGGTTTGATGTACATGGATGGAACCAAACGGCTTTTCAGCCGCTGTTTGACAGAAAGGCCTTCAGACCAGTTATCAACATCAGTGACCCCACCAGGGTCAACATATCCTTCACCTTATCTGCCATTCTGAAGGTGGTAAGTACCCTTTAATCTTGCCATGGCCCAGAACACAGCACCCAAACCTGACTGCCCTCTTACTCCCTCAGCCAAAATTAGTCTGATCCAATGTTGAGCATTGACCTAGTAGGTTCCAATCTATTGGAGAGATTTTTCTGAAACTTAGGGAAGAGATAATCTAAGGTGACATTTCTAGAGTAAATGAAATTTTTCTCTATTTGAACATGTCAGAAATCCTTCATTAGTCACCCATACCCCATGACCAGCCTATTCTCTCTAACCCTCCATCTCTTTCCTGTGACTTATTTGTTTGGACCTACATTTTTTTTCTCCTGGTTAATCATTGAAAATCAGAATTATCCCAAAGATAACCTGGGACGAGCATAGGGAAGGATGGCTGGATCTGATTACTGACCTAACAATCCTGGATGGGAATCTCTTTTGTCAGGATGCACAGATTCAGCTCCTTACCTCATTCATCTGGCTTGAGTTGGTAAGATCCCCTCTCTTCCCATGGCCCCTTCTCTTCTCAATTTCTTCTGCTTTTTCTAATCAAATCACGTTCTCTATAGCTATTAGTGCCCTGAAAATTAGACAAGTCTGCTCAGATCTGAAGCCACAAGGTTTCTAGGCAGCTCAAAAGACAGTGATGGAAACCTTAGAGGGAGGACAGTATCATCAAAATGGCAGAAACCCCCAAAGTGAGAATAATCTCTTAGCTCTGCAGCATCATGCTAAGATGAGGCTCACATGTCATATAGAATACATTGAGTCTCTCTATGATAAAGACCATTGAGGGATCAATGGAAGGTAGATAAGATTGCATCAGAGAAAGGGGGAATCATCAGGAATAGAAGTGAGTAAGGGGAAGGGAGCAGAGGCTTAGTGGAAAGAGTACTGAGCTAAGAGTCAGCAGCCTGGGTTTCTAGTCCTGACTCTGATAATAATTGAAGGTGTGACCTTGGGCAGATCACTTAACCTTTCTTAGGTTCAGGTTCTTCATCTTTAAACATAAGGAGTTAGACTAGATGGTTCCTAAGGTCCTGTTGGACTAGAGGGACCTGATGATTTCTAATGTCCTGTCCTTCCCCTAAAATTCTGTGATTCTAACTGTAAGTGTAAAAAGGAAAGCAAAAGGGAGAAGCTACTTTCCCAAATTAACTCAGGGCTCCAGTCACTCCTCAATGCCTGTTTCTACATTGCCTGGGGCTCTAGTTCTGGGACAACCCATTCATCAGCTGGAACCCAGAGAAGTGTGGGGGAATCACCGAGCTCGCTGTGGCAGCTGATAACCTCTGGCTTCCAGACATCTTCATCGTAGAGTTGTGAGTACCAGAGTTGGGGAAAACAAGAAGGAAACTATCCCTAGGCAAAGCATCTTATACAAGGGTAGGGGAAAACCACCATATTGGGACAATGATGAGACTCTACACATACAAAAGACGGTAACTTATGGAGAGATCACTTCCACAAAACCTAGCCTAGGATAGTTGAGTGTTGGGGAGATAAGGGAGTCACTGGTGGAGATGGGGACCAGGGGAGTGGGATTAGTTGGCATCAGAGGAATTGGAGAAGAAAGCTCCATTGGCTACTTTCTTCATACAGCATGGACATTGATCAGACCCCATCAGATCTTGTTGCATATGTGAATAGTAAAGGTCACATCAAGTATAAGAAACCAATGAAGGTGACCAGCATCTGTAACCTGGACATCTTCTACTTCCCCTTTGACCAGCAGAACTGCACTCTGACCTTCAGCTCTTTCCTCTACACAGGTGAGCTAGAGTTGGAGTGGCCATCTGAATCAAGGTGACCAGTGGAGGAATTGAGAGAAAATGAATGAATGAATGAAAAAGCATTCATTAAACACTACCTATTTGCCAAGCACTTTGCTCAGTGCTAAGGATACAAATATAAGAGCAAAGACAGTACTTGTCCCCAGAGATTTTATCTTCTTATGAGGGGAGACCACCCACATGGGGAGTGGTAGTCAGCAAGGAGTATTTCGGGCAGATTCAATGACAAATGTTATCCACCTCTTGACTGAAAAGTGATAATATTTTGGACATGGCCAATGTGGGACTTTCTTTAGCTATGCTATTCATATTTATTATACAGGTTGTTTTTCTTGTTTTCTTTGTGGTTTATGAGAGGGACATAGGAGGAAGAGAAAGTAGTTAACTAACCACTAAGTTAGTTAATTGAAAAAAGCAAAATTTAATTTTCAAAAATTCCAATGACAAAACCCCAGACAAAGGTTGAGTGGATTGGGTGTGTGGGTGGAGGGGTTTAGATGGAGGGAGAGCAAAGAAGATGAAGGATTTGTCCAGTTTACTGCTTGAGGAGAGAAAAGAAGACAGAGAGCAGTGATGAAATGAGAAACTGAATGAGTTGGCTCTCCTCTGCAGTGAATCACATGTTGTTGGGCATGGACAAGGAAGTGTGGGAGATAACAGACACTTCACGCCATCTCATCCAGACCCAAGGGGAGTGGCAGTTGCTGGGCATCAACAAAGCAACCCCAAAGTTGGTGGTGGGATCCAGCTTTTATGACCAGATCATGTTCTATGTGAGCCTGGAGTATATGACTTTGAGACCTTACAAACACCCAATCCCACCCTTGCTAGGATCTTCACCAAAACCATACCTCTTCAATCAATCAATCCACAAGTATATATTTAACAAGCACTATGTGTCTGGCACTGTGCCATCCCTTCCTGTCAGCCAGCCTCAGCTCAGCTCCAATTCTCTCAAACCAAATGTCCTTCCTTCTGACCTCCTACAGTTTCCTTCAGCCCAGTGATTCAGCTCAGACCCAAGCCTCAGCTGCACTGTAATTGAATTGACCTAATTAATCCTTTTGCAGGGGGATACAAAGACAATCCTTTTGCTGGGGATACAAAGCCCCTCAAGGAGCTTATAGTCTAACCAGTCCCTCCAGTCCCAGAAGCCTTCAGTCAGAATTTCTTGTTGCTTCATGCCTAGGACCAGCTTCCCCTCCCATGAAAGACATCTCAACACTGCCCTACCCTATGGCACCAAACCATCCCTTCCCCCAGGTCCACTGTGCATAACCTGAATCCCTTGAGCATGTGTAGGCAGCTTCTGAGGACTGGCTATATGTTGTGTCCCATTCAATTTGGGGCAATATTCTCATTGGGTTCTGGTCAAAGTGGAAGGTCGTCTGTGGAACACTCATTGTTCTCTACATCCAGAGCAGCTTCCTCTTAATTCCCCCATTTCCTCCTTCTCCCTCCCCTTTTCCAGGTGGCCATCCAGCGACGGCCCAGACTCTATGTCATAAATCTTCTGGTGCCCAGCGGATTTCTGATAGCAATCGATGCCCTAAGCTTCTTCCTGCCAATTGAGAGTGGCAACCGGGCCCCTTTCAAGATGACCCTGCTGCTGGGATATACTGTCTTCCTGCTCATGATGAATGATTTATTGCCACCCAGTGGCACCCCCGTCATCAGTATGGCTCTCTCCACCGTGGGGAGGAACAAGAGAGGGAAGGAGAGAAGTGGGAGGGTGCGGGGGGCAAGGGATCCTGGGAAAGAGTATTATTATAGGATTGGGGTTGGGATTGGGGAAAGATGCCACAGGAGGAGGTTGGAGGTCACTCTGGCCCTCCCTTGCTGAGACACCCCCCCCCCACAATGATCCTCAGGTGTGTACTTTGCTCTGAGCCTGTCCCTGATGGTGGTCAGCCTGCTGGAGGCTATCTTCCTCACCTACCTTCTGAATCTGGTTACTACGCAGCCGCCACCCATGCCCCACTGGCTCCATTCACTGCTGCTGCGCTACCTCAGAGCAACAGCGGGCTCCAAGAGGTCCCAAAAGGAGAATGGGGGTCCTGACCCCAACCCCATCCACCTGCCTGGTAAGTGCCATCAGCACCACCTTTGTCTCTTGTTCCAGACTCCTAATCCCTCTATTTTCTCTTTCCCAGTGATGGTCCTTCCAATTATGGTGTCCATTCCAATGTTAAGCTAAGTTCTCATCTTCCCTACAGGCCTGAAGGAGCCAGGGGTGAAGGCAGGCCCAGCTAAGGCTTGGCTGAATGGGGACCCCCACTCCACATGGGCACAGCTGGAACATCAGCAGAAAGTTGACATTTGGGTGAAATTCAGCCTTGCTCTAGACACTCTGCTCTTCTGCATCTACTTGATATTTATGATCTCCTCTCTCATCACAGTCATTGTCCTCTGGATCAACTAGAAATATACTCTCCCCCTCCCCCCACCAGCACATGCCAACACCAGCTTTCAACTCTCCCTGACTTTGTGGACTGCCAGAACTCATCCTCTTACCCAAAATCCAGTGATTTCCCACATCCCTGCTGCCGCAGGGTACACAACTCCATCCCTTCCTTCCAGCCAGCTTCAGCTTCACCCCATCTGCCTCAAACCCAGTGTCCTTCCTTCTCACCTACTACAGTTTCCTGCAGCCCAGTGATTCAGCTCAGACCCAAGCCTCAGCTGCCCTGTAATTGAATTGACCTAATTAATCCTTTTGCAGGGAATATTTGTTCCTTAGAATATTACATTACTGGTAAAGACAATTCTTGGATCCAGTCGAAGCTTAGTTATTCCAGACAGATAAGAATCAAATGGCTTTTTTTTAAAGACTTCTAGCATCTATTTGTGAAGTAAAAATAGAATTTTAATTGTAAAAACAGATTTTAAATAAATTATCCCAAAATATTGACCAATATGGTTGCTTTTTATACTGAAGCAAGGAGAGGAAATGGAATCCCATGTTATTGCTTTTTTCAAAATTACTTAAAATCATTTCTTCAATTTGAATCAATCTGTGGCCTAACTGATATGGTTATTCCCTCCTGGATACAGATTATGGCCCATCAATTTCTCCTCATCCTGCATGATTCTTGTCAATGTCTTTCCATAAATCCTTCATGTAGAATCTCTCTAACAAGGTAGAGACCTTCTCCCTTGACAGTGACTCCCAATATGTGTGAGGCAGAGATTCCTGGGGGACCAGGGTTACCTCCAAAGGGGAACTCTTCAGTTAAGCATTTTCCCAGTGAAGACTAACTGTCTAACTCTAACTATTATCATGAAGAGGTCTTGGAAAATAGTTTTTTCTTATCAAAATAGGATCTTCATGAAGGTGGCAAAAGATGGAAAAATTTAATATTGGAGGAAGAAACAGACACATTCACAAATTATTAGTGGAACTGCCCATTGGGCCAACCATTTCTGGAATGCAACTGTGAATTAGACAACTAAATTGTTTGTGCCCTTTGATCCAGCAACTGCAAAAAAGAAAAGATCTATACGTACCAAAATATTCATAGCAATAAGTGACTTGTAATTTATTTCTAACTTTGCAAAAAGCTAGAAGCAAACTGTTTCCTCAACTATAAATTGGGGACACTATAAATAGCACCCACCTCCCAGGGTTGCTGTGAGGACAAAATGAGACACTCTTTGTAAGGTACCTGGATCACAGCTGGTGCTACATAAATGCTAACTGGGTTTTTTTTCCTCCTCTGTCCAAAGGGATGACCCCTGGGCGGGGCAAGGGGAGAAACACGTTAGGAAAAGAAGAGGATGTAAAAACAAAAGACAGGGATAACAATTTAAAAATAAGGGGGCTGAATGCAGGTGAAAGGGTGGAACTTTGGATTTGGAAATCCAAACTTTACTAGCAATGGTATCCTTAGCCCATTCTATAGTGAGGGGCTCCCGATCCGTGAGGGCAGAGACTGTCTTGTGCCTCTCTTTGTATCCCCAACACTTAACACAATGTCTGGCACGGAACAGATGCTCAATAAATGTTTATTGTCTGATTAAACTTTGGTTTTATTTTATTATACTCTATGCATTTTAGCCTATATGCCAAGAGAGTGAGTTCTTTGGAGTTAGGCTGAGAAGAAAAGTGAGCCTGGGACTCCTAGGGGGTGAAGGTACATGAGCCAAAAGGGTTAGTAATTATTTGGAGAAACAGTCTTTCCCCCGAGCTTTAAACACAGAACTTCAGGGGACTAGGGAAGGGTTGGGGCAGGCACCTGCCCAATTTGGCATCCGGGGCATCGCTCAAGCTTTGAGCGCCATCTGGTGGACAGCACAGATTTAGCATGCCACAGACCCTTCTCCGAGCTACTCCCTCTGTGCCTGGGGACTACTTGGTGTGGCTCAAGAGGAAACACATATTGCATATTTTTCCAAACTTGAACCCTGCTGAACAATTCTTTTCGTGGCTATTTTGTTCTTGTTCTTCCAGATGACTGTACAATGAAAAGGGCAGTATCACGTCCAACACGCCCTTGACTGATTGGTAACCTCAGTTACCAATGAGATTATAAGAGCTATCACCAGAAGACCAGACCTGAGAGTCTACAGAACACATCCACGTTCCTGCAAAAAATGGGCCTCCCATTGGAGCTCGACCAATAGGATGGGAGAAGACTCCCCCTAATAGGAGGGCAAGCACTGTGAGTTAACTCCGAAACTTGGATTTTGTCTCAGTCTGGGACAGAATCCCTATTAAGTCTTTGATTTTTCCACCTCAGCTACTTACCTTCCCACACCCACTGGGTAGTATAAAGCAGGCCAGGGGTCAAACAGCCTGAATCCAAAGGTCAGTGTTCACCAGCCAACTTAACTGTGCTGATTTTACTTACTTGTCCTCCCTGGTAGATCCCCATCTCCACAAATAAGAAAATGATTGTAGCTGAATGAGTGGTATAGATGTGACCCTCTCATTAGGATCCCCATTGCAGGGACATCAAAGTCCGATCTTCTTCCAAGAGAACATAAATGGGGTCCTCTTTTTCAAAGGCTCTGTCAAGATAAAGTTGGTCTGAATAGGTTGCTGCTCAATGTTGCTTCCCCTAAGGACATGATGGTTCATATTAATATTACTTATGATGGCACCCATGTCCAAATTGCCATGGCAGAGCATGGGTCTCTCTGTAGCCCTTTCTGGGTTTGGGACAACTGCTAGAAAGAATGGAGGCATCTGGTGGAACTGACTTTCACTGCCTTATAATACAGCCCATGATCTAACAATCCTATACATTTCTCATGTGCCCTATGAAGTACCAAAGAAAGGTCAAGATATCCTCTCAGGAGATGATAACATTCTGACCTAGGAGAGCCAACAGGCTCACAAAGTTCACAAAGTGTGAGAATATTGTGAGGCCGTTGGCCAGGTCAAAGGGTATCATCTGGTTCTGGTAATGGTTGTAACCGTTGGTCTTTCCCATCCACACCAGGCTCTACATTCTCCAGCTGGGTGGACAACTTGCTGTTCAGTATCCTCCCACAAGACCCCAGTTTAGAACATGCAGCAAGCACCATCTTGGAGCCATAGCTACATTCAAGTCCCTATAATCTAAGCAAGTCCTCAGCTCCTTTCTTTTGGGTGGGGGAGATGGAATATGAAAACCTAATAAGATATCAGTGCACCCCATGAAGATGAGGAGGAAAAAATCATCCTTGTCCTGAGCTGTGGCATCTTACAGCCAGCTTCCCTATTACTTCTCACTGAATGCACTCATATGGGGGCTGTCTCTAAGAGGAGCCAGACAAGATAGTCATGTCACTAAGGGCAGCAGATGGTTGGGGTCCCATAGTTGCTTCTTAGAGATTATACTCCATAAGAACAGTCAGCATATATGATAGGGCAAGCAGTGCCACAACCTCCTACCCCATATTGAGACATGTCTGTACCTATGAGGGGGCTCCAGCATAGCCTGGCAATATACCAGGGATCTGCAGGACTCAGTGGGGGCTGTCATGAGGCAAACAGGAGGAGAGCCTTTTTCTCTTTTTCTAGCTGTAGTATTGGGGTATGGAGGAGAGGGTGGGGGAACAAAGGATTGTTCTGCTTTGATAATGGCTTCTGGCTATTCTGGGTCCCGTAGGAAGAGCCCAGACCAGACTACATCAGGATTCCTTTGGGAAGAATAAATGTGTGAATTCATCTTGCTAGGCTAGGTGTCCCATATACCAAGAGAAGCAAAGTAGCTACATAGGAATTTCAGTACCATATCTGTGATTATTCATATTGGGATAGAAGTAAGAATCTTAATGGAAAATCAGACAAGGGCTCTATTTGGAGATTTCTTTGTACTTTCAGACTGGATAGAAATGAGGTACAAGCCAGATTGGTGATAGATCTATGAAGTATTATTTGAGAATGATTTTAAAAATACTTTAAATCTGGGACTGATTCTAGAGAAACTTGGTTACAGTGAGGAAGCAGATATTTGATGTAACTGGGAGAACATCCTAACTATTCTGAAGGACAAGATTAAGACATTTCATCAAGGTCCATCCTCTTAAAGAACTGACTCAGTCCTCACCATTTTTTTTGTCTGACTAAGACTTTCTTTATGTCTTTCACCTGTAAGAAAAGACGACAATCATGAACACACTTAAAGGTGCCAAAACCTGAAAAAAAATCTGAACTTTCATAGTTTTTTAGACTGGGTGGGGGAAACATAAGACAAATGGAGGGAAGGTAGAATCACAGAATTTTAAAGTTGAGTGTGACATGGGCTTGGACATCCAGTCCAACCACACCTGGAAGGACTCCCCATTATAACATACCTAATCAGTGGTCCAGTCTCTAACTTACTTGCCCTCACAGTGCTGAAAGAGAGGGGAGCTTCTTGGTGGAGTCTGCTAAGAAATCATACTCCGTCCTCCCCCAAGGCCGAAGCAGGGCAGCCACATCTGGGCCACTGGACGAGCTGGTCCACAAAACTCGCACAGACATAAGCAAAATGGGATGTTACACACAAGAGAAATGACAAACAGTTCTCCCAGGATGTTTATTATAGCCAAAAACATTCTGAACACAGCAAAAAGTACCAGAAGGAGCTTCATGCTGTCACAATGGAAAACCTCACATGTGGGGACCATAATCAGCCTCAGAGAGCCCTTCCATTAGATAGGTCCCTGCTACAGCACTGGTGATCCCACTCCTAATCAGTTCTATCTACCTGCTCTGTACAGCTGCTTGGCCTGGTCTTCTGGATCTCCTTCTCTGTCTCTGTCTGTCTTTCTGTCTGTCTGCCTGTCTCATACACACATGTGCATGCATGCACACACACACACACACACAACTACCAGATGCTATTTCTGCAGGATCAGCATTTGAAAAAATGGCCATTTTCAAGTCCAGAATCAATAGCCCCCTGTCAGGAAAACAGTAGAAAGGACTGTTACACTGGAAGGCAGGTTGGAATGGGAGACCCCTGAAAATCCAAGAGTCTCTGATTCTAAGTGTAATCCAGCCAAACTGTAAGCCAATGCTGCTGGGGACCACTGCGCAATCCCTCTTTATCCATAGTCTATGTTTCCTACCTGAAGAGTTCTTTATTGCATGATGAGACTTTGATCACTGCTGTGATTGCTCCTCAGCCAATGAAATAGCTCTCTCTGAGGATGCCCAGCCAGCATCCTCCAGTCAAAGGCTGCCAGATTTGGGCCAAGGCCAAGTTCTTTCTGGGCACCAAGACTTGGCAGGGAATTGGGAAACACTGATGGTCACCTGACACCAGCAATATTAAATGCTGAGACTTGGGGTGTGGCCTGTGCTCCCTCAAACTCAGGTGTTTAAGGGAGCTCTCAACCCAGGCATATCACTAAGGAGCAGGAGAGAGGACCGCAGAATGCAGCACTGGCCCCTGGGATTTCTCAGCTGTCTCTTCCTCAGCTTTCTACTGCCAGGTAAGACCGGGAGTGGCAGGAGTTCAGGGGAAAGTGGGGTGGCCTTTGAGGAAAACTCACCACCTTCTCTCAGTCTCCAGCCACTGGAGGTTGTCAAATATGCTTCCAACTTTGAGCACTTGGATTTTCCCATAATGAGGTTTCCATAATGCCTAGGTCAACTTTCTTTCTGAGAAAAAAAAAAACAAACTTTATGATGTGCATGTGTTCGTATCAGTCCTTAACAACTCCTGAGCATCAAGCAGCCTATTCGGAAGTCTCTCCTTCTATAGTCACATCCCCAGATACTTATATATGCATGCCTCTTCCTGATTAGAAGGTAAGCTCAAGACTAGGGATGGTTTTATTCTTGGAATTTGTAACCCCAGCACCAAGGGCAGCACGCGGCATACAGTAGGTACTTAATAAATGCTTGGGGATTGATTGATCCTTTGCTGTATTATGCCACATCTCTTGTTCTCACCCTCAGGCATGATATTCATTCATATTCATGATATTCACTCATATTTTAAATAGTTACTATATGCTTTACACTATACACTTAAACTAGTTACTGTATACAATGAATGCAATGCGAAAAGGACTTACTATTTGAATGCAATGTAAATGCTTCTTGATAACTGAAGGAAGAGCCTGTGCATCTATCCCCACAGTAGTCAAATGCCCAATGACCTCAGCAGTAACACTTTTATGTCACTAAGAGTAATCAGATTATAGGATCATGGGCCTTAGAGGTCCTCTAGTCCAAACCATTTTACAGAGGGGGAAACTGAATCATAGAGAAGGTGAAATGACTTGTCCAAGGTCATGCAGATATGAAATGGCAGAACCAGGATTCAAACTCAAGTTATCTCACTCTTACAACTCTTTCAACCACACTAAATTGCCTCAGATCAGAGGACCTGGGTCTAGTCTTCCACTTGTTACCTGCCTGATCTTGGGCAAACCACTTCCCCTCTCTGGGCCTTGCTTTCCTCATCTATAAAATAAGAGGGTTGGGCTAAGTGACTTTGTCAACTGGATTGGAACTGGTCTCTAACCTGGGAGTGGCCAGAACCAAGCAAATAGAGCAGGCCAAAGACAGGTGCGTCAGAACACAAAACAGAAGTTTAATTTCAAAGCGAGAGAAGTGACATATGCATGTGGAAGCTCCCCCCGCCCCCCCCCCCAAGAGGAGGACTTTACATGCTAGACTAAAGGCAGGTCTTATATACATCCCGGGCTGGACCACGACATAACCATTTTTAGGTCTTGAGTTAACTGTTCCCATGGGGTCTGTGAAAACAGTATTGTCTCAAGTCCTGGGGGCCATACCCACCCTTCAGGGCACAGAACCAGGGGAGTGCAGTACCTGTCAGTGACAAGGAATGGGGATTGTGAATATATGATGGACAGCTCTGGGAAATAGAGAGAGCTAAATCCCTCAGTGAATACCTGCTCCTGGTCCAAGCAATGCTCTTTGCCAAAGGGTGATATCATCCAGAATGCAAAGGATTATACCATGCTTAGGGCACAGCCTGCTTGCTAGGCCTTAGCTCTGGAAAACAGGGCATCTCCAAAATATTTTGACAACCACTACAGTCTATTCTAGCTCTAAATCTATGACCTCATGATCTGAAGTACAAAAAAGATACCTGAATGGCAAATGCCTCATATGAAAGGGATGAGCTTGACTTGAACACTTATTAAGCACCAATGGTATGCAAAGTCCTAGGGATGCAAGGTAAAAGCTAAAAGTCCCTGCCCTAAAGGGCATCACAGACTGCTTCTGTTGTGTTGCTACATGGCCTCCACAAAATGGGGGTGGGGGGGAAGACTGGACCAGGTATGGGGAGGGGGCAGACAAAGTAGAGTCACTATTTCTCTGTATTTGACCCAAGAACCAGCATAGCTACTGTGACCTGGTCATGCAAACAACGGCTACTTTTTGGATGTTTGGGGGACCCATAACCAGGAATGAATAATGCAGCAATGCCATCTTACATGGCTCATGTTTGTTCTCCCTTTCCACACCCCCATCTTACAAATCCCTGTTAAAAGATGAAAAATGTCAAAGGGAAGGAACTGAGGCAGTTATCTTGCCACCCCAGACAGGAAGGTTCAGAGAGCTGAGCTAAGGAGAAGTTGGGGAGGAATATGTGGGAGGGTAGAATTAAAGAGGTAGCTGGCATGTTCCCTTTGGGGTCCTTGGGCCAGAAGTCAATAAAGGAGCTATCCCTGGCCCTGGGGCTGAGTTTGCATGCAGATTTGGGCAAGTTTTGCATGGGGACAGAAACCCAATGGAACTGAGAATTGAGCACTGACTGACTGAGCTTACCACATCAGTCATTTCCCTATCAATCACATTCCTTATTTCCTGCCCCAGGAAGGAAGAGCCCCCGGACATTGACTCTCTCTGGTCATTTGGATTTGGGGAACAGGAAGGAGGAGTTCATGTTCTTCCCTAGGATTCCTGGGGTGTGCTCAACAATGGCCTATTCTCTAGTACCTCTATCACATACAGAATGTGAAATTTCTATTGTACATCTCACAATTTCTTCATCCTGAACAGGCAAGGGGGATGATTTCACCATCAATTGTACAGGATTTGACTCCCATGGTGTGAACCCCACTGTCTTTGCTTCTGTGATTATGAGAAAGGACTTTCGTCCTGTTCTCAACTACAGTGTCCCAACCCAGGTCAACATCTCCTTCACCATGTCCTCCATCCTGGATGTGGTGAGTATTTAGCCCTGCAGCCCTTTCTTTGGCTCTGTAATCTATTGAAGCCCTTGCCTCCCCACTTCCCCTCCCCACAAACCACCATAAAGACCCTAATATCGACAAGGGACCATCTTAAGATTAAGAATGGTCCTCATGCCTTCGAAGGACTGAGTTGGTGCAATTTAGGGTGAGGATATAATCCAGGAAAGCTCACAGTCAAAGCCATATTCCAGAGGGCTCTCCTTCCAGCCCATCCTGAGGACCTGAACCATCTATCATTGGTAAGCCATTGGCAAAGATTGCAGTGTCAGCCTAGCTACGCCTCCCCTCAAGTGGAAGTACTCAGTGTCATCTAGCTTTTGTCACTGCTCCATCATATGTCCTAGCTACAAGTGTTCTTTGAGGGTACCATAGAGGATAGCACAGAGAATAAGATGGCAGTGGACATGTATGTTACCAAGACATATGCCTAGAACAGGAATCTCTTTTAATAGGATGAGCAGCTCCAGCTTCTGACATCATTCCTGTGGCTGGACATGGTATGGCAAACTCAACCTCATTCTGCTTCCCCTTGGACATTCCATTTCCTCTGTTCCTGCTTCCCAAATAATATTTTGTGAAGTTGACAGTGTCCTGGGAACTAGACAAGGCTGCTGGGATCTGGTCCAGCTTTGGGGGCACAAAGGTTCCTGGGCAGCCAGCCAACTGGGAAGGCAGAAATGGGACCCCAGAAGGAAGAAGAACAGCTCACACAGGAAAGGGGGGAGGGAGTCAAGAAGTAACTACAGATGCTCTGCTCCAAAACATCCAAGCCCATGGTCAAGATCTCCCCAGAGAAGAGGCCAATGAGGGGGCAAGGAATGGCAAATGAGACCTTGTTAGACAGAAAGTGGAAGATGACCTCTCTTGGGAAAAATGGATGTGAGAGAGGGAGAAATCAGAGTTTAAAAGGAGAAAAAGTGGGAGGAGAGGCATGAGCAGATTGGCTCCAACCTCATTTTAGCTCTGCCTCCCTGGACTTTAGGTCTGGGACAATGACTTCATCAGCTGGAACCCAGAGGAGTGTGGGGGCATTCAGAGAATCTCTATGACAGCTCAAAACCTGTGGCTCCCAGACATCTTCATCATAGAGTCGTGAGTATTGGACCTAAGGAAACCTTGAAGGAAACCTATTCCATCCCCAGCAAAGGAAGGGAGGGCATTTCAGCAGGGCATCCTTTGGGTCAAGGAGAGACAATAGAGAAATAGATAGAAGCCTAACTGAATGGCTTCCACAGAAGCACAGGTGGAGGGGAATGATACACTATGGGGATGCCACAAGGGCCCGGCATGAAAGGGAAGGATAGGGAGCCCAGCATGGGTATGACCTAGGATAAGAGGAGGGAAGAGGCAAGTAGAAGGTAGAATCCATAGCTCCTATCTCCTGCAACCTCTTACATACAGTGTAGATGTGGATCAGACTCCAACAGGTCTCACTGTGTATGTGAGTAATGAAGGTCACATCAAGTATAAGAAACCAATGAGGGTGACCACCATCTGTAACCTGGACATCTTCCGCTTCCCCTTTGACCAGCAGAACTGCACTCTGACCTTTAGCTCCTTTCTCTACACAGGTGAGTAGGAGAGGTGTGTGTGTGAGAAAGGGGGGTGGAGAGGGAGAGGGGAAGGGGGAGGCGGAGGGAGTGAGAGAGAGAGAGAGAGAGAATTGGGGTTCCTAAAAGGAAATAGAAGAAGCAGTGACAAAGCCCATGGCAGGGGCTAGTTGAGGGTCAGGAGATAGTTCAGATGAATGGACAGCTAAAGGGTCTGTCAAATTTATTAGGACAGGAGAGAAAATAAAGTGTCCCTTGAAACACAAGGAAGAAATCTCTTGTGTTTGTTCCCACAGTCATCTGGACTAATTCAGAAGTTCTCAAAGTGGGTGATACCACCCCCTAGGGGGAGGGGGTGCTGGAATGATTCAGAGGGGTGGTAGTGACCTCGGGTATAATTGGAAGGCACTGAATAAAAATAAGGGGGCAGTGAAAGTATAAAGAAAGAAGAGAAGAAAATTTTGAAAAACCATCCATACATGTTTCGTCTATTGTGTAACAGGGTTAAACTTGTAGTAATTACATTTTTTCCAAATAAACACACAAAATGCAAGTTATGACCAATCAGTGGTCAAGTCTGCCAACAGGTCTTAACAAGCAAGTGTTGGCAGGAGAACCTGTTGTGCATTGTTGGGAAATCCAGCATGCATCAGCAGGAATATGTGAATTTAATGATTAGTTCACAATATGATACTATATGGTTACATGACATAATATTGCATCATCAAAATTCCAATGCAAGAAAAAAACCCACAAATTTACAATAAATTATTAAATTTAAGATGCATCATTTTAAAAATATATTTTATGTTTTTTAAATGATGCAAATTTTTAAGAAAAACATTAAAGAGTTAAAGAAAGTAGATTTCCAGGGCAGCACTGAGTAATTTTTTTAAAAGGGGGTGGTAGGCCAAATAAGTTTGGGAACCTCTGCACTAGACATTTTGGTCTCCCTGCCTTGATCCTTGCCCCGCTGCAGTCCAGATTCCACTCAGCTGCCAAAGGGATTGTCCTACAAGGTCACTTCCCTGTGGCTCCCTAAGATCTCCAGGTCTAGAGAGATCTCCACCTCTAGGATCAAATATTAGATCCTCTGTTTGGCACTTAAAGCTCTGCTTGCTATGTCTACAATCTTCTTCCATATTACTCTCCTCCATGCATCTTTTGGCCCAGACATAGTACCCTTGCTGTTCCCCATAGTTGACATGCCATCTCCCATCACTGGGTTTTTGCAGAGGCTATCTTCTATGCCTGGAATATACTCCTCCTCTCTTGGCTGGAGCTTCTTGGAATCTGTTTTCCATCAAGACAGCTAAAGCTCTAGTTTGTACATAAAGGCTTCTGTTAGCCAGATGCTAATCCCCTTTCCCTGAAGTACCTTGTACAGTCTTCCCCAGCTTTACTGCCTGATGAAGGCAATTCATCCTGGAAAAGCCATTTGTGAATCAATTTTGTATTAAGTTTAAAACACAATTACCATTTACTACAGTGGGACACATTTTTATTTGTTCCTGAGCTCTTAATTTAACATTTGTTTATACTAAAACACTGAATCCTATTAAAACAGATCAAAGTCTATGTAATTGATCCCGTAATACAAAAATAAAAACAAAACAAACAAACAAACAAAAAAACAACAGAGTAAAAACCAAAGAAGTCATTAAAAAGAATGCAGAGGGACAGCTAGGTGGCACAGTGAGTCAGGAGGACCTGAGTTCAAATCTGGCCTCAGACACATGACACATTTACTAGCTGTGTGACCTTAGGCAAGTCGCTGAACCCCAATTGCCCTGCCTTCCCCCCTGCAAAAAAAAAAAAAAAGAATGCAGATAGTATGGCAGTCACCAAACAACTTGACTTCTGGTGGGAAACAAGATGAGGTGAGGGAGACCTTGAGTAGAACCAGTGCTATGCATGATACTAAGATTGTCACTACTATGAAGTGGAAGCCTCTAGTAGTCTGAGGTGTTAACACACCATGTGTCAACTATGCAGCCACGAATGATGTCGTGGTTCTGAATTCTTATCTCAGTTATTTGAGAAGCAAGGAAAATCCAGACTAGTCTTTGTAAATACAAAGAAATGCCTCATAAGCCTTAGGAAAGACACTCTAAAACCAAATGATCAAAACACATGGATCTCAGGATGTGATTGTATTCATTGCATATATGTCTTGTACTTTATAAATGTTGTTTCCCATAGTAGAATGACTCCTCAGGGTCAGGAATTGTGTTACTTTTGTCTTTGTATTCCCTGCACCAAGCACCATGTCTGGCACATAGTAGACAATAAAGTCTCAGTGACTGATCGGTTCTCTCTTACAGTGGACGACATGCTGTTGGGCATGGAAAAGGAAGTGTGGGAGATTGTAGACACATCGCGCAATCTTACCAGGACCCAAGGGGAATGGGAACTCCTGGGCATCAGCAAAGCAACCCCAAAGATGGCAGTGGGGTCTAGCCTTTATGACCAGATCATGTTTCATGTAAGCCCACACTTCCCCATCTTGTGACCCACTCCCCCAAGTGCCACCCTTCTCTGAAATCGTTATCACACCAAAACCTTTTTTGAGTTTCATAGACTGTAAATTAAGACATCTTAGCTTCTATTCAGTCATGATTTTCAGAGAGTCCAATGATTCCTAAAATATCCCTCTTTGGCCTATTTTCCAGGTCAGTTTTTTTTAAATAGTAGAGACCTCATATTCTTTTCTTTTCAAACTGTTGACTTTGTCTTGTTTTCTCATGGCAACATTGAGTTTTGTCTGCTTCATTCTCTTTTTAAAGGGAGTTCACTACTTGGGTAAAGTTTTCCACCTTCTGTTTGAAGCTTTTTGTTCTCCTTTCAACTTTTTACTCCTAAACTCTTATTTCCTTTAAAATTTCATTTTGTATCACTTGCTTCATTTCTTCCAGTCACTTTTGTAGTCATGGCATCCTATATTTTCCCTCATAGCCATGCCACTTTCTTCTCTGAGGCTCTCTTTACAGTTGTGAGTAATTCTTTTCTTCTGGGCTTGCCTCTTGGGCTTCTCTTAACCCACAGTATTTCTTCAACACGTTTAGTGTTTTCTTTTGTTTACTCGTATTTCCAGCTTCTGTTCTTAGATTGGGATTTTGTGCTCAGCTCAGTCTCCTCTGAATGGTTTGGGTAGACCTTGTTTGGTCTTGTCTCCTTCTTGTCCAATTGCTGTTCAGGAGTTGGTTTGAGCCTCTGGTCTCAGTCTTCTTGCATTGCACCCCCTCTCCCACCCTGTACTTATACCAAGGAATCCAATTAGTCTAGTCTCCTGCTGTGGCTCCCAGTGCTCAAAGAAGTGTATGGTCAACCTTGTGTTCTTGTATGGGGACTGGCTCTGTCCCCTGCTCTTGTTCTGGCAGCCTAGGGCTGGGATCTGGTTCTAGGCCACCTCATTACTGGAGCTCCCATTGGTTTACAATCCCCTTATTGAGAGCAGTGGCTTGCTTCAGGTCCATGTGTAGGAGTTGGCTTCCCTTGTATAGCTCCTTGCCCAGATTCTGGCCCATTGTTCAGAGTTCCCATGGCTTCCATGGTGCAACCCAATTACTAGCCTCTGCTGGCTGTATTTGTGTACAGTTCTGGGCTGGATTGGGAGAATTAGCTTTCATTTCTCTTCGGTTTGCTTGGTCACCAGTCTATCTGGCCCTTTTCAGATATTATCTGGGGTTTGTACCAGGACTGGCTCTTCTATGAATATTGAGGTTTCCATCTTAACCAGAAAGCCTTCTTATTGCTTCTGCCTGGAGAGCTTCTCCTATCAAGGATCCCTCTACAGTTCTGTCCTGGGTCCCTAAGCTATAACCCTTTCCTGAGACCTGTCTCACGATCTGTGACCTCTGGGAGCTATACATGTACACTTTGTGTTCAATGCAGTCGGGAGTGATACTTCCACTGGGCTCTAGACAAAGAGCTCAGTATAGTCTGTAATAAATGCTCCTCTTCTGTCAAGCTCAACTTCTTCCAAATGCCCTATTTCCTCCCTTCTCCTTCACATCCAGGTAGCCATCAAACGCCGACCTGGCCTCTATGTGATAAACCTGCTAGTGCCCAGTGGATTTCTGATGGTGATTGATGCCCTGAGCTTCCTTCTGCCAGCTGAGAGTGGGAATCGAGCCCCATTCAAGATGACCCTGCTGCTGGGCTACACCGTCTTCCTACTCATGATGAATGACTTACTTCCCGCCAGTGGCATCCCACTGATAAGTATGGTTCCTTCCATTGCTGAGAGAAAAAGGAGAGTGAAGGGAAGGGGGAGCTCGAGGAGACAAGGGCTCTTGGGAAAAAGGATTGTCTAGCCAGGTTGGGACTGGGGAAAGATGAAAGTTAGAGTCACTCTGGCCGTTTCACTGCAGCCCTGTATGACCCTCAGGTGTATACTTTGCCCTCTGTCTGACCCTGATGGTAACCAGCCTGCTGGAGTCAGTCCTCCTCACCTACTTCTTACACATGGTCACTACACAGCCCCCTCCCATGCCATCCTGGCTCCATTCACTTATGTTGAGATATATCAAAGCTACAGAATGCTGCAACAAGAGGTCTCTGAAAGAGAACAGGGGCCCTGGACCCAACTCCATTCATCTACCAGGTAAGTGGCCTCATTAGCCCCACTTGGAATGTCTTGTTGGCCCAACACTCTAAACCCCTCGACTTGGCAATTTCCAGTGATGCTGTCTGAGTTCCTATGCTTGCTACAGGTCTGAAGGACCCGGTGGCAATGGCAAGATGGGAGACAGGCCCAGCTAAGGCTGAGCTGAATGGAGACCCACAATCCACATGGGCAGAGTCAGAACAACAGATCCAGAGAAACAGGACCATGGACATGTGGGTGAAGTTCAGCCTTGCTCTGGACACACTGCTCTTTCGACTTTACCTGCTGTTCATGAGCACTGCTTTAATCACAGTCATTGTGCTCTGGAGAAGCTAGAAACAGGGTTTCCCCCTCTTACCTGCCAATGCCAGCTTCCAGCTTCAGCTCTCCTCTGGCAGCCAGTCATGGCCCACCCCCATTCCTAATAACCTCCCATGTCCTTGTCTCAGTCTACACACCCATCTCTGTCCTGCAGACAAGAAAACTTTTGTCCACCCCAAAACTTGCCTTCTTGTTCTCATCCTGTCCAGCTTCCCCAGCCCTTCTGTTCATCTTCAATTCCTCTATTGCTCAAGCCTCCAGCCCACTGGCAACAATTTTCCATCTTCATTAAGTTTTTGAAATAAATTGCTCTGCAGAAAGAACCAAAATTTTCATAGTACAAATGAAATGAGCCAAACCAGGAGATCAGCATTTATACTGGCAACAAAACTGTCCAAAGAAATCACTTTGGAGCTAGAAGAACTAGCATCAGTACAATGACCACCCATCATTCCAGAGGACCGAGGAGGAAACATACTGTTACAGAGATGGACTAAGGGTACACAGGGGAACATCAGTCTTTATATGTGGCCAGTGAAGAATTTGTTTAGTTTGACTATGCATATTGGCCAGCAGAAAGAGGTTTTTCTTTTTTTTTTTCCAATGGGGTTGGTGAAGGGAGAGAGAGAAAATAGCATTATGTTAATTTTTTAAATGAGGGGAGAAAGTGCCACAGATGTAAAATGTTGCATGTACTTTCACATGAAATCAATATATTATTAGTTTTACTTAACTTTTCTTTGTTACAAAACACCTTTCATGAAGTGGGGGTAATCTATATTTGTAACGTAAAGCTAAACACATGAATAAAACTTTTGAAGAAATAGAATTATACCTGTCACATCTCACATATTTGTTACCTAGGGGTATTGTGCTCTCTTTTAGGGGTTCAGAAAAAAGCCACTTTCTCTGAAGGAGAAGGCACCAGGTAACTTACTCTCAGCCCATGCAGCTTCCTCCAACCAAATGCTGGTTGTACACAAAGTAATCTCAATCATAGAGTAAACATATTTATTTAAGCAAACATTAAACAGAAATCAGGGAAGTTCTGAGATTAGCATAGATAAGAAAATACATGAGAGTCAGTGTGCTCTTCAACTTGGAAGATTAAATCTCACCTTGATCTAGCAGAGAACAATCTGCCCAGGAAAGTCTGCTTGGAGCAGTCTCCAGGAGTCCAGGGTGGGGGTCATCAAGGTGCATCTTGCTACAGGTCTGGGGTGGGGTGGGGCTGCCTTCTCCAGCTGACTCCCCCAAGTCATTCCAAAGGTCCCCCTTGCCTCTCACTCATCACTCCATTACTCTTCAACTCAACTTATCTCTCTTTTCCTCTGAAGTTTTTCTACATTCATACAGCTTTCCATTAGTCAGAAGTCCCATCTCTTTCCACATCCGTAGAGTGCAGCATTAGAAGGCTCTCCTTCAGGGAACCACCATTCCACCTGCCTAGGGGTGTGTGTGTGTGTGTGCGCGCGCGCGTGTGTGTGCGTGTGTGCATGCACATGTGTACATATAAACATACATGCATACATACATGCAAGCTTGTTATAAATTAGTATATACACAAAATATGTGTATCTATACATATATGCACACATGGAGATGTGTATACAACATGTGTATATACATATATCCGTATTTATGTATATAGATACACCTCAAGCCCCAGTCAGGGATGCATGTGCATATGTATCCTTGTATATGCATGTGTGAGTGCCCATATATGTAATGGGGGAGCTGGCTCTCTCCTTAAGCGAGCACCATGAAGCCAAGAGTATACACTGGATAGAAGGGAGCATGAGCCCAATCCTTGTAAGTCTATGCAAGAGTGCTTGGCCAATGCAGTCTCCACGGGGATTTTGAAGTACAGGTAGCTGATTTCATTCTGCTGTGGTACAGGGCAGTCTCTTCATTTGGCTCATAGCCAGAAGCCCCAGGGTGCAATTCAAAGGCATTAGTCAAGCACAAAACATCTACTTCTTCTGGTCTGTGTTCCATTAAGAGAAGAGAGACAGTGCTGTGCAAGGAGAGGCCTTGGACCCTCCCTATCCTAGGCTTACTTATGGCCTGTTAAATGTCCTTGGTTCTTTGCCTCAGGATTTGCTCTTTTATATTAGGTAAAGGATATTAGAGGTCACAACCTTGTTAGTTTTGAGAGGTCAGGAGAGAAAGCCACCAGGACATCCAGGAGTGGAGCCAATCCTAGAGTTTACAGAAGGCAGCCCAGCTTTGAGACCCTGAGAAATGATGAAGAACCTTCAGGACCTAAACCAGCAGTAGCTGACACAACAAGGAGTCATGCAACCACAATCCTGCATGTTGAGATGAAATTGGTGAGACTAATGCTATGCAGAAACGATGTCAAGTCTGAATCCACTCTTCCCAGGGACTAAACTAGGATAGGGGAGAATGTGCCCCTGATATGTGTGTGTGCGTAGGGGGGGGGGTGTTTGTTTTCTACTTCTGTGCTTGCTCTGATCTGAAGTAAATATCTCTTATAAAAGCTAACTGATGATAATTGGTTAAATTGATTGGGCACGATCATCACAGCCAGCTAACCATAGGCAGATCACACTGCAATGGATGCTTGAGCCAATAGCATTAGAGAAGAGACACTACAACTCCTCAGAGGTACCCTGGCATATACATGCATACATACATACATACACACCATGCATACATACATAAGCATGTACATATGTGTGTACATGCAAGCACAATGCATACATGTTCGTATATATATATATATATATATATATATATATATATATATATATATAAACACAAGTAAGGGTATAGGGACTAGGCCTGTGATTTTATTGGTATAGGGAACTTCCAGGTAAAGAGACTCCCTCTGCCAATGTAGGTTGTCACCTTCCCCACTTAGAGTTTTAGAGAGCTGCTTAGAGTGCTGAACTATCTAGTGACTTGCCCAGAGCCAGAAAGTCCATGTGGATCACAAGCAGCCTCTGAACCCAGGAATTCCTGGCTCCAAGACCTGTTCTCTGTTCTCTGTCCACTGTGCCACGCCACCTCTCATGGGTGTAAACCAGCATTGCCTTCAAGATCTTTTATGACCAGTCTTGAAATAAATTGAAAATATAGTGGCTAATCCAAGGCAGATTGAAAGAGATGGTTGGGCTTCTCTAGAGCCACTGAGTGAGGATCTGCCGCCGCAGCCTTTACCGTCCCGGGAACCATGGCTTCTGGAGTAACTGTGAATGATGAAGTAATCAAAGTTTTTAATTACATGAAAGTAAGGAAATCTTCTATACAAGAGGAGATCAAAAAAAAGAAAGAAAGCAGTTCTCTTCTGTTTAAGTGATGACAAAAAGCAAATCATTGTAGAGGAAGCAAAGCAGATCTTGGTGGGTGACATTGGTGATACTGTAGAGGACCCCTACACATCTTTTGTGAAGTTGCTACCTCTGAATGATTGCCGATATGCTTTGTATGATGCCACATATGAGACAAAAGAGTCTAAGAAAGAAGACCTAGTTTTTATATTCTGGGCTCCTGAATGTGCACCTTTAAAAAGCAAGATGATTTATGCTAGTTCTAAAGATGCCATTAAAAAGAAATTTACAGGTATTAAACACGAGTGGCAAGTAAATGGCTTGGATGATATTAAGGATCGTTCAACGCTTGGAGAGAAATTGGGAGGCAATGTAGTAGTTTCACTTGAAGGAAGGCCTTTATAAAATGACAGTGAAGTGCCATCCGGAAGTAGCTTCCATTTCTGCAGCTCCATCAGTTGGAATAGTGTTAGGTTTTTGTCCCTTACCATACCTTCCCAGAAAACAAAGAAGTCCATAATTTAAGCAGCCTACCAGTGATTGCCATTAGACTGTTTCATCCTGGTAGTTATATGTAGAACCCAAGGAATGCCTTCACATTACATTTTAGCCAAAACAAATGGCATTATATGCATCCCTTGCAGAACTAAGATGAATATGATAGTCACTATGACTAGCTTAGAAAACTGCAAAGGGTTAAGCTAATTGAATGCCTTGAAAGTTTGATCCACTGGTCAGATGCTAAACTTCATTCAGTATTACTTAGAGTTGCACTTGATTGCAGTTTCTGAAGTTCTTGTGCTTTGTACACCTAACCTGCCTTTAGCACGCCTATTGTGACATGGCAGCGCATATATATATATATGTATATGTGTATATATACATATATAGACACATATGTATACACATATATGTGTGTATATATATTTATGTGTGTAACTATGCATTGAAAGCACTTTTATGTAATAAGGTTGTCCCCTTCAAAAAGGAATGCCAATTAAGTTGTCATAACTGTCATCAAATTATTATAGTACCTATAGTACCTCGGTGTTCATTCCTGTTATCTACATATCTTCTTAAATGAAGTAGTTATTAATGCCTTTTTATTTTCCATTGAATGTACATACTACAGGAGTAGGAGTTAAGTGTTTACCATGTGAGTCTTGCAGCACTAAAGATATTTTGAATAATGTTATAATGGCAATTTCTGTATGAAAAGAGCCTTAAATGAAACATTGTTTTTGAGAACAAATTCCCCACCCCCACAAAATTGGCCACGTTGCAATAAAACTTGTGGCTTATTAAAAAAAAAAAAAAGAGATGGTTGGTGTATGGGGCAGCTGAAGTCTGAAAGGCTAGATCTAAGGCTAGCCGAGACAAGCAATAATAGTGGCCTGCTTTCTTGGAAGGCTTCAGGAAAAAGCTTCCAGGACCCTTGAGAACTCTTGGGAAAAGGTCTTCCTCTGGCAAAGTCTGAGAGCAAATCAAGGCTTTTAATCAACTGATCCCTAGTCTTGTTCCATTGGCTACACCCTTTCTTTGAAGTTTCCTGGTGGTTAAAAGGGACATCCCCTTTTCCAGGGTTAGGCCTCCAGGCAATCTTAAAGTTATGCTCCTCCATCCAAGATCCTCAGCCAAACTGGAAGCCTAAGTCTTCTAGGATCTCACAGACATACACCCATCATCAGGGTCTAGTGGGCTCCTCCTCCTCCTCCTCTTCCTCCTCAATGAACAGTTTGTATTTTATGGGACTTGGTCTCCCCAGTCAGGAATAAGGGCTCAGTCTAAAGCTGGAGACCTGCCTTGTTGCTGTTCAACCTTCATTCTCAAAGAGGACCAGTGACATCATGAGGATGATGTCTTGACTTGTGCGTGAATTGGATTTAAAGTGAGGCAGAGCTGTTCTTACACATAAGAGGAAGATAATGGATGTAGACTCTTGAGGGACCCCAGGAGGGATCAAGTCTAGTTCCTTCTTTTTGCAGTTGAGGAAACTGAGGCCAGTGGAAGTCAACTGACTTGACTAAGATCAGACAGCATCAGAGGAAGGATTTGAATCAAGTCTTCTGACCCTAGAATCGCGAGAGCCAGAATGTTCCCAATACATCTGTATAATGCTTTTAAGTTTTACAAAGTACTCTACGTGCTTTATCTCACTGGACCCTCACAACCACCCTATGAAGAAAGACTGTTGGTATTATTGTTCCTATTTTACAAATGGGGAAACTGAGGCTCAGCAAAGATGACGGACTCCCAAACTCAGTGACTCTAAGATGGAGAAGTAACCTCTCAGGCCATCTAGCCCATTAACTCATACCTGACCACAAATCCTCTCTGCAGCACTCCCAACAAGTAACCATGCAGTCTCTGCCTGAAAGCCTCCACTGAACAAGACCCCATTCCCTCCTGAGGCAGCCCATTCCATTTTGGGATAGCTCTCTCCATTAGGAAATTTCTCCTGACATCACACAGAAAGCTGCCCCTCTGTAAATTTGTTCCTGTTGCTCCTTGTTGTAGTCTTTGGTGTCAAATAGCAGAAATCTAACCCCTTCTTGCACATGGCAGCCCTTCAATAATTGATGACAAATCAGAGAAATTATTATTAATAACCAATGATTTGGAGAGATTCAGATTTCCCCCTTTTTGTTTTATCCTCATTTCAAAACCTCTATTCCTGACAAAACCTCAAAGACTCTGAAGGTTAAGTTAACCTTCTTCTCTATCCAAACCCCACCCAGGCGGGGAAGCCATTGTGCTGTACTAAGGTTTGGGTAGGGACAAATTCTTTGAACAGATTGCCCAAGGCTGGAGATAACTTAGAAGTAAATAACCTACTCACAGTTCAGGTCCAGCCCCTCATTGTAACATTCATTTTCTCATTAATTATTATCCAATCAGAGTTGATTGCCACCCTCAGGAACACTTCTCTTCCAACGGGCATATAAGCTATGAGCCCACTGCCATGATTGTCTTCGGTCTAAGAGAGAGACATTCAAATGACTATCCTTTTATTAAAATACTGGCATTATTAATAAAATGATTAAATTACCCAGAATTATGACTCTTGAATCTTTTTAAAAGTCACACAACTACCCTGATCTTCAACCAACTGGTGTTCAGCTTTCTCCCGGTCCTGTACATCTTCTTTTGGACACACTCCAGCTCTGTCGTGTCTTTCCTAAATTGTAATACCCTTAGCTGAATACATTACTTTAGATGTAATTCTTTCTGAGCAGAGAGGAACACTGGGAAATGGCCATCTTGCTCATTCTGAACACTGTCCCTCTGTTAATGCAGTCCAGAATAGCATTTGCTGTATGGGCATTACATCACACTGCTCACTCATAGTGAAAGGCAAGTCCACTGAAACCTATAAATTATGTTTGTTGAAACTGTTGTCCAGTCATATCATCTTTATCCTGCTCTTGCGGATTTGATTTTCAGAATCCAAGTATTGACAGACATTAAAATTTTAGCTTATTCAACTGAACTCATTATTCTAGTCTGCTAAGATCTTTTTGGATCTAGACTTTGTCAGCTACCATCTTAGCTATTCCTCCCAGCTTCTTATCATCTCCAAATTGAACAAGCATGTCTACATCTAAGTCACTGATGAAAATGTTAAGCGGCACAGGACCAAGGACAGGTCCAGAGGGCATTCTACTAGGAAACTCCCTCCAACCTGCCACAGAGCCATTCAGTGATCAACCACTCAGCCTCTGGCTGAGGGACAGTACTAAAATAGTAAAAGAGATGACATCAGAAGATGAGCCTCTCAGCTGAGAAGGTAACCATTACCCTACTGGAGAAGAACAGAGCACAACTACAAGCAGTACCGGGGTAATAATCTCAAAATGATAGAAGGATATCTGTCCAAATCTGAAGCAAACCATTCTATATCACAGTAATACAAGTCTATGCTCCAACCATTGATGCCAAAGAAGTCAAAGGTGATCAGGTCTATGAACACTTACAACATCATCTAGAAATAACATCCAAAAAGGACGTCACATTCATTATAGGGGATTGGAATGTTAAAGAATGGAATCAAAAGATAATTGGAATTAACAGGCAAGTTTGTCCCTGGAGTACAAAATGAAGCAGAGCAGAGACTAACAGAGTTTTATCAAGATAACTCACTGGTTGTAGCAAACATTCTTTTTCAACAACTCGAAAAGTGACTCTACACATGGACATCACCAGAGGGTCAACATCAAAGTCAGATCGATTACATACTTTGCAGCCAAAGGTGGAGAAGCTCTAATCAGACCTAGAGCTGACTATGGGTTATATGATCAGTTTTTTATTGCAAAATTCAGACTTAAATTGAAGTAGGGAAAATCATCAGACCACACAGGTATGACCTAAATAATATTTCTTATGAATATGAAGTTGTGTTGGTAAACAAAATGGGCTCTTAGCACTCAGTTCAACCAAGTGCCCTTGAAGAGTTTGACCTTTGTTTCCTTGATTAGATTTTGGAGTCCTTGATGACCTCCTTGCCTCAGGGGAGGGCCTAGTTTACACATGAGTTTGAGTGACATGTTTGGGACATCAGAGGCTTTTAGACCACGTGGGTTTAAGTCACCTCTTTGTGACAATTCTAGGTCACACATGTGACTCACCCTTGACCCTGAAAAAGATATAAAATCAGGGGTTGGCTTTCTCTTTTTGGGAGCTCTTACCCACAGCAATGGTGGTGCACATGACTCTGGGCCAGCCCTTGTTATGAGCTCCTGGGCTGAACCTAGATGTTGGTAACTACAAATTGTATTGGGTATGTCTGTTGATGTTTGTAATTTGTTTGTATTTTGCTCTGAAGTTCAGGGTACTGGCTTTTTCCCCTGAACTAAGTGAATGGTATTTGTATGCTGAATTAAAGTAAACTTGTCAACCCCTTAACGTTGCTTTCCTTAGTAAAGCAGATCAAAAGAACCTGGGCTTTGGCAGCATGCTTGTTGTTGGGCTTGTGTTGGTCTTTCACCCTCACAACAGCTTCTAGCCAGATTGTTGAAACAGAAGTGGAAATAAAAAATAGATTTAAGGAGTTAGATCTTGTAGATAGAGTACCTGAAGCACTATGGACAGAGGTTCTCAACACTATACAGGAGGCAGCAACAAAAAACATTCCAAAGAAAAAAAAGAGCAAGAAAGCAAAATGGCTGCCTCATAAGGCCTTAAAAATAGCTGAGGAAAGAAGGAAAGTGAAAAAGAAAGGAGGAAAAGAAAGCTATGCACAAATGAATGCAGAATTCCAGAGAATAGCAAGGAGAGATAAGGTTTTCTTAAATATATATTGCAAGAAATAGAAGAAAACAATCAAATGGGAAAAGCAAGAGATCTCTTCAAGAAAATTAGAAAAATCAAGAAAGTTTCATTTTTTAAAAAATGAGCATGATAAAAGAAAAAAAGGTAGGGATTTAATAGAAGTAGAAGAGATTAAGAAAAGGTGGCAAGAACACACAAAAGAACTATATAGGAAAGAGGTTAACATCACCAATTACCATGATAACCACAATAGTTTAATTACTAATCTAGAAACAGATATCCTGGAGAATGAAGTCACGTGGGCCTTAGGAAGTATTGACAACAATAAAGCTAGTGGAGGGGATGGAATTCCAGCTGAGCTACTGAAAACTCTACAAGATGATGCTGTTGAAGTGCTGCACTCAATATGCCAGCAAATTTGGAAAACACTACACTGGTCACTGGAGGGGCAATACCAAGGAATGTTCTAATTACCAAAAAGTTGCACTTATTTCACATGCCAACAAGGTTATACTTAAGATTCTGCAAGCTAGGCTTCAGTAATGTGTGTACCAGGAATTACCACAACAGCAGACTGATTTTCAAAGAGGCAGAGGAACTAGTGACCAAATTGCCAACATTCACTGGATTGTGGAGAAAGCAAGGAAGTTCTAGAAAAACATCAACTTCTGCTTCATAGGCTATACTAAAGCCTGTGACTGTGTGGACCATAACAAACATGTGGCAAGTCCTCAAAGAGATGGGAATACCAAATCATCTTACTTGTCTCCTAAGGAGCCTGTATGCAGGTCAATCAGCAACAGTTAGAACATGGAACAACTGATTGGTTTAATATCAGACAAGGCATTGTCACCTTATTTATTTAACTTATTGTCACCTTATTTATTTAACTTATACGCAGAGTACATCATGTGAAACGCCAGGCTAGATGAATCAAAAGCTGGAATTAAGGTTGCTGGGAGAAATATCAACAATCTCAGATATGCAGACAGACAATACCACTCTGATGGCAGAAAATGAAGAATTAAGAAGCTTCTTGATGAGGGTGAAAGAGGAGAGTATAAAAGCTGGCTTGAAGCTTACTATCAAAAAGCCCCAAAATCTTGGCAAATGGTCCCATTACTTCCTGGCAAATAGAGTGAGAAGAAATAGAAGTGTCAGATTTTATGTTCTTGGGCTTGAATACACTGAGAGGTTAGATAATATCATTATCCTCATTTTACAGTTGAGGAAACTGAGGCTTGTGTTGTTGTTATTGTATTTGTCCTTCATCTTCAAAGAGGACCATGTCATCAGGGAGATGATGACATGATCTGCGGTTGGCTTTGATTTGAATGAGGGAGGACTGTGCAAGATCACCAGCCTCACTTTCTCCTCTGGAGCCATTTAGGTCCAGCGGCATGATATTCATGAGTTAAGGAAATGGAAACAGACAGGGACTAAAGGACTTGCCCAGAGTTACACAGCTAGTAAGTGTTTGAGGCTGAATCTGAATCATCTTCCTGGCTCTAGGCCCAGGGCTTAGTCTATCAAACCATCAAGCTGTTGCTTCTCAAGGAGACCTTAAAGCTCGTGCTTTAAGGAGTTCCAGCTTTTCCTTTGACTCCTGTATATGAAGGCTGACTTAGAAGGCAGTAGGGGCATCCTGGGGGGATTTCACGAGGATTCTAACATTTCAGAGAAAAAAGATTCAATGGAACAAGATAGCTGGATGTGCCTGAATTTGTTTTTTAGAGAGAAATATAATTTCATTTTGGTTCATGGCAAAAGGTTAGCATTGCAGCCACAAAAATCCCCAAAAGCAAATACGTTTATAAATGTGATTTATATACATGAACCCTATGTGGTAAGGCAACCACTTTAGTGGATACAGTGCCAGCCTTGAAGCCAGAAAGATCTGAGTTCAAATCCTACCCTTGGCACATGCTGGTTGTGTGACCCTGGGCAAACTATTTAACATTACAGTAGTTTCCAAACTATTTTGACCCTGTACCTTATCAGTAATTATAGCTGCTGTGTTTTGGGTTAGGTTATAACTGCCCTGAGAGGTCAGAAAAAAGTTAGGGGCTTGAGTAGCAGTGGGAAGGGAATGTTGAGTTGTAATGGATAAAGGGTAGATGTGGTTGTGTTAGAGAAAATCCCTGTGATTGATACTAATAGGAAGAATAGAACGTAAGCCATCTTCTCATTCTCTGATTGGTTGATTATAAGTTCCTTGGGGTCAAGACATGGGCTCTCACTTTGAAGACTGCTGTTTTAGATCAGGGCTTCTTAAACTTTTTCCACTTATGACCCCTTTTTGTGTTTTGTTCGTTGGTGTTGCATGACATGAGGGTGTGTGTAGTGCAAAGTGCACATGCTGTGTGTTCAAAACCAAGGGTGCAGTGAAGTCACATGATGCAACTTTGGCCAGTGCCACCAGAAATACCTCAGATTCATTATGCATTTGATTTTGAATTGATTTTCAGTTGTTGTGCGTTCAGAAACCTTTTACTGTTGCCTTATTTTTATGGGGTCTCAACCCACAGTCTAAGAAGCACTGTGCAGAGTCTAGATAACCCTCTAAGACAGGGCTGTCCAAAATATGGCCTGCAGGCCGCACACATGAGGCCCACAGTGCAATTTTATGCGGCCTGCCTGTATGTTTTAATTTTCACGAGGGAAAAAATAAAATAATAATTTTCATGGAATGTGTATTAGATATTTTAATTCCATCACTAATAAATAATCTCATTGATATTAATTTTATTAGGTGTTTTTAAGCAGTATTATGCATGGAACATATCATATGGAATTTTTAATCGATCTGTGGGATGCGTTCTGTCTGTACGATGCAGACTAGTCACTGTGCATCTACCTTTATACTACTATGTTGTCACTTCATTGTTTTGTGTTTGCTTTCATGCTTCATGCCTTCACCTATCATACTGATGACGCGCGTTCCCCCACTTTCTATTAGTGTACTGTATTTTTTCTTCTGGGTGCAGCCCTCAGATAATCATTATATTTTAATGTGGCCCTAAGATAACCTAAGGTTAGACAGCCCTGCTCTAAGACTAAACGTTGCAGAGAAGGTGCCCACGTTGGCAGATGGAGTTTCTTCATCTAGATGTTCCCTTTAACAATAAAATCACAGGTCAGGTCCCTACCTCTATCCCTATAGAATTAGAGATCAGATATGGAAAGTTTGCTCCTATTTAAGACTGGTAGGCTTCTGCAACATGCTTCAATGCTGCTCTGAAATAACAGCCTACTCTGGCCCCTCCACCCTGTTAGGCCTCTCCCAATTCTTTCTTCCAGATCTAGCTCTATGATCCTGTGAAGAAGAATGAAAAAGAGCCCTGGCTCTGGAGCCAGAGGATTTAGGTTCCAATTCCCCCTCTGATGCTAACTACTTATGTGACCTTGGGCTAGTCAGTTAACCTTCATGGACCTCAGTTTCCTCAACGGTAAAATAAATGGTTTTAACTAGATTGCCCTGAAGTATTAGCTTTAAACCTCATTATCCTCCCCAACTCAACTCTTGGCCAGGCCATCTATAGCCTCTCCTAGGTCTGCATATACCCCTACCACCCCTACTTCTCCTAAGAGATTTCTTTAGTAACCATGCAGATTTAGAAGCTGCACCCCTGCCCTAGCCCAATTTATATAGAATTTTACAAAGTGCCCATTTCAGGCCTAGAATGTCCTACATTTGGAGTAAGAATAGACCTTAGAGGTAATTTTGTCAAACTATCTCATCAACCGTTTGATGGGGATATCTTTCTTCATTTTATTAATGATGATATTGAGAACAAAAGGGTCCCAGTTTCCTGAATCTTACAACAAGTGTATGAGAAACAAGCTTTAATATTCCATTTTACTCATGAGGAAACAGGATGGGGAGCAGGGGCACTCAGGGAATACATAAGCAATGGATCCAGAGCTCAAGGCCAGACCTTACTATACCATAGGGGGAGACTTTATGTAAGCGTCATTTTAATGATTCTCCTTTCGAAAGCAATTGCTTCACTGCTTGAAATATGATGGAAAAAAAGAAATTTACATAACTTTATTATATATTTAAAAGGAATTGCAAGTCATACACAATAGACTTGCAGTTTCATGTGCAATCTTTTTTTTATTCTACTATGTTATTCTACTGCATTTTTCTTTTACTATGTTACGGAAATGCTTGTTTTATTTCATAAATTAAAAATAAAAGAAATAAAATTTAAAAAGAAATAAAAAAGAAACCCTAGCCCAAAGGTGGTCTGCCTGGCCCACGATGTAGTGAGAAGGGAGGTGAATGGTCATAGCAGTGCTTATACTGGAGACTTCAAAAGCATTACACAGTGAGGCAGGTGGCCAAAAGTCCAGGGAAACACAAACTCGTGTAGTGAGGAGGAGCCCATTCAAATCAGTCAAATCCTTTTCCTCTTCCTCCCAATCCTGAATGCTGAGCCTCATCCTGAAGCTCCTAGTAGGTCAGGCACATCAGATTCAAACTCTGATAGACTCAGAGGCCTCAGCCAACTTTTAGACGTAGATCTGGTCAGGGAGGAGCAGCTGCTGCTTCAGGGGATGCAGCCACTTGAAGGGCTGTCTTATAGAGAAGGGCCTAGGATGGTTCCATTTAGCCCCGCAGGGGCAAATCCGAACCAATGGAAAGCCGTTGCTGTTGGAAAGAGGCTAACTAAAGCTACTTATCAGAAAACACTTCTAATGATGAGAGCTGCCCAGAAGTGGAAGTGGCAGCCTTGGGAAGTTGAGGGGCTCTCTCTCACTCACTGACTGGATGACCACTTAGCAGGATAGTCTTGGTAGACATTTCTTGGATTTATGGGTCAGACAAGATAGTCCTGAGGTCCCTTCCTACTCTCATGATTCTATGATTCTGTGAATCCTTGATAGTGGGAGAGGAAAATCAATAGAGGGCCCTAAACTCTTATGTGCCCCGGTTGGGAAATACCGAGAGCGTTTCACCCTGGGCACCACTGAATGCCCCCCATATTGCTGATCTCCTGGAATCAGGTGGCTAGCTTAGTATAAGAAGGAGATTTCTTAGAGTATAAGAAGGGTGGGGTCCTCTACCAGGCAGCTCAGTGGCACGATGGGGAGAGCCCTGGGCTTAGAAGTCAGCAATGCCTGGCCTGAATCCTGCCCATGTCACTTACAACTACGTGATCCTGGGTAAATCACTTCACCTCTCTCTGCCTCAGTTTCCTCATCTGTAAGATGGGGATAATAACAGCACCTACCTCACCCGGTGGTGGTAAGGATCAAAAGTGCCTCACCAACCCTAAAATGCCACATGAATGCTCCCTCTCTTGTTTGTAGCTAGTGGGAGACCTTTGAGGGCAAGGTCTATTTTTCGCCTTTCTTTATATTCCCATCATTTAGAACAGTGCCGGCACATTGTAGGAGCATGGTGTTTGTTGAGTGACTGGTTGACTGATTTAGGGACAATGGAAATGTAGAGTGAATCACCCAGTCCCTCACCCCAACCCCTCCAGCGATATTAATAATTTGAATGGCCCTGGCCCTAACTAAAAGAGATTTGCTCATCCCCAACCCAAATATTAAATCAGCTTACAGGAATTCTCTAAGAGGGAGAATAAGATTGGCAAAAAGACAGATCTAACCAGAGACACTTTGTTGGATGGGTATGGCTTTGGGCATGACTTACAAAAGAGCCCAAAGAGCTGTAAATACACCTTTCCAGGAGGAAGCAGCCCAGTAGCCATAGCTTAGGTGAGGCAGTAGGTAGCAGCGTTTCATCAGAAAAGCAGCAGGGGGCAGTAACAGCTCTTTAGGTAAGCAATGAGCAGGAGTTTGGGAAGAAAAGCATCAAAGCTGAGACCCAGTCCTAGGACCATTATTGGGGTGGGGCAAGGAGTGTTCCTTCTGAACCCCTACTGCTAGAATGGAAAACCATGGGAAATGGTGTCTCTGTAGAAACTGAGTTTTCCTTGTTATCTGCCTTGCCATTTCACTTTTATCTTTTGCTTTCAACATATGTATGCTCTGGTTTAGGTAAAAGCTGGAGTGTGCTGGACCCAGGTCAAACCAGCTCAAGGGAGCTGGTTGTTAAATTTTCAGTGTGAGCACCTACAGCTTGGGAAGCAACAAACACCATAAATCAGGGCTTGATTTATTGTTTTGTTTATTGTCTTAGACTTAAGAAAATGATGAAGAAAATGTTAACAATAATGCAGATTAAGCCTAAAAGTCGATTACTTTATCAGGGCAGCTAAGTCTTTCACATTTGATCATCATTACAATATTGCTGTTACTGTATATGATGTTCTCCTGGTTCTGCTCAATTTGCTTTGCATCAGTTCATACAAGTCTTCCCAGGTTTTTCTGAAGTCTTCCTGCTCATCATTTCTTAGAGCACAATAGTATTCCATTACATTCATATACCACAACTTGTTCAGCCATTCCCCAATGGATGGGCATCCCCTCAATTTCCAATTCTTTGCCACCACAAAAAGAGCTGCTATAAATGTTTTTGTACATGTGGGCTCTTCTTTAGCAAACCAAGTCTTGAAGCTTACAGGGGGAAAAAAGTGGAAACACTGGTACATAGAGAAAATTCTTAGTGACATAGCATCCTTCAAGACCTTTTAAGCATGGGTCTGGGAGCCAAGATGGCAGAATAAGCAGGAAATCTCCTGAATTCTCCCATAGTCACCTCTAAACAACCATAAAATAGCAGCCCAAAATGAATTCTGGAACTTTACAATGAGCAAAAAGATGGAGTGAAACAATCTTCTAGCCCAAGAAACAAGGGAGGTTGGCAGGAAAGGTCTGTCTCACTCACGTACAAGAGTAGCACAGTGCAGGACAGGAAGTGTGCTAGCAAGCCAGAGGGAGGCCCTGAGCCCCAGTGCACTGCCAGGCAAGGAGGCAAATACCAACACCAGGGCCCTCCATGTGCACACCAGGTAAGCTGCCAGACCCAGCCACCTCCCACATCACCCACCTCATCACAGCTCTGGGCACAAGAGTCCCCTGGGAGGCCTCAGTGCAAACTGCCAGGGTCTGCAGTCCCAAGCACAAGAAGCTTCCACCCCAGGAACAGAGTTCAAATTTAAAAGTAAGAAAAAAGGCTGGAAAAGATGAGCCAAAAAAATTTGACCACAGAAAGTTATTATGGTGACAGGGAAGATCAAGACACAAACTCGAAAGTGGACAACAATGTCAAAATGCCTACAGGCAAAGGCTCCAAAGAAAAATGGGAATTGGTTGCAAGCCTGGAAAGAACTCATGGAAGAGCTCGAAAAGGAGTTTAAAAATCAAAGAGAAATAAGAGAAAAATTGGGAAAAGAAATGAGGGTGATGCAAGAGAATTATGAAAAGAGAGGCAATAGCTTGGAAAAAGAAGACAACTCCTTAAAAAGTAGCATTGGCCAAAGGGAAAAGGAAGTACAAAAATCCACTGAAGAAAACAACTCCTTAAAAATTAGAATTAGACAAGTGGAAGCTTATGACTATGATACATCAAGAATCAATCAAACAAAATCAAAAGAACAAAAAAAAATTAATTAAATATGACATTGAAAAAACAACTGGTCTGGGAAATAGATCCAGGAGAGATAATTTAAGAATCACTGGATTACACGAAAGCCATTATCAAAAGGAGGACCTCGACATCATACTACAAGAAATCATCAAAGAAAATTACCCTGCTATTCCAGAACCAAAGGGTAAAATAGAAATTGAAAGAATCTACTGATCACCTCTGAAAAGAAAACTCCCAGGAACACTGTAGCCAAATTCCAAAACTCCCTGGTCAAGGAAAAAATATTCCAAGTAGCCAGAAAGAAACAATTTAAATATCCTGAAGCCACAATCAGGATTACACAGGACTTAGCAGCTGCAACATTAAAAGATTAGCGGTCATAGGATATGATATTCCAGAAGGCACAGGAGCTAGGACTACAACCAAAAGTCACCTACTTGGCAAAATTGTGCATAATCCTTCAAGGGAAAAAATGGTCATTCAGTGAAATAGAAGACTTTCAAGCTTTCATAAGGAGAAGATCAGTGCTGAACCAAAAATTTGATTTTCGATATCAAGACTCAAAAGAAAACCTAAGGAATTCAATAGGGCTAAACTGTTTACATCTCTACATGAGGAGATGATACTTGTAATTCTTAAGAACTCTATCACTGATAGTGAAGTTAGGAGTATACATAAACAGAGGGTATGGGTATAAGGTGAATTTGACAAAATGACGTAAAAAGTTAATTAAGGGGTGAGAAAGAGGACTACACTGGGAGCACAAGGAGGGGAGAGGTAGAAAAGGGTAAATTATCTTGCATGAAGTATTCAAAAGACCTATTACAATGGAGGGGGAAATAGGAGGGTGGAAGTGGGCATTGCTTGAATGTTACTCTCATTGTAATTGGCTCAAAGAGGGAATAATATACACAATTAGTTGAGTATAGAAGTCTATTTTACCCTACAGGGAAGTAGATGGGAAGAGGGTAAGAAAGGAGGTGGGGGGAGACTGACAGAAGGGAGGCCAAATTGAGGGAGGTGGTGGGCAGACTAGGGGAGGGGTTAGTCAGAAGCAAAACCTGGGTGAAGAGGGAAAGGGTAAAACAAGAGAGAGGACAAAGAGGGGGAAAAATAGAATGGAGACAAATACTCAGTGATCATAACTGTGAATGTGAATGGGATGAACTCTCCCATAAAACAGAAGCAGATAGCAGAAGTGGATCAAAAGCCAGAATCCTACAATATGTTACTTGCAGAAAACACACCTGAAGCAGAGACACACAGAGTAAAGGTAAGGGGCTGGAGCAGCATCTATTACGTGTCAGCTGAAGTAAAAAAGGCAATGGTAGTAATCAGGATCTTAGCAAAAGCAAAATAGATTTAATTAAAAGAGATAAGGAAGGAAACTACATCTTGCTAAAAGGTACCATGGATAATGAAGTAATATCAATACTAAACAAGTATGCAGTGAGTTACAGGAGGAAATAGATAGCAAAACTATACCAGTGAGAGACCTCAACTGTCCCCTCTCAGAACTTGATAATTACAACCAAAAAATATATAAGAAAGAAATTAAGGAGGTGAACAGAATTTTAGAAAATTAGACATGACAGACCTCTGGAGAAAACTGAATGGGAATAGAAAAGAATATACCTTTTTCCCAGCAGTACATAGCACCTACACAAAATCTGACCATGTATTAAGATGTAAAAATCTCAGAATTAAATGTGGAAAGGCAAAAATATTAAATGCATCCTTTTTCAATCATAATGAAATTATGATTTATGATTATGAAATATACATTTAACAGAGGGCAGTGGAAAGATAGATTAAAAATTAATTGGAAACTAAATAATCAAATAATAAAGAATAAGTGAATCAAATAACAAATTGTACAAACAATCAATAATTTCATTAAAAAGAATGACAACAATGAGATAACATAACAAAATATATGGGATGCAGCCAAGGCAGTGCTTCAGGTAAAATTTATTTCTTTAAATTCTTACATCAATAAAATAGAGAAAGACCAGATAATGAATTAGGCATGCAACTAAAAAAAACTAGAAAAAGAATAAATTAAAAATCCCCAACTGAGCATCAAATTGGAAACCCTGAAAACTAATGGTGATATTAACAAAGTTGAAAGTAACAAAACTATTGAGCTAATAAACAAAACTAGGAGCTAGTTTTATTGGAGGTGGGGAAGCCAGTAAGATAAATAAACCATTGGTTAATTTGATTAAAAAAAAAAAACAAATATCCAGTTTAAAAAATGAAAAGGGTGAATTCACCACCAATGAAGAGGAAGTTAAAGCAATCATCAGGAACTATTTTGCCCAATTATATGCCAATAAATCTGACATTCTGGATGAAAATGATGAATACTTACCAAAATATAAATTGCCCAGATTAATAGAAGAGGAAATAGAATACCTAAATAACCTCATTTTAGAAAAAGAAATTGAACAAGCCATCAATGAACTCCTTAAGAAAAAATCCCCAGGGTCAGATGAATTCACAAGTGAATTCTACCAAACATTTAAAGAACAATTAATTCCAATATTATATAAACTATTTGGAAAAATAGGGGGACTCTGTATCCTAGAGCACAAGGGGTGGAGTGTAACCAGAAAGGCCTTTGTTTTCTTTGGGTGGCTCAGTTCACCTCATTGGGCCTTGCTGGGTCTGCTGCTTCTCTTGCGGGACAGGAAGCCCAGAGACCATGCCAGGAAGCAGAGAACTTCCTGTGTGATGAGTCATGGGGCTGACTGAGGGGAGGTGTTAACTCCAAAGCCATGCCCTATTGGGTGTTAACCTAGTCTATGCTAGGGGGAGGGGCCAACTCAAGAACCAATCGGCCCTGGTCATTCAGGCGGTGCTTGATGATGTCAAAAAACTCTATAAGATGGGAGAGGACAGCTTGAAGAGCCCTCTTTCCTTTTCCAGTTGGCATGGGAGCAGTGGCAAGCATGACTCTGGGCCAGCCCTTGCTCTCGGGCTGGGCCTAGATATTGGTAACTATGAATTGTATTGGGTCTGTCTGTTGATATTTGTAATTTGTTTGTATTTTGTTTTGAAGTTCGGGGTGCTGGTTCGTTTCCCCCAAACTAAATGAATGTTCTGAACCTCAGGGTGCTGGCTTTTTCCCCTGAAGTAAGTGAATGAATCTGTATTTGGTCTGTCTTTTGATGCTTGCCTCTACGCTCCCCTGAACTAACTGAATGCTGGTGTTTTTTCCCCTGAACTAAATGAATGTTGTCTATATGCTAACTGAATGCTGGATTAAAGTAAGCTGGTCAACCCCTTCACCATGCTTTCCTTGTTTAAGCAGATAAAAAGAACCTGTGCTTTCCCGGCGTGCCAGCAGCCTCCTGGGTGCTGACTGTGGGGGGATCTTACGCCCCCACAGAAGCTGCCAGCCAGATTGTTAAAACGGAGTCCTACCAAATTTCTTTTAAGACACAATTTATGGTACTGATACCTAAAACAGGGAGAGTAAAACTGAGAAAGAAAACTATAGACCAATTTCCTTAATGAAATTGATGCAAAAATTTTAAACAAAATACTAGCAAGGAGATTACAGTAATATCTCACAAGGATTATTACACTATGACCAGGTGGGATTTATATCAGGAATGCAGGGTTGATTCAATATTAGGAAAACTATCAGCATAATTGACCATGTTGATAATAAAACCAACAGAAATCATATGATTACCTCAACAGACACTGAAAAAGCTTATTGACAAAATACAGCACACATTCCTCCTAAAAACACCAGAGAGCACAGGAATAAAGGAAGCTTTCCTTAAAATGATAGGTAGTATCTGTCTAAAACCACCACAAGCATTATCTGTAACAAAGATAAGCTAGAAGCCTTCTCAATAAGGTCAGGGATGAAGCAAGGATCACCACTACTATACAATATTGTGCTAGAAATGTTAGCTATAGCAATAAGAGAAGAAAAAGAAAATGAAGAAATTAAAATAAGCAATGAAGAAACAAAACTATCACTCTCTGCAGAGAATATGATGGTATACTTCAAGAATCCTAGATAATCAACTAAAAAACTAGTTGAAATAATTAACAACTTTAGCAAAGTGGCAGGATATAAAAGAAACCCACATAAGTCATCAGTATTTCTATATATTACCAACAAAGCCCAGCAGCAAGAGATAGAAAGAGAAATTCCATTCAAATAACTGTAAACAACATAAAATATTTAGGAGTGTACCTGCTAAGACAAATGCAGGAACTATATGAACATGATTATAAAACACCTTTCACACAAATACAGTCTGATCTAAACAACTGGAAAAATCGGGTAGACCAACCCAATATAATAAAAATGACAATTCTACCTGAACTAACTTACTTATTCAGTGCCATACCAATCAAACTACCAAAAATTTACTTTATGGAGCTAGAAAAAATAACAACAAAATTCATCTGGAAGAACAAAAGGTCAAGAATATTAAGGGAATTAATGAAAACAAATATGAAGGAAAGTGGTCTAGCTGTACCATATCTCAAACTATATTACAAAATGGTAATCACCAAAACTATCTGGTACTGGATATGAAATAGAGTGGTGGATCAGTGAAACAGATTAGATACACAAGACACAGTAGTAAATGACCATAGTAACTTAGTATTTGATAAACCCAAAGACCTCAGACTCTGGGATAACAACTCACTATTCGACAAAAATTGCTAGGAAAACAATAGAAACTAGGCATAGATCAACATCTTACACCATATCCCAAAACAAGGTCAAAGTGGGTACATGATTCAAACATAAAGGATGATACCATAAGCAAATTAGGAGAGCAAGGAATAGTTTCCCTGTCAGATCTATGGAGAAGGGAAGAATTTATGACCAAACAAGAGATAGAGGGCATTTTGAAATGTAAAATAAATAATTTTGATGAAATTAAATTAAAAAGTTTTCACACAAACAAAACCAGTGCGACCAAGATTAAAAGAAAAGCAGAAAGCTAGGAAATTATCTTTACAGCAAGTGTCTCTGATAAAAGCCTCATTTCTCAAATATGTAAAGAACTGAGTCAAATTTATAAGAATACAAGTCATTCCCCAATTGATAAATGGTCAGAGGATATGCACAGACAGTTTTCAAATGAAGAAATCAAAGCTATCTAAAATCATATGAAGAAATGCTCTAAATCATTTTTATTAGAGAAAGAAAAATTAAAACAGCTCTGAGTCACCACCTCACACCAATCAGATTGGCTAATACGACAGAAAAGTGAAATGATAAATGTTGGAGAGGATGTGGGAAAACTGGGACACTGATATATTGCTGGTGGAGTTGTGAACTGATCCAACCATTCTTTAGAGCAGAACTATGCCCAAAGAGCAATCAAACTTTGCATACCCTTTGATCCAGCAATACCACTACTAGGTCTGTATTCCAAAGAGATTTAAAAAAGGAGGTGAGGGGGAAAGGACCTACTTACATGAAAATAGTTATAGCAGCTCTCTTTATGGTGGCTAAGAATTGGAAATTGAGGGGATGCCCATCAACTGGGGAATGACTAAACAATCTGTAGTATATTAATGTAATGTAATACTACTCTGCTATAAGAAGTGACGAGGAGGCAGATTTCAGAAAAACCTGGAAAAACTTATATGAACTGATGCAAAGTGAAATAAGCAGAACCAGGAGAACATTATACACAATAATGGCAACATTGTACAATGATCAACTTTGATAGACTTAGCTCTTCTCAGCAATACAATGATCCAAGACAACTATGAAGGACTCATGGTGGAAAATGCCATCCACATCCAGAGAAAAAACTGATAGACTCTGAATGCAGATCAAAGCAGACTATTTTCACTTTATTTTTTTCATGGTTTTTTTTTTCCTTTTTGGTTTGTTTCTTCTTCCACAATTATGACTAACATGGAAATATGTTTTACATGATTGCCCACATATAATCTGTATCAAATTATTTACTGTTTTAGGACGAAGGGAGGGGAGGAAGAAAAATTTGAAATACAAAATTTTGTAATAATGAATGTTAAAAATTGTCTTCACATAAATTGAAAAAATACTATTTTTAAAAAAAGACCCTTCAAGCATGCCTGAAGACCTTAAAACCACTTCTTCCCTGAAGCCTCTGACAAAAGTAGTATCTTTTACTGTAGTAAAAAGACCACTGGATTTAGAGACAGATGACCTGAGTTTTAACCCTGGGTCTGCTACTTACTCACTGTGTAATCTTTGGCTAGCTATTTCCCCTCCTAGCTTCAGTTTCCTCTTCTGTGAAGTTAGAGGATTTGACCAGATGATTTCTAAGATCTCTTCTAGCTCTAAGTCTGTGGTTCTATAATCCTATGAATGCCCTGAAGTCCCTGTGAAAATTCTGGAAATCTTTTCTATTCTTCCCAGGTTCTGTGTGAGATGTTTAGAACAATTCATCATGTAAATCATTACGGTCTAGACTCCCACCAATGCAACACATTCTATTTACAGACTATGGAAAAGGGTAAATCAAATAGTAAAACATTTAATTGGGACAGAACAGCAAGGTAGAAAAAAAATAGGCAATGGAATCCTTCTCAAGGTCAGGAAGACCTTCAAATCTGATGTCTGATGCTTACTAGTTGTATGACCCTAGGCAAATTACTTAATCGCTCCCCGCCTCAGTTTCTTCAATTGTAAAATGGGATAATAAGAGCAGCTACCTCCCAGGGTTGTTATATGGGTCAAATGAGATATTTGTAAAGTGTTTCATGCACTGCTTAGCACACAGTAGGCATTTAATAAATGGTTGTCTCCTTCCTGCAGGATGTATATGTGACAAGTGTAGGCAGTGGCATGTTCAGCTTAGTAGATCATTTCTTATGAGATCAGAGGGCACTAGTTCTCCCCCATTAGGCTTTGAGCTAATTAAGAGCAGTGTCTTATCTTTTTCCTTTCAGTGTACGGCTAGTGCTTAGCACAGAACCTGGCACTCAGTCAATATAGCAATAAACACTTACTAAATCTACTGTATTCCAAGAACTGTACAAAGCACAGGGAATACAAATACAAAAAAAAGGGGGGGGGGAAACACTCCCTACCTTCAAAGAGCTTAAGACAATGCACAAACAGAAACTGAATGGGGGGAGAGAAGGGAGTACCTGGTGAGGGAATGTGACAGGGAAGTCCAAATGAGAGCAAGGAGGTGGGAAATGAAGAAATACAGGGAGTGCAGGGGCGGGGAGGGGGGCTTTTTATGTGGAAGTCTGGGAAAGTTCATCTCTCTGCCCTCAAATAAGAGGGGTTCCAGGGGCAAAGGGCACTGACAAGACCTATTTGATCAGCACATAGTAGGTGTTTAATAAATGCTTATTGACTGACTCCAGTTCTGACTCTCCACCCAGAGTAGCACAGGAATGCCCAATACCTTCTCCATTTGATTCCTGTTTGGTTTTGCTCCCATCTTTCCTTTAGAAGTTGTGCCTTCTGACACAATCCCTGTGTCCAGACCCAAACCTTCTGGGATTCTCCCATCCTGAGACTTCCTCCAGGGACCATTAGCACCCATGCCTCTCTATTATGGATACTCAAAGCCACACCAGAGAGCTTCATTAAAGGTGTAATGAGGGCTTCTCATGGAACATGCATAAAGCTGTCTTTCCTGCTTGGGTCCAACCACGCCTGTGACTCAACATTTGGGCACCTCCAAGATAGTGAACTTCTTGTGGGAACTCAGCACTGAAAGGAGTTGGTGGTTTGGTAGGATGTGGAAAACTCTGAAAAGGGGCGGGTGGCGGTGAGATGGGCCTCGAGTGCCATGTCACTTAAAAAGAAGAGGTAGCTTCTGACTCATTTTCTTCCTTTGACTTTCCCATATGACAAGTAGTGACAGTCTATGTCTATAGACTTTTGCGAGGGGATGAGCAATCAGTGGTATTCTCCCCACTTCCTTGCCCCCACCCTTTAGCCACTCCCACATGGAGTTTGGACTCAACCAAGCAAGTTGGCTTCTGGGCCCCTGGCCGCCTTTTCTCTTTCATGTTTCTCTTCCTGAGTTGGTAATAATATCTTTCTTTAAGTGAAAGGTGTATAGGTCTTCAGTCCATTGAGTACAGCTGAGTGATGGCAAGGGAAGTTTCTGCATCACAGGAGAAAACCATTGATAAGAGAATGAGCCCAAGTCTCTGGTCTGGCTTGCCAGACTTTGAGGGAGACAGTGCAGAGCCAAGGTGAAATGCAGGATGCCTATTTGGCAGCGCCACAGACTACTTTATGTTCTGATGAGGTTTAAGGCTCAGCCTCCCACCAGATTGTAATAGAAGTTTGGTTTCCCAAACCCTATGCCCTTCCAGGTCATATCCATGCTTCCAGAAATCCCTGTCCTTATCCATGTGAGCACTTCATTCACTAGCAAGAATTACAGCCCATCCCCTCCTTCTTATCCTGAGCAGTTTCTACTCTGGTCCTTCCATAACCCCTCCGTGGAGGATCTGGGCTGGAGGCTTTTCTCTTGGCCTTTTCCTGGTTTGCATTTCTAGAGCAGCAGCTTAGATGTCTCTCTGGGAGTCTCTGATGCTCTTCCTACATGCCCAGTCTGCCCTATTTTCTGATCATTCTTGAGGTCCATCCAGGGGGATAAACAACTACTTCCCTGTCCTCCTTCTTCCCAGTACAATTTCTCCCCTTCACTTCCAAATTACCTAGACGACAAGCTCCATGAGAATAGGGACTATCTCACTCTTTGTCCTTTTATCCCCAGGTCTGGCAGAGAGCCCGGCACATAGTAGGGGCTTAGTAAATGCTTATTGACTGATTGATTTGTATAATCAGATGGATTACGGTTGTGGTATAAGCTGGGAAAAGACTCTGGTCTTTGAGTAAGGAGACCCAACTCTAACAATTAATAGTTGGCAAGTTTCCTCCCATGGGAGGGATCAGAAGGCCAAGGTGTGTTACAAGGGAAAGACTGGAATCTTGGGGCTTGAGTTCAAATGCTGCCTCTGAAGCATACTACCTGTTATATCACTCCGCCACTTTCCCCTCGTGTCAAATGAGGATGTTGGACTTAAGTCTCTTCCAGTCCTCGACTTCTGCTTGTGAGCCTCAGTTTCCTCCCCTGTAACGTGGGGATAGTACCAACTTTCCACGGTTGCCGTATGGACATGGAAATGGGAGCGTCCCTCACCGTACGGTCCGCACGGAGTCGCTGCTGGTGGTCTTTCGTTTTAAGAGGGCCAATGACGTCACGTTCATGCGTCAAAGGGAGGCGGAGTTGCGCAAAGCCTCTAGCCTCACTCTCTCCTCCAGGGTTGTCCACGCCCAGTCTTCTCGGCAAGTGGGTGAACGTCAAAGGACTACAATCCCCAGAATGCTATTTCGGACCCATCCGCAAGGCCAGTCCAGCAGTGCGCATGCGCACTTCAGCTTTTCCTTGTAGGGATTACGGCCCGTAGCCCCGCCCCACCCTTCTCTGGGAGGCAGGCCAGCCTGTCAGCCTGGCCGGAGTACGCATGCGCCTCGCTGACTGCTCCTCTCTCCCTGATCCCCCGTTCCCACTCGCTAGCACACGCGCTCGGCCTTCGGTATCGCTGCGCGCTCGTCCTCTCGGCTCTTTTTTGTCCCTTCTGGGTTGCGGTGGAAGCGACCGGTCTCGCGGAAGCGGCAACAGTTGGCGAAGATGGCGGCTACGGCGGCAGCCTCCCGGGGAGGCAAGCGGGGCGGCGGTGGCGGCGGACCGGGCGGCGGCGGGTCGGCGGGCCGGGGAGCCGAGGAGGAGGCGCCGCCTCCCCTGCAGGCCGTGCTGGTAGCGGACAGCTTCAACCGCCGCTTCTTTCCCATCTCCAAGGACCGGCCCCGGGTGAGCGCTGGGGAGGGAGTGAGGCGACCGCGGAGATCGCAGAGCGGGGAAGACCTGGGGAGCGCAGAGCGGGGGAGACCTGGGGAGCGCAGAGCGGGGGAGACCTGGGGAGCGCAGAGGTGGGGGGAACCTGGCAGCGCAGAGTCGGGGAGATCTGGTGAGCGCAAGGGGGGGCCCGGGAGTGCAGAGGGAGGGGACCCCGAGAGCACAGGGCGGGGGAGATCTGGGGAGCGCAGAGCAGGGACCCGGCGAGCAGAGAACACAGTGAGGAAAACTGGAGTGCATAGAGGTGGGAGCAGGGGACTTTTAGAATGCATTGGTGGGAGACCGGGGATCTTAAAGGGGTGGGGCATGTAGGAGCTGAGAGAGTGGGGTGACCCGGCAGTAAAGTGCTGGGAAGCAGCCCTCCCCTGGGCAGTGGGGAACAGAGCGAGGCAGCCCCGTCCTGCAGGACCCCCAGAGATTGAGGGGGGCACCAAGCGTCAGGTGAAAGGGGGAGGGGAGTGCTCCTGGTAGTTCCATATGGTATTTCGGGACATATGTTCATGAGCGTCCCTGGCCAGGGAAGGTGGGGGCGGACTTAGGAGCAAGCGGCACTTTGACCTCCTCCACACTGTATACACAGACACCATGCGCACACATCCGCAGAAGAGCCCCAGCCGGGCCACACGCTGACCAGGTCTGCACCCTGCTCTCCCCTCAAGCCGGCACTCCCTGCCCCCATACCTGCTCCTAGGGTTACACCGACCGAGAGGTACAGGCTCCTGACAGCAGGTGGCTAGGACCGATTCCCTTACCTGAAGGACCTCCGGCCTTGGGGACACTTGGAAAGTCTGGGGGTGGGAGAGATTTGGAACAATCTGAAGACAGCCCCTGGCCCTCTCCTCCCCCCCATCCAAATGAGGAAGTTGGGCTTTTAGCACAATGATGGTTCACCTTTTTATGATGCCGACCAGTTTACAAAGCAGGACCGCGGAGGTGGCCAGGAATTATTGTACAAATGAGAAACCTGGGGAGTCCTAGAGGGCCCCCTGCGAACATGTTCTAGTGTGGAAAGTCGAGTCTGGAGACCCCAGGGTGAAGGAGGAGGGAATCAGGAGCTAACCCAGGAGGACAAGGCCCAGTGGCTTTTTATGATTGACATCTCTTTTATATCATGTCCAGCTGTGTCTGTCCCTTGCCAGAGAGCCGTCAGTTATAGAATAAAAAAGTTCAGCGAAACCAGCTTCGGTGTGGAAAGAATCTGCTGCTGCATTCGGTGTTCCTCACCACGGCCAGAGGAGGAGGGGTCTTCTGTCTCTTCCTCAGGGCCGTCCTTGCTTATCATCATTTCAAAACTCTGGGATCAGCTTCGTTCTTTCCATTATGTTGTTGAAGTCATTGGGTAGATTTTGCTGGCTCTGCTGACTTCATTTTTTGTCAGTTACTGTAAATTTATCCATGCTTCTCTATTCATCAGCAAGGGGAAACTTTTGCAGGGGTGGGGAACCTGCGGCCTTGAGGCCACATATGGCTCTCTAAGTCCTTGGGTGCGGCCTTTTGAATGAGTCCCAAGTTTTACAGAATAAATCCTTTAAGGGGATTTGTTCTGTGAAATGTGGATTCTATCAAAGGGCCACACTTGAGGACCTAGAGGGCCACACATGACCTTGAGGCTGCAGGTTCCCCACCCTTGTAAGGTGAAGGAAAACAAAGTCTTATTCTGCTGTAGGAGAAATAGGTGTAATTCTAAACAGATGTAGGAATTGTCTGTTCCCGTCGGTAAGGGGGTTAAATTGACCTTGGCTTCTGAGGCCCAGCTGCCAGAGCCCTCTGTTAAAGGCCCATTTCTGACCCCCTCAGTCCTTCTGCTGGACGGTTGGGAAATGTGCCAGGGCCAGCACCCGGGGCTGGTTGGCCCTTAGCACCTGCAGGCGACCGAAGCCCCCTGCCCCTGCCCCAGCTCCTACGTTAGCTTTCATAGCATTTAATGGGTTTGTTTTAGTCTGTTCTGGTCTGGATCTATGATGATAGATTACAGAGAGAGGTGGAGAGGTCATGGACAGCCCCCTGGTCCAACCCCCTCCTTCTGTGGATGGGGAAACTGAGTCTCACCACAGTGTGCAGTGCTGCTCAGGGCCAAATGGGTAGTAAGTCAGGCATGAGGCTGGGATTTGAACTGGAATCCAGGAATGCCCAGCACTGCAGTTGTTTCATGTAGCTGGAGAAATCTTGGGCTGCCAGCTTGGGCAGAGGCTGGGCATTAACCTGGGAATGACTTCCTGGATGCCATCTCTGCTCACTGCACCACCGTGCCTCTTGGGGATGTTCTGGTAATCGAGGACAAGGAAGGAGGCTTGACAGGGCTGAGGCCCTAGGCTCTGCTTTTGTCTAAGAGATCATGTCAAAAGAGCAAGGGAGGATGCCCTCTCCCCTCCTCCCACTGCCCCGAGGTGGTTGGGCCTGTGGATGGTCCTCTGGCCTGGAGGGCATGTTGGAAGATGATGCGGTCCCATCTTCCCTGCCTGCTCAGTCAGGAGTTGGTCTGCGGAGTTTCAGGAAACAGAATAGAGAGAGAAGGTCCCAGATGCCTCTGAACGAGTGGCTGCTTTGTTCTGGCCTCCCCACAGGAAGCTAGCATTCAGCTCCGGGTCTTTTCATGGGGCTGGAAGCCTTAGTGAAAGCTGAGGAGAGGAGGCGGGTATTCACAGGCCACCCACCCCAACTAAGGCTTTCTCTTCTCCCCTCCCCAGGCCCTCCTGCCCTTGGCCAATGTGGCCCTGATCGACTACACTCTGGAGTTTCTGACTGCCACAGGGGTGCAGGAAACATTTGTCTTCTGCTGCTGGAAGGCCCCCCAGATCAAAGAGCACATAAAGTAAGGCCCTGGCCCTTCTCTGTCCTTTGTCACCATGTCCTCCCCTTCCTTCACCTCGCAGCTCCTGAGCAGTACAGCTGCAGGTTGTGAGGAAAAGGGCTGTCCATTCCTGACCCCTGAGGACGGCTGCAGCTGGCAGAGGAGAGCAGAGCCCAGAGCCCTTCTCTACAGGAGTGCTGAGCCCCAGAGGCTGTCTTGGTGGCTCCCCCAGAGCTGCTGGTCTGCCAGTGACCACCTCCTTGCCTTTCTTTTCCCTGCATTCCCTCTCTCGTCCCTTGGGAAAGGGCAGGTCCCTGGATACTTAGAGCACAGGGAGAGGAGAAGGGACGTGTATGCATATACAGCACCCTGTGACACCCTGTGTCATCACCATTTAACAGATGAAGAGGCTGAGATTCTGAGAAGTCACAGCTAATATTAGAGGTGGAATGTAAAATCTGATCTCTGAAGTCTAGCTCCGGCACTTTCCCCATCAGACCGTGGGCCCCTGCCTTTGGCCGAGAGATTGCTCTTAGCCCCCTCTCTCTGCCCTGTGGCCTCAGGGGCCATGGCACGCAGGGCAGGATAGGAGTGTTGTTCTCTGTCCAGCCTATAAAAGAAAGCTGGTGACACCCAGGAAGCTGGAAGTCATAATTAGAATCTGCAGAATTCTTTGAAGTTGGGGACGCTCCACCAAGTGGGTGGGAGCTGGGAAAACCACTGAGAAGGGCTCTTCTCAGGCACCGGGCTGGCTGAAAGCTTGTCAGGTCATCTTTGATTCTGAGCTCTAAGAGCCCACACATGGTAGAACAGGAGAGGAGGCCTAGAGATGCTCAGTGACTTGCCCGAGGTGACAGGTAGCTGGGCTGGGATTCAGACCCAGACTTCTCCCTCTTTCACATGACAGCCTGCCCTGGGGCTGTTCTTGGTGAACCATCCCCAGCACCTTCTGAGGCTGCCCTCCCGTACACTCCACCTTCTCGGTGTTCTTCCTAGACATGGTGCCCAGCAGTGGTCTGCTGTGGGCCGAGGCTGTCCCTCCCTAGTCCTCGAAGCAGAGCCCAGGGTGGCTCACCCTCCTGGGTCACTCCATCACACTTCTTACAGCCTGAGTAGCCCCCAAATATTGTCATCTGTGCTTGGCCACACCTCCTCCTCCTGCTTGGATGGGACTGTTTAGCTCTGTTCAGTTTGAGTAATTCGACATGACCCAGCATTCTCGCCAGCCAGGCTCATTGGGGATTCAGCCTTTGGCATCTACCATGACAGCTGCCCTCCCTGCTGGCTTTGTGTCTTCTACATGTGGGATGACTCAGCCACCTGTGGCTTTGTCTAAGTCATTGATAAAGGTGTCATAGTTGGGCAGAGGATACACACTTCCCTGCCAAGTTGACCATTCAGGGGCCCACATTTGGCCAATGCCAGCTTCACGTCATCCTCTCCTGCCCCCTCCGTGCTTGGGCAGCCATCACCTCTCACCTGCTACTGTCCCAGGCTCCTCTCTGCTCTCTCTCCAGGCCCGTCTGCTCTCTCTGTGCCGGCCAAGTGTCATGGGTCTGGCCACCGCATCTTCCCTGTTCTAGGGCCTTAAGTGATTCTCTGTTTAAAGGGTAACATTCAGCCTCCTCCCCCTGGCCTTGAAGGCCCTCTACAGTCAAGCTCTATTTCCCACCCTTTCTCTTCCTTTAGTCTGTTTTCCAGCCTCTACTGTACTACTTGGTGTTTCTGTCCTCTCTCAAATCCATACGTTTGCCCAGGCCTCCACTCAGGCCTGAAACGTTCTTCTTTGATGTAGGCTATCACATCCTTCCTTTCCTCGTGGCCTAAGTCAGGCGCCTCATCTTCCGGGAGCTTTCTTTATGCTCAGTCCTAAGTGACACCTCCCTCCTTAGATTTGCTTGGAGTATTTTGGATCTCTCTTTTGGCTTCATCCCATTCTCCATGTTGGCTCCCCACGACCCCCATTAGATTCCTGAGGGCAGGGACTAGATTGTGTTTCATCTCCATATCCCCAGTGCCTTGCAAACAGTAATTGGTTGCTAAATGTCCGTAGGATTGGATTCTTGTTACACGGGATGAGGAGTGAGGAGCGAGAAGCACAGAGATGCATGCCGCCTTTGCCACTGGTCTCATTCCCTTCTCTTCTCCCTAGGAAATCCAAGTGGTGCCTGCCAACGTCACCCAACGTGGTTCGCATCGTGACCTCAGAGACGTACCGTTCCCTGGGGGATGTGCTCCGAGATGTGGATGCCAAAGCCTTGGTGCGCTCGGACTTCCTGCTCGTCTATGGGGATGTCATCTCTAATATTAACATCACCCATGCCCTGGAGGAGCACAGGTGTGAGCAGGAGACTGGCTAAGGAGGGCATGCCAGGGGGCAGGGCCTGGGTCTGCAGGGCTGCAGCCTTCTCCCCTCACTTCTACAGATTGCGGAGGAAACGAGAGAAGAATGTGTCTGTGATGACAATGATCTTCAAGGAGTCCTCCCCCAGCCACCCGACCCGATGTCCCGAGGACAACATCGTGGTGGCCATGGACAGCGCCACCCACCGGGTTCTCCACTACCAGAAGACTCATGGGCTCCGGCGTTTCTCTTTTCCCCTGGTGCGTGGCCATCTCAAGCCCCTGGAGTGGGAAGGGGGAGAAGCTGGGCCAGACGGGCGTGCCGGCCTGTCAGCCTGCCTTGGCTGGAGGCACCAGGCACGAGACCCTTTCCTGCTGCTTCTCTCCCACAGAGCCTGTTCCAGGGTAGTGGAGAAGGAGTGGACATTCGCTACGACTTGTTGGACTGTCACATCAGCATCTGCTCCCCTCAGGTGAGCCCTCTGCTCACCTGCTTCTCTGTCTTTTCCCTGCTGCTGCCCCGATGGGCTGCTGCTGCTCCTCATACTTGAAGCCCTTAGCAGTTCCGGAGGCTTCCCCTAAGCCTTCTCCAGCTGTGGTGCCTGAGGGCAGCTGCAGGCTGCTCCCATCCCACCAGCTGAGGTAAGTGAGCAGTGCCTCTCCCGGCCCTCCTCCTTGACAGGTGGCTGAACTCTTCACTGACAACTTTGACTACCAAACCCGGGATGACTTTGTGCGAGGCCTGTTGGTGAATGAGGAGGTAAAGGAGGGAAAGGGTTACTCTGCTTATGGCTACTCTTGGGGAGAGAGGGAATAGGGAAGAGGCATGAAAGCCCAAAGAGCAGTCAGAGAAAGGGGTGGAGGAAGCATCAGCTCCAGGGTGGATCGTAGGCTGCTGTCTGATGCTGCTCACCTGACTGGTCACCTAGGTCCTGGGAAACCATATTCACATGCATGTCACAACCCGAGAGTATGGAGCCCGTGTTTCCAACCTGCGCATGTATGAGGCAGTGTGTGCTGACATCGTTCGCCGCTGGGTCTATCCCCTCACCCCAGAGATGAACTTTACCGACAGCCCGGCCCAGAGCTGTACTCATTCCCGACATAACATCTACCGGGGGCCAGAGGTGAGCCTGGGCCATGGCAGCGTCCTGGAGGAGAACGTGCTCCTGGGTGCCGGCACAGTCATCGGCAGCAACTGCTCCATCAGGAACAGTGTCATTGGCCCTGGCTGCCACATCGGTGAGTCTGGTGGGGCAGCCGCAGGAGGGACAGGTCCCCTCAGGTCATGTGGCCTTCCAGACTCCCTGGGACCTTGCACTCTAATCCTCATCACCTGGCAGGTCATCATCACAGCATAATCATCTCTTCTGGGCATGATCCTGAGGGGCAGAGGGTATGCCCTGGGGTGATGACAGGCACAGCAGTGTCATCCTGGTGGGCATTCCTTTGGTGCGTGCAAGCCTCAGGCTGTGCACCCCTTAGTGGATGGTGCATGATTGGGCCTAGACAGTGTCATCTAGTGGAAAGAGGTCCTGCCTTTGAATCCCCTTGTGCCAGTCAGCTGCCCCCTTTAGGATGGATGTTAGGTTGCTTCTCTTTGCTGGGCCTCAGTTTCCTCTCTTAGATAATCTCTGAGGTTCCTTCCAGCTCTAATTCCTCTTCTCAGGGTCCCTCAGGTAGCAGGGATAGAGTCTATCAGTGGCCCTGTCCTGCCAGCCCCTCCAGCTTGCTGGGCCCTACCTGTTACAACTTGCTCTCCACCGACATACTCTTTGGGAGCATGTGTGTCTCCCCTCCATCTCAAGGGGGCACTAAGGAAGGTCCATAGACTTGGCTGCCCCTCGGCTTTTTTATATGCTTACATTTCTTGGGCCTCTGTCCAGCGTTTGCACCTAGGGAGACCTTGTCCTCAGTCTCAGGTGGAGCCTATTTGTCTAAGAATTTGAATTCTTTGTACCTGACAGGACAGGGAAGTTGAGGGGTGGGCAAAAAACCTTGTCGAACTGTGAGGGAAGGAGGGTGGTTTGGCTACTTGAGTAGGAGGGGGGAAAGGCAGGGCAATTGGGGTTAAGTGACTTGCCCAAGGTTGCACAGCTAGTGTGTGTGTCAAGTATCTGAGGCCAGATTTGACCTCAGGTCCTCTTGACTCCAGGGCCAGTGCTCTACTCACTGCACCACCTAGCCACCCCTACTTGAGTACTTACTGAGTTGGAGTGGGTTGGAAGGGTGGCCAGGGCCAGTTAGGAGTTGGTTGGCTCCCTTCCCAGCCTTGCCATTTGTGAGGAGGAATTCTGGTTTAGAATAAGACCTTCATGTGACCAGAAATCCTTCCAATTCTGAGCTAGGTGACAACGTCTTACTGGACCGGGCCTACTTGTGGCAAGGCGTTCGGGTGGCCAGTGGGGCACAGATTCATCAGTCTCTCCTGTGCGATCATTCTGAGGTCAAGGAACGGGTCACTCTGAAGCCACGCTGTGTCCTTACTTCCCAGGTGAGGTCTTACTTCCTGCCTAGATTGGGGAGTGGCCAACCTATCGGAAAGGTGCATTCCTGATCCCCAGACCCAGTGAAATGTGCCCCCAGTCTGCTCTGAATCTGTAGGGGAAATGAGCAACTTCTGCCCAGACCAGGCCAGGGCTGGGGAACCTGTGGCCTTGAGGTCACACGTGGCCCTCTAGGTCCTCAGGTGTGGCCCTTTGACTGAGTCCAGCCTTTACAGAACAACTTTTTATTAAGGCCTCGAGGCTGCAGGTTCCCCACCCCTGGCCCAGACCCTCAGCCCATGGGCCTGGGCCTGACCCACCTCTCCTGTCTAGGTGGTGGTGGGCCCAGACCTTGAGCTGCCTGAGGGCTCAGTCATCTCTCTGCACCCTCCCGATGAGGAGGAGGACGACGATGACGGCCAGTTCAGCGACGACTCTGGAGCAGACAGAAAAGAGAGAGTGAAGTCGACAGGTGAGGGAGCTGCCAAGCTGGCTTCTCGGCCGTGGGGTATGGCCGCCCCATGTCCCCTCTGACAGGCAGGGCCTTTTTCAGGTTATAACCCGTCTGATGTGGGTACTGCAGGACAGGGCTACCTCTGGAGAGCGGCGGGCACACGCCCCAAGGAGGAAGAAGACGATGAAGAGGAGGAGCTGCGGCAGAGTCTGTGGGGTGAGGCCTCGCATTCTGGGCTGGGCACTGCAACAGTTGTTACTGCATGAGTGTAAACTGAGGCTCACAGTTAAAGGATTTGCCTGGGCCAGAGGTGGGATTGGAACCCAGCTCTTCTGAGTCTTTCCTTGCTGGGCAGCTAGATCCCTCCCTCCCCCCACTTCAGTACAACACCCCTCTCCCCCCCCATTTCCAGGACTCACAATCAACGAGGCTGAAGAAAGCGAAAGTGACAGTGAGCAGAGTCTGGGCTCCCAGGAGCTGGACAGCCGAGCAGGCTCCCCACAGCTGGATGACATTAAAGGTGAGCAGCAGAGGGAGGCAGGCTGGGCCCGGGACTAGCTCCTGTTTTACTGGGACAGACGGGTCATTCAACTGTCAGGCGCTGGGCTAAGTGCTAGAGATACAAATACAAAGCCCAAAAAGATAGTCCCTGCCTTCAAGATGCTGATAGTCAAATGGGGGGAAAACAGCACAATTGGAAGCAGAAGAGGGGAGGTGCCCAGCCCAGGGGCTGATGGGAAGGTCCAGGGAAGTCCCAAAGTGGTGGAGCTGGCCGTAAAGGGGAGAAAGCTGTGGTGAGCCGTCCGTGGAAGGATGGAGGCCCTGGAGCCCATGGCCCTGCCCTGGCATCACAGTGGGGCCTGAGGAGTCGTGAGGACCAGCAGCAGGCTGAGATGCCCCAGTGCTGCCCACTGTGCTACCTTCTGCATACAGGTGCCCACCGCGTTCTGCACATTCAGCTGGTCTTGACCCTGTGTATGAGCAGCTGCTGCTGCTTGCCCTGGCCTTCTCCCCATCCTCCTGAGCCCTTCTGCTGTACAGTCTGTCCTCCCCTAACCCATTCCACGGCAGTTTAGAACTCCAGTGGTGCGAGCCAGACTGTTGTCCTTGTTCTAGAACTTTTCAGCCAGTCCTCTGATCTCGATTTAAGCTGAGCCCAGGGATCTCCGAAGGCTCTTCCACAGCCCTTGGAGCCATTCCCCCGGCAGGCAGGATGCCCTTTGCTGCCACATCCACGCTGTGTGGGCCTCCACACTCATCCGCCTTCTCATCTTTGGAGGCCCAGGCAGGCCATATGGGCCTTCTCACTGTCCTGGCCACCAGTAGTAGTAGCCACCTTTCTAGGGGCATAGGCACTTGCTCATAGCTCCCTCTCATTGCTGCCCCCCACCATCACCCACAGGAGAAAAGCTCCATAGTCTCCCTCTGAAAGCTCAAGGTCTGGGCCCCAGCAGCCTTTTTGTCCTCCCCTTCCCAGCCATCCTGTAGTCACACATTAGAATCATCGCTACTTGGAATTCTAGCTTTGAACTGACCTTCTCCACCTGTAACCTCCTGGCTTCCCCTCTCCATTCTCATGAGGCCTCCCGAGCACTTCAGTCCTTGGTAGTCCCCCTTGGCCTCTGATGCCTCCCAGCCCCTGGACTCCACCATGAATGCTAGGGCAGCCACTGGCCTGTTAGAATCCCCCACCCCCAGCAGAATTCTCCATTCCCCCCAGGGCTGCTGTGAGTCAGTAGAGAAAACCGCCAGTGACTGGGCTTTCTTCTCCTTCTGCTGAGGTTCACAGCCTCAGCGGGCCTCTCACTGCCAAGCAGCATCTGGCCCTGGCCGCCCTCCCGGATTTATAGGAGATGATGGCACTTCCATTCCTTGGGCTCCTGGGCAGTAGCGTTCCACACTTCCCTCTCCATCCTTCCTGTTCCAGAAGCAGCCTCCTTGTCCCTTTATAAGGCTGTGCCCTCCACCCTATTTTCTGTCTGGCCGCCTCCACAACCTTTTTGCTGCAGTGGTCCTTCCCCTGTGTCTTTGTACTCACCCTTTGTTGAGGAAATGCTTGGACCCTTCCTTGCACCATCTCTCCTTCTGTTCTGTGTCCAGCTTCTTGAACACTTGGCTGCAGTGCCCTCCCTCTCTTCTGGGCCTCCTCGAGACACTTCCTTGTGTTCTTCCCAGAATGCTTAGCGTTTTCTCAAACTGTTCCCTGAAGGGCCTCCTGGCCCTCCTTCTCTGTGCTCTCCCTTAGCAATCTCACTCACTTCAGTGACCACTTCATCTCTGGCCAGACCTCCTTCCTTAGGTCCAGACCCAGCCGCCCCCAGGAGATCCATGTTGCCCTTTTTTCTCCTCTAGGCAGATTTTGGCATCAGGTTCCCCTCTGTAACACTTTGTGAGTCTGTCCCTCCCCTGTCTTTCACTTTGGACTATTACAGGGGGCTGAGGGATGGATCTTGTGTGAGGTGTATGGGCCTTGAATGCCGCCTCTCGGAGGCTCAGTCCTTGTTTTTGGTTTCAGTGTTTCAGAATGAAGTGGCAGGGACACTACAGCGGGGCCAAGAGGAGAACATCTCCTGTGACAACCTGGTCCTGGAAATTAACTCCCTGAAGTAAGAAGAGAGAAGGGTCGACTGAGGGGTTTGGGGCTTGGGAGTGGTTTGAGCAGATGCAGTCACTGTTGGAACACATGGCGTGAAGGCAGAGAGGCCTAGTGTCTACACACTCGACACCCCAGCTGTGGAATGTTGGCCAGTGGGGGAGGGAAGCCCTGGGCTTCACCCATGCCCAAAGTGCCAAACCCTGCCCCAGGAGCCAGGGATATGAAGAGGGTTCTAGATTGGAGTGGAATTGGTGGAGCCTCTGGAAACCAGGCTGGCATCGTTGGTCCCAGGCAGCCTGAGGATGTGCCCCTCCCTGGCAAGGCATTGCAGCAGTTTAGTTGAACAAGTCTTTATTAAGCTTCTAGTGTGTTTGAGGAACCCCCAGGATACAAAAATGAACCTGTACAGTATCCCTCCAGAGCTCTGAGAGAATTCTGGGCCTGGAGCTAGAAGGGCCTTGGAGGCCATAGAGGCTTCTGGGGGAGAACATGGAAGCAGAGGAGACCAAAGGTCATTTGAGGAGGATTAGGGTTGGCCAGGCAGTAGCTGTGAGGGGGCCAGGAGGGACAGCTGGGAGCAGCCCTTCCCAAGGAGCAGAGTCTTCTTAGAAAGGTCCCCTCTCTCCTCAGCATCCTGGGTCAGAGGGCAAGAGAATCTCTGGAGTCTGGTGGGGAAAGGGGTCAATTAGTGGGCAGAGCCCTGGGCCTGCTGGAGCTGAGAGGCAGTGGAGGCAGCTCTGTCCAATCTCCTAGGCCACTTGCTTCTAGGCCTCTCCCATCCTGAGAAGGCCTGTCGTTTCTGGGGGGCTGACAGACCCGCTTGTAGCCTCCCCAACTTGCTCTCCCTGGCAGGTATGCTTACAACATCAGTCTCAAGGAAGTGATGCAGGTGCTCAGCCAAGTGGTCCTGGAGTTCCCCCTGGAGCAGCTCAACTCCCAGCTGGACCCCAACTGCTACTTTGGCCTCCTATTACCTGTGAGCAGAACCCCTTCTCTAGGCTGAGCCAGACAGAGGAGTGTCAGACTGGGGAGAGGCAGGCAGTCCTCATCAGCCTGGTCTGGGGGTGCTGGGAGGGCACAGCATCTCCTGTTCACCTTCCATTCTTTTCAGGAAAACTCATTTCTCCTTCCCCCTCAGCATTGAGCTCAGGGTCCAGTGTGGGCTGGGATGAGGTGGCGGGGGGAGAGCAGAGTCCTTGGGGTGAATAGCTCAGAGGGGACCCGACAGAACCTCCAGAACAAAGGGGGCTGGAAGGGACACCTCCATTCAGTAGGATTCCCCGAGGCAAGTCAGTGTTGAGATCACGGGCCACGGAAAGCCACCGGGCTCCAGGGCCAGGCTGGGGTGACCAGGCTGGGGCCCCCCGGGCCAGGCCGAGCCTCCCTGACATGATGCACCTTCCTCCCCAGCTGCTCCGGGCCTGGAGCCCTGTGTTGAAGAACTACATCAAACGCACAAGTGACCATCTGCAGGCCCTGACGGCCATCGAGGACTTCTTCCTGGAACACGAAAGCCTGGTTACCTCCCTAGCCAAGGTTGGAGCCCTGGGCCTCGGCAGGGCAGGGCCGGCCTTGAGGGAAGGAGGTTTTGGAAGGCCTTGGGGCACAGAGAGACCCGAGTCTAGTGCTGTAGAAGCTGCCTCTGTCTGTCTATGTCTGTGACTGACACACACACACACACACACACACTCACCTCACACACATCCATACACACTTCTGTCTTTGCTGCAGAGAATGTTGTTAGGTCCTTGTGAAGGCCCACTGAGGTCCGTAGGCTGAGCCTGGAGAGGGCAGGCCTGCTTCCTTCCCTCAGCTACAGAGTGGCTCCCAAGCCAGCTGGAGGCCTTCCCACAACTGTCCTCTTAGGAGGCCACAGTTGGGACAGTGGGAGCCTAAGAGGAAAGGGCATCAGGTACTGCTCTAGCTGGGACATAAGGACAGGTAAAAATGGCCTCTGCCCCGAAGCTTCCATTTGAGTGGGGAAGACAATATGCACATGTACAGATATGATACCCAGAATGCACAGAGAGTAGATGGAGACAGGTACTAGCAACTTGGAGGGGCCAGGGGGGCCTCTTGCCTTGGGAGTGATCTCTGAACCAAGTCTCCAGGGGAGCCGGTCTTGGAAAAGGTGGAGGTGGGTGGGAGCGGCCTGCAGATGGGGGACTGTGGAGGAAGGCTGGAAAGGCAGCCAGGGGCCAGGTGAGGTGCTCTAGATGCCAAACACAAGCCTCCACGTGAGCCTCAAGGTCCTATGCAGCCAGAGTGAGGCTGGGCCCACTGAGCTTGCTGCAATCCTGTGGCCCTCCACAGGTGCTGATGACATTCTATGAGCTGGACATCTTGGCTGAGGAGACCATTCTACAGTGGTTCCATCAGAGGGACGTGCCTGACAGGGGCAAACAACTCCGAAAGAACCAGCGGGTAAGTTGGGCCCCAGTGGGGAGCCAGGCCAAGGCTTGGGGAATCCTCAGGGTTGGGACCAAGGACAGTGTTGCACCCCTTCTTCCAGAAGCCCATTGCTCTGCTTTCCACAGCTACAGAATTTCATCCAGTGGCTCAAGGAGGCAGAAGAGGAGTCTTCGGAAGATGAACGAGCCTGAGGCTCTGCTGGGGCTGCCCCGTGCATGTGGGAAAGGGCATGTGTGGATGAGGAAGCCCAGACATGAGCTGCCACCCTGTGGGCTGGGATTCAGGGTACTTCCCTCCCAGTCAGAAGCCCCAGGGCCCCTATCAGCAACGGGGTCTAGGGCATAGGGAAGAGGTGACAGCCTGCAAGGAAGAAACATCTGCCCAAGGACAAAGTTCCCAAGTCCGGGGGTTGGCTCTGTGTCAGAGCATCTCAGCCCCAGGAGGATGTTTTTCTGAAGACCACAGGCTCACCTTTGCTCGCCTGACCTCCCTTGGGGGATGGCAGTGAGTGACTGGGGGCCCTCTGCTGCTTGTATTGACAATTTGAAAAAAAGTATGTTTTGTTTCTGCCCTGCTCTGCCTTAACTGGCTCTTGAGGTGTGGGGTATGGAGGCAGCCCCCCTGGGTAGCAGAGCCACCAGGGGGAGCAAGGGGGTGGTGATGGGGCTGGCTGTGGGCCTGGCGAGAAGCCTCTTTCCAACCCCGGAGCGGGCTCGAAGCCTGGGCAGGGCCAGACAGAGGAAGTGACACTTGTGGCTTTCTTGCCAGGTGGTCCTGTGTGAGACACCTTGTACTGCCATTGTTACAGCCTGCTGGGCCTCGTCGGGCAGTGTCCAGTCAGGGGGGTGATGGGTTAGCATGGCTCGGCTCCCGAAGCAGCCAGCTGTGGGGTTCTAAGGAGAGGCCTCTCCTGCCTCTCACAACCAGGAAACAAATAAATGTTGGCTGTTCCATCCTTTCTAAGCCCCTCTGCTTCCGGCAGCCCCTGTGAGGAGCACAAAGGAAAAATAGGGTTGGGTCTACCCTCCCGGAGGCTGGTAGGGCAGGATAAGACAAGAACACAAATGACCAGCCAGGCCATACAGCAGCAAGTAAATGGCAGAGGAAGGGGATTGATGAGTGTTAAAGGCATTCAGAAAGAGGGCGGGCTTCCAGCAGAGGAAGCCTCCAAGTGCGGGGGAGGGGACTGCAGGAACAGAAGGACCGAGCCAGGAAAGGGCAGGATTTAGTTGGACAAGTGAGTGGCCCACTGGAGCTGAGGAAAATTTGCAGAAGGCCATGGAGGGCCTGGAAACGGGTTAGCCTTCACAGAGTCCTTAAAGCAATTCTGAGACAGAAGATGGTGCCATATACCTGAGGAAAGCAGCTGGGACAAGGGGTTTGGCTTTAAGAAGGAATTCTAACATTGGGCATGAGGGAGTCACAGTTGCTGGAGGAGAGGGAGAAGTTAGCTATGGCCTGGCTCCTGCAAGGATGGTCCCGCTGGCCTGATTGTTCTCAAAAACTGGGTTGGAGACCTGACTGCCTGCTGTTCATCAGATGGCCATTGGTACTTTTTCTGAGCATCAGTTTTCTCATCTGTAAGATGGGGATTTGTATCTCAAGAGTGGAGGTCAAGGCTTAGGTATATTGACTGTAGGAGACCAAGAGTCCAAGTGTTCACCTCCTAGTAGACGTTCCTTGGCCAGAGTTCCCTCCCCCGTTGTAAAGAGCTGGTCGGTGGCGCTGGCCGAAGACCTGGCTGCGCTTTGGGACTGGGGGTAGGAACAGAGCTCTTGGCTTTGGATTCCCAGTTCCCGTCCCGGCTGTGATTTTGGACCAGTCACTTGCTGGGTTTGGGGTAGATTCGTGGCAGAAGGGCCCATCACCTCAATCTAGTGGGCACGTCTCCCAGTCGGTAATGGGATAGGGGTGCGGTTCGAGTTGTAACACCACCTCCGGTTCTTTCCTACCCCCTGGGCCACCCCAAAGCCCCCGTCGGGCTGGTAGCCTCCAAACGGCTCACAAAGGATGGGAGGGCCGCCAGGGACCTTGGAGGTGCGTTGGTCCAGTCCCCTCGTTTTTACAGAGCCAGGAAACCGAGGCCGAGGGCTCGCGGCTCGGCGCCAGCTCCGGGGTGCACAGGAGGGACAGTGACCGGAGAATCCCGGGGCGGGGCCGCTGGGGAGGAGCGGGCTGCCGGAAGAGTCACCGTCGCCTCCAAAGCCAGGGAAATTGGGAGAGCGGAAGCTGTGGCGGGCAGCTGGAGAGGGGGGAGGCGGGGAGGCGGGGAGACGGACGGGCGGCGCTGGGACCCGGGGGCGGCCGGAGAACAAGGGAGCCGCGGCCGCCGTGGTCCGGAGAGCGAGCCGCCGAGCCGCAGGGCAGCGCAGCGCATCGGAGCCCAGCGCTCCGGCCGGGTCCGAGGCCAGGGCGCCTGGGCGCGGGGGACGCGGGGGACGCGGGGGACGCGGGGGCGCGGGCCGGAACCATGGGGGAGACCAAGATCATCTACCACCTGGACGGCCAGGAGACGCCGTACCTGGTGAAGCTGCCCCTGCCCGCCGAGCGCGTCACCCTGGCCGACTTCAAGGGCGTGCTGCAGCGGCCCACCTACAAGTTCTTCTTCAAGTCTATGGACGACGACTTCGGGTGAGCGCGGGCCTGGGGGACCCACCCGGCGGGCGCCGAGCGGGGGGCCCCGGGAGCAGGACAGCGCCGAGGGGCCTCCTCCCAGGCCCGGGGTGCTCCATCCGTGCGCCCGGCCGGGCCCGGGGCTGCGATGTCCAGCGGGCACCCGTGCCAGCTGGCTGCCCAGAGCGAAGCTTCGGGCTGGTGGGCGGTGCCGCCGCCACCCCCACCCCCCCCAAGTGGAGGCTCATTTGGGGTCCCGGGCTCAGAAAAGCAGTTGCTCCGCCGCTCTCGGCGGCTCCTTCTCCCCAGGTTGCTCGGAGCCTGAAGGGGCGGGAGTCCCCAGCGAGGAGGGATCTCTTTCACCAAGGAGGCCCTGCTGGCTGGGGCGCTCCCCCTTCCCCTTCGGGGCCTACACTCTTGCTCTAAGCCAGCTCTAGTGCCCAGCATGGGGGGGATTTAGAAGAGAGACTTCCCCTTTAAGAGGGGATGGAATGTTGGAGCGAATGTTGCTGCAGCCGGAAGGTTTTGTAGCAGCTGGCCTGGAGAGGCCCCCCTTTCCCTCCTCCCCCTCCCCCCCAGCTCCCCTGGGAATGGGGGAGGGGCTCCCACTCAATCTGGCAGGAGAAGGGACTGGGGGCTAGGCTAGGAGGCCCAGTGGGGGTGGCCACAGCCCAGCCTCCCGGGCCTGATGGGCTGCCTCCTCAGAAACCCCCCTCCCCAGGTCTATTCTCTTTCTCCCCCCTGGGTCCTGCTTTGTGGAAGGGAAGACCTGGAGTTGTGGGGAGGGGGTCCTTCATCGTCAAGCCAGCTTCTTCTTCCGGGCTGGCCCATCCCTTCGAACAGAGAGAATCATTTGAGATAATAATGTATGTTAAGTGCTCGGAACGATCTGCAGATGTCAGCTCGCATTATCAGTGTCCTGCCCTGGCCTGGCCTGGGAGATCTCGTTTTCTCACCCCTCCAGTTCTCTTGGCCCAGGCAGCCAGAGGAACACGAAAAGAGGGTTCCAGGGAGGAGCCAGCAGGGTCAGGACCTTCAATCGAGTTTGACTGATTTGGTCACACAGACTTCGAATTCACCAAACATTTATTGGGTGCCTACTGTGTGCCTGACACTAGGGAAACAGAAACAAGGAGCCAGCCCATCTTCAGGGAGCTTCTATTCTGCTCCTTAGAATGGTAGACAGTAAATGATAAAGGCGCATAAATATGTGGGGTCCTTTGAGGAGAAATTGAGGAAGGTCTCCAGCAGGTTAGCCGGGACCCAGTGGGCTGAATTTATGGGAAAGCAGGAATGGGTTGAGATTTGCGTTAGTGGAGGAGCCAGCTTCATCAGTGAGTTCATGGATGTGTTGGAGTGCTTTTGAGAAGTGAGAGATTCAGGAAGGCTTTGATGGAAGAGCTTGCTCCTGAAAGAAGAGAAGAGGGAGGAGGGTATCTCAGGCATGGGGATAACCAGGACAAATGCCCAGAGGCAGGTAATGGAGCTAGCAGGCCAGTTTGGTTGGTGTGTTGTGGACGAGAAGGAGGGTGGTATCAAAAGCCAAGATGAGGAGTTTGTGTTTTATTCAAACAGCGTTAGGGGGCTCATGAAGGTTCGTCATCAGGGGAGTGATGTGATCAGTTCTGTGTTTTGGGGAACGTTACTTTAGCACCTGCGTGGAGGATGACGGGGAAAAGGGAAGGCAGAGATGACGAGGGCCTTTGGAGTGGGATTATTGTAAAAAAGGACTGTCGTGAGGGATTTGGAGGTAGAATTGACTGGATGTGTCCTGTGAGGCTGAGGGAAGGTGGAGGCTGAGTGTGAGCTAACTTCTGGGGGTGTAGAGGAAAGAGGCAAGTTTGGGGAAGGGGGAACCTTCAGAACACCACCTAGACTTCCAGGGCGAGATATCCCCGTTGTTGATTTGCAGGATTTGTAGGAAAGAAGCTGAAGAGGAAAATGAGGGATGGATGGAAGATGTAGTGGAAAGGGCAAAGTGAATGGATGGAGAGAGGTATTGGTGTGTGGCCTAGGGAAGCCAGCTAAGGAACTCTGAGGGGCTGGAGGTGAGTTTGGGGGCAGTCCTGGGAATATGGGAGACCCCGTCCTCATCACAAAGACCCCATCTTGCCCACTCCCTCCCCCTACTTCCAAAGGATTCTTTGAATGCTATTGAATATCTTGAAAGTGAGAACAAGGGATCCTGCCCTTGCTCTAGAGATGAGGAAGGCCCTAGGGGCTGGTGGTGCTTTATTGGAAAATTTGGAGCCAAGATAGCAGACAGACTTAGGAAGATGACAGAGGAAGAAATGAACATTAAAGGTGTTGGTGATGGAACAGGGGCTGGAAGGATGACAGGCGGTGGGGAGGTGTGTTGTGGGTTCCTTAAAGGCAGAGTCAAGACACTGGGGAGAAGGGAATGAAGGTAGATTGTCAGCCTCTCCTGTTGGGTGAGGTCTCACGTGCTGAGGAGAGGCGCCATTCCCCGTGTCCCAGGATTCCCAAGACTTCTGACTTCCTCTCCTCTCTGGCCCTCCTTAAAGCTCCCAGCCCACTCCTCTCCTTGTGAGCACATCTCATACCCCTGCTAGACTATCAGCTCCTTGAGGACAGGGATGGTATCATTTCACCCCCACACTTAGAAAACATTTGCCAAATCTAACCCTATTCCTTCCAGTCCGGTTGTGTGCCTGTGGACAAGTGCTAGACTTAGGGTCAAGGGAAACCCAGGTTCACATTCTGCCTCTGACACTCTTGACCTGTGCAACCTTTCACTTCTGTTTGCCTCAGCTTCCTCACATGCAAATTAATCATTTTCATCCCTCATGATAATGAAAAGTAGCTTCTCTGTGGGATGTGCAAGAGAAGGAGACTCACCCTGTCCCTGCCCTTGAAAAAACCATAATCTACCTGGGGGAAAAATTGAAAATGAAAGTCCTGGGTGGCAAATCCAGTTCTATGGTCCCATGAAGACCTGGGTTCAAGCCCCCCCCCCCCCCCCCCCGTTATAGATCCTGCTTTGTGACCTTGTGCAAGTCACTTAACCTCACTGTCCCAGGCCACTCTTTAAGCCTGTAAATAATGGAGCAGTTGGAGATCTGCTTTAGTAGAGGGAGTTCCCTCACCTGGGAGTTCCTAACATCCATAAAATCACCAGCTCCAGCAAAAATTAAAAAAAAAAAAGGCTGCTGTTTGTTTGCTGCTAAGGCTCACAAGGCCTCTTCCTACCTAGCATCCTTCGGTCCTCAGGATGGCCCTGTGAGGTCAGTACCACAGGTACTTGCTCCATTTCATGGCTGAGGAAGCAGGTATATCGAGGCCCCGTGATTTGTACGTGGTCACCCAGCTAGGGAGTGTCAGAGGCAGAGTCTGATCCCAAGGCCGGCGCTCTGCCCGCTGCACCACACTGCCTCCTCATGGGGTGGCAGGCCCGCTAATGGAAAGCATTTGGAAAACCTTGAAGCCCCATGTAAGTGTGGTTTTTTACTGGACCAGTATAGAGAACTTCCAGGTGAGGAAATTCACTCCACCCGTGAAAGTGTGTGCACCTGGGAATTGTAGAGAGTTTCTTGGGGCACTGGGAGAGCCGGGCAGTATGACTCCAGGCCCAGCTGTCCATCAGCTCTTCCACACTGATTGATGGCGACCATGATGCGTGTCGCCTCCTCACACCCATTGTGCCCACACTCTCATTTGGTGTGGGGGGTGGCTTCCTGAGGGCAGACCAAAGAGACTGGATCTGGGAAGGAGAACAGCTGCCGGCGTGATGGCAGACTGGGCTAGATGTCAAGAAGGATCTGAGAGACTCACATTCAGAAAAGAATATGCTGAGAAAACTGGACTGAAAAGGGGGAGTCCTCTTTGGTTCTCGAGCCTCAGGTTCATCATCCGCAGCATGGGAGAGTTGGTCTCTGAAGACCCTCCAGAGCCAGATGTTCTCTGTGGTTCTGTGGCTGGGAGCCTGGCCGTGGGCAGTCTGGGGAGAGGTGGGAATCTCAGCCGCTGCTTTGGGAGGAGTTGGTGGGTTTTTGAAATGCTCAGAACAGGACACATTTATTCAACAACAGCCCACGGCGGGTGCTTGGTAAATATTTGTCGAGCGGATGGAATAGAGTGACCTAGTCCTGTGCTGGGGATCGGGGGGCACACAGAGGAAGGAAGGAGACTCCCTCGTTCCCTGCCTTTGAGAAACCCACAATCTTGCTGGGGAAACAATAAGTATCTATCTGAAAGTGTGGGGCAGCCCCAGTTCTGTGGGGACAGATGCCATGGTGGTCCTGGAGCCACAGAGCTAGAAGGGACCTCAGAGGAGCTTGGGATCACACCCCTCACTTTATAGTCAGTCAGCAAGCGTTTATGAAGTGCCTGCTATGTGCTATGCACCTACTTTGTACAGTGCTAAGCACGGGGGATACAGCTTCCTGTATAAGGTAGGATTTTATCTAGGACTTGAAGGAAGTCAAGAATGGGAGATGAGGAAGGAAAGCATTCCAGGCATGGGGCACAGCCAGGGGAAATGCCTGGAGGCTAGAGATGGAGTACCTTGTTTGAGGAATCACCAAGAATCAGACTCACTGGATCTCAAATTATGTGAAGGGGAGACTGGAGAATAGGAAAGGGCCAGGTTATGAATGCCCTGAGGAGGAAATGAGGCCCAGATGAAGGGGGGAATTCAAGGCCCTTCTCTTCGGAAAGGTGATCAGCTACCCCGAGAGACTCCATGGCCCCTCAGCTTCCACTGAGTCGGTGATGATGACAGCGGCCGACATTCATAAATCGATTGAAGGTTGGCAGAGCACTTGGCATCCATGATCTTATTGGATCCCCACCACAGCCCTGTGAAGTTGGTGTGATTCTCCCTCTTTTACAAAAGGGGAAACGGGCTTAGAGAGTGGCCTACCTGGGGCCTCGTAGCTAGTAAGTGTCTGAGGCAGGATTTGAACCCTGACTCAATGTCTACACCATGGCAGTGAGCCCCAGGAAGTTGGACCTGGGAGCTAGACACAGACTGCCAGAGGAGAGGGCCTGTGCTGATTTCAGTCTCAGGAACCCTCAGAGATGCTTGGGTCCGGCCCTCGGCTTTGCTTCGCCTCCTTCTGGCCCAGGAGGCCAAAGGCCCCAGCCTCCTTCCTTTCTCTTTCACGGGCCCTCCCCCAGCCAGCCCCCGGCTTCTAGCTCTTCCTCCTCGTTGTGTGGCCCTGTCTATCGCCTCTGCCTAAGGATGCCTTGGCCCACCTTAGTCAGCTGCTGGGAAGCGGGGTATAGCTGGGAGAAAGAGGGACTCTGTGGGGGTTGGGGATCAGCCCATTCTGCAAACTTGGCCGAAACACCAGGAATGTGAGGGTCACAGGCAGCCAAGTACACTTCCTCCTCCAACCAAGAAATTGGGTCGTCCTCGCCCTTCCCTCAACCGTATCCCTCTCCTTTCCCTCCACTCTCCCTATCTCTATGCCAGACCTCACACCCTCCAGATGCCTGCCACCCACCTTCCCTACGAGCCACTCTCAAGTCCTCAGTGCCCATCTTCCCGAGATACTTGGGAGGGTCGGGTGTCCTGAGACTTCCGTTACCCTGTACCCTCTAGACCCTGGCTCCCCTCATCCCTGCTCTGATCCTCTATGTTCTCCCACATCCTGCCCGACTGGAACCCCAAGCCAGAATTTCCAGCTAATTCATTCAGTCATGTAACAAACATTTATCAAGCGCATCCTGTGTGCAGGCGCTGGCCTGGGAGCTGAGAACACAAGAACAAGACAGGCCCTGCCGACAAATAACTTCTCTTCTCCTGGGGAAAGTAGCAAACGTTTCCAAATAAATACAAAGTATATGCTGAGTACTTTTGTGGTAGTTGGAGAAGGGAAGGGAGCCAGTGACCACTTTTTCTGTTTGTTTCTGCATTAACCTGGGTTAACGTCCTGCCTCTGAGACATAGAAATGTTTAAATGTATGTGTGTGTATGCGTACGTGTGACCCTGAGCAAATCACTTTAGTGATTCCCTGGTGTCTAGCTAGGGTTTCTCAAAGAGTGGTCCAGGGAATCCTGGGGTCCCTGAGACTCCTTGAGGGTGTCTGTGAGGTCAAAACTGTATTAATAACAATCCTCTTTGTTGTTCAGTCACGTCTGACTCTTTGTGACCCCCACGGACCATACTGTTCATGGGTTTTTCTTGGCAAAGATGCTGGAGTGGTTTTGCCATTTCCTTCTCCAGTTCACTTTTACAGATGAGGAAACTGAGGCAAACAGCATTAAGTGACTTGCCCAGGGTCACACAGATAGTAAGGGTCTGAGGCCTGATTTGAGGCCAGGTCTTCCTGACTCCAGGCCCATCGCTCTATCCACTGCGTCACCTAGACCCCAAATAATGATTCTAAAATGTTTTCACTTAGTACTGTAACTATGACTCACATAAACCAAAGCTCTGTGTGGGGGCGGGGGTCCTCCTTAAGTCATGAGAGCATAAAAGAGGTCCTGAGATCAACAGTTTGACAAAGGCTGCTCTATCCAGTTGGCCCAGCCTGAGTTTCAGAGAAGATGCTTCCCTGCACTGGGGTCTGGAGTTTCCTGTCCAGGGAAGCCATGGGCCCCTTGCCTAGTACCATCTTCTGTCTAGATGCAATGGTTGTGCCCTTTTGTTTGGCTCCAGGCTTGGGGCTTGGAAGGAGGACCCAAAAGGGAACCACAAGGAAGGGGCAGATGTGACAGGGCTGGCAGTGAGATAACAGGGAGTACCTGGGAACAGGTGGTGGCTGGCATGGGGGAGGGAGGCAGAAGGGCCCATCTGGAGTGTTGAGGTGGTGCTAACGAGCCATCCTGGGATACCAGCTGCCTGTGTTTGAAAAAAGGCAGTTGAAAGAACTGGGAATATTTAAATTGGAGAAGATGACAGGCTGGGCAGGAGAAGAGGAGTGCTGGCTGCCTTCTGCTCTTGACAAGTTGGCACTGGGCAGAGGGGTTAGTCCTAGAGCCAAGGGGAGAAAGAGCCCAGGGGCAGATGGAGGCTTCATTCCAGGAGGTAGCTGCCCCCGGCTAACTGGCCTCCTCATTGCCTTCAGGGTGGTTAAGGAAGAAATCTCTGATGACAACGCGAGGCTTCCGTGTTTCAATGGCCGGGTGGTGTCCTGGGTAAGGAGCAGAGGCCCCGCCCTTCCCTTCCCCATCACTGTCACATCTGTGTCTCCTCTTCTTTCTTTCCATGTGTGCTAAGATGGCCCACTCACTTCTCACACGAGCTCCCCTGGTGTTGGGAAGAACGTGGACATCACCGGGTGTGGGGGTGGCAGCTGGTCCTCCAGGGCCAGGGTCTTCCCTAAGTTCCCTCTCTGAGTTGGATTGCTTGTTCTGCAGCATGGTTGGGAGAAGGGGAGAGGGGCAAGGAGCTCCAATGGGTATAAGATATCTCCTTGCCTGGGACTGGGCCTCGAGCCTCTGGTGACCTTTGCTTCAGCTCGCTGGTCACCAGTGGGCCTGTCCCCTTTAATCTGCCCTGTCTCCTTCACTTTCCCAACCCATTTCATTGAAAGTAAAACTGAGTGGGGCCTTATAGACCATCTCCTCTATTTACAGATGAGGAAACTGAGGCCCAGAGTGCCTTGCCCAAGGTCACATAGCCAATCAAAAGCAAAGCTGTGATTCAAAACCAGCTCTTCTCCAAATGTGGTGCCATGCCATCTTATTCCCCAGACCTTCATCCTGCCCCCTGAACCCCTCTTGTCCTCTGTCCATAGCCCCTCCCCGCTAAAAAATAACCGACTTCTTTCTCATTTCTGTGGTCTTGCTCTGTGCTTAGCTGGTGTCAGCAGAGGGCTCACACCCTGAGCCTGGCTCCTTCTGCCCTGACAATCCTTCTGAGCTGCCTCCCCCCATGGAACGCACAGGTGGCATTGGGGACTCCCGGCCTCCCTCCTTCCAGTGAGTACAGAGAAGGTGGGGAGGAGGGAGGAAGGACACCCATTGGGAAAAGAGATGATGGGAAAGAGGACTCCAGCCTCCAGCTAGCGGGAGAAGAGACTGAACCTCCTCTGGCAAGGCCTGAAAACGGCAATGTGTCTCTGTTCCCGTCCCCCAACATGGGTCCCTCTCCCCCTGCAGCCCTCACACTGGTGGGGGGAGCCAGGAGAACCTGGACAATGATACTGAGACTGATTCCCTGGTGTCTGCGCAGCAGGAGCGGCCCCGACGGAGGGATGGGCCAGAACACGGTGGGTACCCCTCGAACCCCGACCCCCAGCCCCTCTGCTCAGCCCACAGGGTTGTCAATTCAGAGCTTAGTCCAGTTCCCTCTCAGAAGTCAAGCAGTTTGTATTAGGTCACATGGGCAGTCCATGGCAGAACCAGGATACAGACTCAGGCCCTGGGATTCCATGTTTCCCAGAATACACCACTCTGCCTCCCAGAAGCCCTGCCTGGCCTCTCCCCTTCTTGCTCCTGCTTGACTTGGAATCTGGGTCTCCCCCACTGATTTGCTATGCTGCCCCCACCACCACCTCTCCCCTTCCCTGCCCCCTCTCCTGTAGTGGCCCGGATGAACGGCACAGCCAAAGGTGAGCGGAGGAGGGAACCTGGGGGTTATGACAGCTCTTCTACCCTCATGAGCAGTGAGCTGGAAACCACAAGTTTCTTCGACTCTGATGAGGATGATTCTACCAGCAGGTAAGCCTGGAGGGGAGGACTTCAGGTGGGGCCCCAAGGGATAGCAGCAGGATACCAGGGGGATGGACTATGCCCCGCCCAGGTTTAGCAGCTCCAAGGGGTGGAATGGGCCGCAGGAGCCCAGGGGATAGTGAGAAGTTTCAGAGCCTTGGTGGTGGGGACACCGTGGGGATGCTCTGTGCACCCTCCAGGTTCAGCAGCTCCACAGAGCAGAGCAGTGCATCTCGCCTCATGAGGAGACACAAGCGGCGTCGGCGGAAACAGAAGGTGGCCCGGATTGAGCGGGTACGTGCCTGTTCCTGGGCTGGGCTGAGGACAAGGACCTCCCTGGCCCTGGTGGGAGGGGACTGGGGGGCCTGGCTACTCCTCGTCTCAAGGGCTTCTTCTCTTACAGTCCTCATCCTTCAGCAGCATTACAGATTCTACTATGTCCCTCAACATTATCACTGTCACGCTCAATATGGGTGAGTAGGGTGGATACTCTCCCACCTCCCTTTCCATCCCCATCCCCACAAGCCTTGCCCTCCACATCTCTTCTCTTAGCCAGGATCTGAATCCTGCCCCCACCCCACCCCTTACTCTCCCTTGAGAGCCAACCAGTCCAACCCCAGCACCCCAGCGAGGCAGGCCTGACCCCAGCACCCTAACAAGGTCCTCTGGGGAGGGGCCAGCCTGACCCCAGCACCCCAGCAAGGGCTTCTGGGGAGGGGCAGGCCTTCCTGCTTTTAGATAGCTCACTGTATTAGGAGGTTGTCCGTTGTTCTGAGCCTCAGCCTAGCTGTCTCTCTTGCTCCCCAATTCTGAGGTCTGTCCCCTGCCCCCTTCCCACATTGCAGCCATGGTCCTGGCCTGCCCTGGCCCACCTCTACCTGAAAGTCTTCTTGTCCTCAGAGCTTTCTACCATCCCTCCTATGCTAATGACTCAAAGTCATCTGGCTTCCTTGGAACATGTTCTAGGGGCCCTCAAAGGCAGCCAGTCCAACCTGTACCTGAACAGGAAACCCATCTATAACTGCCCAGTCTTCTGGTCTCTAGACTCAATTTTCTAGTTCCTTCAAGCTATCCTCAGGTGGCCAGGTCTCCAGTCCCCCTTCTTGCTGGGCACCCTCCCACATGCACTCTCTAGCTGGTCAGTGCCCTTCTGGAAATGGGCTGCCCCAGATGGGGCCCAGTCACCATGGATGTGTACGGTGTATTACAGCTCAGTGTCATGCCCCGCTGCTGGAGTCTAGATCTGGGTGCGAATGCTGACTCAAATGGGCCTGAGTTTCCTGAGCTGTCAAAGGAAGGGATTGTACTAGACAGCTCCAAGGTCCCTGCCAGCCTTAATCCTAGGATCCTAACGTTAGCACTGTCTCCTCAATCACGGTCCGATTTGAGCAGTGTTAATGATAGCTGACATCTATCTGTACAGCCTCTTGAGGTTTACAAAGCACCGTGTGTATCTTCTCATTCGAATGTCACAGCCACCCTGCGAACTACGTGCTGTCACCATCCCCATTTTACAGAAGAGGAAACAGGCAATCAGAGGTTAAGTGACTTGGCCAAGGTCACATGCCCAGTAAAAGGCTGAGGCCAGATTTGAACTGATCCCTAAATTCAGGCCCACCCCTCTGCCCATTGTGCTCCCCAGCTAGCTGCCTTCCTCTAGAGGCTGGGTGACCTCTGTCATCAGTGTTGTTGAAATCTCTGCATTTTGGGAGAGGCCAGAATTGTGACTCTGGCTTTTTGTACCATCCTGTCTCTCCCTCCACCCCAACCCTGACAGAGAAATACAACTTCCTGGGCATCTCCATTGTGGGTCAGAGCAACGAACGGGGTGACGGGGGCATCTACATTGGCTCCATCATGAAGGGTGGAGCCGTGGCTGCTGATGGACGGATTGAGCCGGGGGACATGCTCCTACAGGTGCCCACACATTCCCTGACCACCCAGGGGCCCTGCATCCCTATTCCTTGAAGGCTGGGGTTTCCTGGTTACAAATCCCTCCTTTCTGAATAGGAGCCCCCCATCCCATTACTTGAGATGACTCTGGGGTGGAAGTGGGGGGGAAAGAAGAGGAGACCTGGCCGTGGGCTCAGCTCTGTTCCCTTTCTGTGCCTTCATCCCCCAGGTAAACGACATCAATTTTGAGAACATGAGTAATGATGACGCTGTGCGAGTACTTCGAGAAATTGTGCACAAACCAGGGTATGAAGTGGGAGGGAAGGGAGAGGGGGACTGAGGGGCAGAAGACAGCCACTCGATTGGCAAGTCAATGACGCAGGTCATTATAGAATTACAGACCTAGAAGCTGAAAGACTGAGAGGCCACCTAGGCCAAACCATAAACTAAGGCAAACAGAGGTTAAGGTCACATAGCTAGTAAGTGCCAGAGATTTTGAATCCAGGTTCCATGACTTCAAACCTAGCACTCCCACTGCACCAGAGCACCAGAGAGGATACTCTGTGGGTATCAGGGAAGGATTTGTAACCTGTCCTGAACTTGTTCCTGGGAAAAGTGAGAGTGTGCATATTGGGGGGAAGGAGGGGAGAGAGAGAGAGAGAGAGAGAGAGAGAGAGAGAGAGAGAGAGAGAGAGAGAGAGAGAGAAGGAGAGAAAGAGAGAGGGAGAGGGAGGATCTTACACCTAACCCTGACCCCTTGCCTCTTGGTTGCAGGCCTATCACCCTGACAGTGGCCAAATGCTGGGACCCCAGCCCCCGAGGCTGCTTCACCCTGCCCAGGAGTAAGTGGATGGGGGAGTCATCCCTAAAGCTGGTGCCTGGCACATGTGAGCCCCTGTGTCTCCTACCTCCTGCGTCTGCCACCCCTGGGGATGTCATTCCCACACCCCCAGGGAACAGCTTACTCTCAGGCCTAGCCGAGAAGAAGGCTTTACGGGCAGAAAGGGAGAGCCAGGAGCAGAAGCAGCCCTTCAGATCCCTAAAACCTTTGGTGGGAAAAGACTAGAATGGAGTCCCAACTGCTCTTGCTTTACAGATGAGAATACTGAGGTCCAGAGAAGGGAAACAACTGTGCCAGAGTTATGCCGTCAGTCACCTTCATTCTCTCCCATCCTCTTTGCCTTGGCAGTTGTCCCAGGCTTTGGGCGGGGTGGGGGGGCGGTGCAGCTGGGGAGAAGTGACAGGAGTTGGTGACTTGTGACCAGCAGTTACTACCTGTCTCCCCGCCTCCCCAGGTGAGCCAATCCGCCCCATTGACCCTGCAGCGTGGGTATCCCACACAGCAGCAATGACAGGCACCTTCCCAGCCTATGGCATGAGCCCCTCCCTCAGCACCATCACATCCACCAGTTCTTCCATCGCCAGCTCCATCCCTGACACCGAGCGTAAGTACCTGCCTGGCCTCCCCTTCCTTTCCTCCTCAGAACAGGGAACGTGAGGTCCTTGATCTGCAGAAGCAGCCTCCCCAAGTGAGGAAGGAGGGAGGACAGGGTGCAGAGGAAGGTGAGAAAGCAGCACTGAGCCTCCTAGGCTTCTGAGGACAGAAGGGGTTGGAGGCAACCAGCTGCCTCCGAGTCCTCGACATCCGGCATCCCTAACCTCATTGTCTGCCCTTCTTAAGGGCAGGGTCAGAGGCATATGGGTTTGGAGCTGGGAGGGACCCATCTTAAAGATGAAGAAACTAAGGCCCAGGAACCTGAAGTAACTTGTTCCATGGCTTATGTCTCCCTGGAACCCAGTACAGTGCCTGACACATAGTTGATACGGAGTAATTTCTTAATGAATTTAGCTGAAATGTGGGAGGTAGAGGATCAACAGCTATCACTCCCTTCCATTCTATCCCACTTAGAACAAAGACTTTCAGCGTTAGAATGGACCTTCACAGATGAAAAAACAGTGAGAGAAAAGGAGATTCCCCAAGTTCTCACAGATGGAAAGTAGCCAGGGTGGGATTTGAACCCAGGGCCTCTTGACTCCAGAGTCATGGTTTTGTCTGCTTCCCATTGCTTTGTCTCTGTCCCGCTCAGGCCTCGATGACTTTCACCTGTCCATCCACAGCGACATGGCCACCATAGTTAAAGCTATGGCTTCCCCTGAGTCTGGGCTAGAGGTCCGAGACCGTATGTGGCTCAAGATCACCATCCCTAACGCCTTCATCGGTAAGCTGGAGTCCCAGCAGCACACTGTTGGCACCTGAGATGCTGATGACTCCCACTGAGGTGAAGCCAGCTTCAGGTTTCACTGTCCCCCTGAGATCCTGGGGCAAGGCGGGCTGGGGCTGGGGGCAGGGACCCCCCTCCACCAGTCTCTCAAGAGGTTGGGTTGCCTCCAGGTTCAGACGTAGTGGACTGGTTGTACCACAACGTGGAGGGCTTCACGGACCGGCGCGAGGCCCGGAAATACGCCAGCAACCTGCTGAAAGCCGGCTTCATCCGTCACACGGTCAACAAGATCACTTTCTCAGAGCAATGCTATTATATCTTCGGCGACCTCTGTGGTAGTACGTGCTCCCACAACCTCCCTTCCTCAGTGCCTTATCCTACCCCGACACTCCCACCTTTCCTGTCATTGGAAAAATCATGAGCTGATAAACTGAGGGGGTGTGTGTGTGTGTGTGTGTGTGTGTGTGTGTGTGTGTCCTACTTGGCATGATGGAGGGTTAGACTAGTTGGAATCTGAGGCTTCTCTAAATCTCTGATCTTATGATACTCCCTGGGCCTCAGTTTCCTCATCTGTAGAACAAATGGGTCTGACTTGTGGTCTTCTGCGGTCCTTGCCAATTCTGGCTTTCAGAGTGTATGAAATGATACCCTCTTCGATCCTCCTTTGGAAGCAGAGCCATACATAAATTAAGCATGCAGAATTAAAATACGTATGGATGAGTCTGGGGAAACATGCGTTGAGAGATAATCATGAACACTAGGGCCCAGAAATCATGGATATTTGTCTCAAGTCAGAGAACTGCTTGGCACAAAGAAATCTTTGCCAGTTGCATTGACAAGAAGCTGCTCACACCCTGTTCAGGCAAAGAAGGGAGATGGCCTAGGCTAAGGTTTACAGGAGCTAGGTGATCGTTATACTTATGCTGAGTAAAGTGGACGCTACTGTGTCTTGGGGATGGAACTCCAGGACCAGTCTTGGAAAATTAACTTGAACTTGGAATGGAGATAGTTTTCAGGCACTTTTTAGTCATGTCTGACTCTTTTTTTGGGGGGAGGCGGTTCTTGGCAAAGACCATTTCCTTCTCCAGCTCATTTTACAAATGAAGAAACTGAGGCAAATGGGGTTAAGTGACTTTCCCAGGGTCACACAGTTACTCTAAGTGTCTGAATTTAGGAAGATGAATCTTCCTGACTCCAGGCCCCACACTGTATCCACTGTTCCATTAGCTGCCCCCAGTGGAGCTAGCTACCCAAGAAAAATGTCATATGAGATTTACTATATTATTTATTTATTGAATTTCACCTGATAAGTAATTGAGACTTGTAAAGTAACTCTAAGGTCATAGTTCAGTCCCCTCATTTTATAGATCAGGAAACTAAGTCCCAGGGAGGGGAAGTGATTTAAGGATCTTTTAAGGATAAACTGAGAGCTGGTAGAGACCTCTTCATTTTACAGAGGAGGAAACTGAGGCCCAGAGAGGTCATAGACCAGGAGCTGGATTATAACTTAGATGCCAGTTAGTACAACCCTCTCATTTTCTACATAAGGAAACTGAGGCCCAGAAAGGTGAAGTCATTTGGTCAGTAAGCATGTATTAAGCACCTGCTATGTGCCAGGCCCTGTGCCAAGTACTGAGGATACAAAGAAAGGCAAAAGATATTTTCTGCCCTTGGGAACCTCACAGTCAAAAAGGGAGACAACATGGAAATAGCTATGCACCAAGATGATGTATACAGGGTAAATTAAAGATAATCAACACAGGAGAAGGCACTGAGATTAAGGAGGACTGAGAAAGGCTTCTTGTAGAAGGTGGGGTTTTAGGAAGCCAGGGAAGGCAGGAGGTAGAGGTGAGGAGGGAGATGCCATAGAGGTGAAATGGACAAGAGATGTGGCAGAGGTGAAATGGACAAGAGATGTGGCAGAGGTGAAATGGACAAGAGATGTGGCAGAGGTGAAATGGACAAGAGATGTGGCAGAGGTGAAAAGGACAAGAGATGTGGCAGAGGTGAAATGGACAAGAGATGTGGCAGAGGTGAAATCAGCAAGCCTCAACCACAGATTGGATACTGGGGCCTGAGGAGGGCAGAGTAGGAGATAATGAGGAGCTCAGGGTGACTCCTAGGTTGCAAGCTTGAGTGACTGGGAGAATGTTGGTGTCCTGCATAGTTATAGAGAAATTTAGAAGAGGGGAGAGTTTGGAGGGAAAGATACTGAGTTCGGTTTTAGAGGGTTAGCTTTAAGATGGTTGGGGATGTCCAATAGGCAGTTGAAATTGTGAGTCTGGACATCATGAGAGAAGTTGAGTCTCTAAGTGTATCTGAGAATCATCAGTATACAGATGGTCATTGAATTCATAGGAGCTGATGAGATCACAAATAAGATAGTATAATGGGAGAAATGGGAGTGAATTAAATGAAGATCCAGCAAAGGAGACAGAAGGAGCAGTCAGATAGGTAGGAGGAAAACCAGGGAAAGAGTGATGTTCCAAAAACCTGGAGAGAAGAGAGTACCAAGGAGGAGGGAGTGATTAACAGTGTCAAAGGCTGCAGATGACAGGAAGGATGAGGACTGAAAAAAGACCACTGGATTTGGCAATTAAGATACCATTGGTAACTCTAGAGAGGGCAGTTTGGGTTGAATGGTGAGGTTGGAAACTAGACTATATAGTTAAGAGAGTGAGATCAGAGGAAATGAAGGCACCTGCAGTAGACTGCCTTCTTGGGAAGTTTAGCCACAAAAGGCAGGAGAGATATGAGGCAATAGTTAAAGGGGATGGATGGATCAAGTGAGGGTTTGGGGGGGATGGGGGAGACATGGTCATGTTTTAGTCAGTCAACAAACATTTATTAAGCACCTACTCAGTGCAAGGTACTGCACTAAATGCTAGGAATATAAAGGTTTGTAGGCCACAGGGAAGTGGCTAGGAGATGAGGGAAGACCAGATATTAATGAGAGGGGATAATTTGCTGGGGAAGATAGGATGAAAGGGGATCACTTGTGCACATAGAGGGGATGGCCTTGGCAAGGAGAAGGACCACCTTGTCATGTAAGACAGGGATGAAGGAGGACATACTAACAGAAGGCATCTGAGTGATATGAGATGAGGAGGAGGGGAGAAGAGGGACCTCATGTCAAAGGGCTTAACTTTTTCAGTAAAATACAAGGCAAAGTCCTGAGCTGAGAAGGTGAGGAGAAGGGAAGCCATGAGAGGTCTGAGGAGGGATGCGAAGGTTTGGAGGAGCCACTGGGAGGAGTGAGAGAGTGAGTTGAATTAGAGGGTGTGAAAGGATTGCCTTGCGACAGTGAGAGCCCACCTGAGGTTATGGAATGTAAGTTTGTAACCGGCTCAATCAGGGCAGTTTCGTGATTTTCTCTAGTAACATGTGAACAGGAGCGAAGGCGGCAGATATTTGGATTGATCTGAGGCTGAAGCTTGGTGGGGCAACACTGCAAGAGGATAAGGGGGCAAGAGAAGAAGCCAGGGTAGTTTTGAACTGCTTCACCAAGAAAGGAGGGGAGTGTGGCCAGTGCGATGTTGATGATGGCAGTATTCCTAAAGAGCAGAGCTGACCGTGTCACCCCCTACTCCATAAATTAACTTGGAGCTGGACAGGACCTCCAAGATCATGTGCCCCTTCATTTTACAGATGGGGAAACTGAGGCCTAGAGGGGGGGAAAGGGATCCTGCCAACAGTCACACACCTAGTGGAGTAAGTTGATAGAATTTAGAGCTGGGAGGGACCTTTGAAATCATGTTGTCTAGCCCCTTATATTTTATAGATAGGAAGCTAAAGCCTAGGGATTTTAAGTGACATGTCCAAGGTCACATAGGCAAGAAGTGACAGAACCAAGGATTCGAACTCAAATCCCATTGCCCCAAATGCAGCTGGAAAGGGCAATCCAGTTGAGGGGCAGGGAGGGCAGACTTAGTCCATGCCTTTCTCCATCAGGTATAAGTCATCCGGGATCATTCGATCACTCAGTCAGTCAACATTTATTAGAGGATCATAGAGCTCAAAGAGGCCTCCAGTCTAATCCCCCCATTTTACAGCTGAGGAAACTAAGATAGGAAGCATCAGAGGCAAGGTTTGCACCCAAGTCCTCTGACTCCAGCCCATTGCCCTAACCATTGCACCATCCTTTAAGGAGCGGTGACTTCTGAGCTGGCCTGTTTGTTGCTGTGGGATGGTTTCCATAGGAGAGGAAGAGGGCATCCTCAGTATAAGGAACTGTGTGAGCAAAAGTGCGGAGGGAGGAAACCATGGAGCAGTCACTTGTTAAGCACTGTGTGCCAGGCACTGCGCTAAGTCTTAGCGATACAAAGAGGCAAAAAGCAAGCCCTGCCCTCAGGAAGCTGCCGTTCTAACAGGAGAAACAATGGGCAGAATATCTAGCTACACAGAAGACATAGGTTGTTGTCTGCTTGACGTCTGAAGATCCTTCTACTTCTATGTCTTTCATATTTAGGGCGGGGGTGCGGCTGGCCTGTACGACACTTCACTTTGTGTTTGTAACGGGATATGGTTTTTCTTGCTTTCTCAGTGGAGTGTGAGGAGGTAGGGAAGGAGAGCAGTGGGAGGGAGGAAAGGCAGACTTTTAGTGAGTAAAAGATTTTTAATTTAAAACATTTTAAAATAAATTGAAATTTACTTTTTTAAATAAGAAAAATCAAGAAAAAAAAACAACTCTGCATCTTTGATGGGGGCAGCTAGGTGGCACAGTGGGTGAAGCTCTGGGCCTGGAGTCAGGAAGAACTGAGTTCAAATCTGTCCTTAGATACTTCCTAGCTGTGTGACCCTGGCCAAGTCACTTCACCCTGTTTGCCTCAGTTTCCTCACCTATACAATGGGCTGGATAAGGAAATGGCAAGCCACTGTAGTATCTCTGCCAAGAAAACTCCAGATGGGGTCATGGAGAGTCAGACACAAATGAAAGATGACCAAAAGAAAGATCTTGGATCCAAAGACACATAACCTTCCTGGGCCTCAGTTTCCTCAAATGTTAAATGAGACAGTTATGGCAGGCAGCCTCCAAGGGCCTCTCCGGCTCTAGCGCTGGAGTCTAGCTCGTCTGGATTGTACACAGTCAAGCCAGAAGTGTGATGTGGAGGCACAGCTTTGAGGGCCATGCCGTGGAAGGGCCACAGGGGAGCTGAGATGTGAGATGGGAGGGACAGAGGCAGGGGTGGGGGCTGGCACCTGAAGTTCACTCTCTTGGGTTTCCTTTGCAGACATGGCTAACTTGTCTCTGCATGACCAGGATGGCTCCAGTGGGGCCTCGGACCAAGACACGCTGGCTCCTCTCCCACACCCCGGGGCCGCCCCGTGGCCTATGGCCTTCCCTTACCAATACCCACCCCCCCCACATCCCTATAACCCCCACCCCGGCTTCCCTGAACCAGGGTATAGCTACGGCGGTGGAGGCAGTGCGGGCAGCCAGCACAGTGAAGGTAAGTTGCCCCTGGGCCCTGGGGTGGGCGCTGGGGCCTGGCAGGGATCAGACCCTCACGCCTTCCCATCCCCATGCCTCCATCAGGCAGCCGGAGCAGTGGTTCCAACCGCAGTGGCAGTGACCGGCGGAAGGAAAAAGACCCAAAGGCCGGGGACTCCAAGTCAGGGGGCAGCGGAAGCGAGTCGGACCACACGAGCCGAAGCAGCCTGAGGCGGGAGCGAGCCCCCAGCGAACGCTCGGGCCCAGCCGCCAGCGAGCACAGTGTCCGCAGCCACCACTCGCTGGCCCACAGCCTCCGCAGCCACCACACACACCAGTCCTACGGGCCCCCGGGGGTGCCCCCGCTATACGGCCCACCCATGCTGATGATGCCCCCTCCACCCGCTGCCATGGGGCCCCCGGGAGCCCCCCCAGGCCGAGACCTGGCCTCGGTGCCCCCAGAACTGACCGCCAGCAGACAGTCCTTCCGCATGGCCATGGGAAACCCCAGTGAGTTCTTTGTGGATGTGATGTGAGCGGTTCCCCGTCCCTTCTCTGGCCCCTATCCCGTCCCCCAGGCCCCAAGGCTGGTGCCATCACCAGTCAGCTCTTTTTACTTGTCTGGTAACTAAACAAAGGGAAATAAACTAAAGTGAACTAAACTGGGGGGCTGACCACTGGTGGGGGGAGGGGGCATCTTCAGGGGGGCTGCTGCTGCTGCTGCCGCTGCTGCCATCTCGGGCCTCTAACCCACCTCCAGCCACCGCCGCCTGTCCCCTGTTGTTCCCTTGGCTGCTCCCTGGTCCCCTAACCAACCCCCCACCCAGGGCTCCTGCAGCTCCTTCAGGAAAGCCTGGCTCCCTGCCTGCCCCCTGCACCTCCATGGGGATCACATGCTCAGGATTCCTTGTGGGAAGGGCTCTCTCTTCCCTCCCCATTCATGAAAACCCAAGTGCCGGCTCAGTTCCGTGAATGCCATATCACTGGGCGCCACACACAGACACTGGCAGCCTCACATGCATACACACACACACACACACACACACACACACACAGATACATGTACACAGAGATACACATACACACAAGGAGACAGACACACACACATACACACACTGGACAGACTGATAAACATACGTATTCTGACAGTCACAAGCTACCTGACAGCAGCCATGCCTACGGACTGATGTCAATGGACACACATACACTGGGCAGACACAGACCCACAGGTGGCCCGAGACAGACACGCCGACTCTTCCAGACAAGCTGGCTCACAGACACAGACGCAGGAAGGCACAGACTGACCCAGCCAGAAACCCGGCAGGCGTGGCCAACCCCTCCCTCCATCCCCAGGGGCTCCCTCCCTGCATAGGGAGCAGCCCCTTCCCTCTCACCCTCCTGCCTGCAGCCTTGGCCCTCGACCTCCTGGATCTGCTGCTGTCCTCACTAACCCTCCCCAGGCACGTGGAGCTCCCTGCCCATCCCCACCCCGGGCGGGCCCAGCCCTCCCATCTAACATCCTGCTGCTGTCAGTGCCCATGTACTGGTTGCCTCCATCCCTGTAATCCCACTAACCAGCAAGGCCTCTCTCCCCTGGGCCTTAAATGTGTCTTTTCTTTCTTTGTTTCCTCCTCAACCAAGCCAAGAATTTCGGGCTTTTTGACTTTCTCTGAGCACCCAGCGTGGGGAGGCCCCGATCCTGAGGAGACCAGGAGTCCCGCCCCTCCTGCTGCAGCCACAGTTGTGGCCCCTCAGTGTTCCCTGAAGATGTCCTGTCCTACCTCCCCATGACCCCATGGTCCCCAACGGGACCTCAGGGTCCCCCCTCTGCCACTCATCCCAAGATGAGTTGCACCTCTCAGCCTCTTGCAGACTAAAGCTCAAGGGTACCGTGTCTTGGAGACCCTTCTCTCCAGGTTCTAGATGATTTTTACATGTGACTCTGACCCAGGGCTGGTCCCCTTCCCTACACTCTCTCCTTATGCTCTCCTAGACTATGGGGCTGGCCCTGACCCACTCCTCCCTTCCCCTCCCCCACCCCAACTCAGCCGCTGATGAACCCCCTGACATTCTCATTCCCCTCCTGTACATGTGTCGCTTCCCTGAGTCAGCCAGTAAGGTCCTGATTGAGGCCCTCCCTTCTGGGCTGGAATCCTGGCAGCCCACAAGGACCGGTAGGCAGCTGGAGAGCCTTCTTGGCTTCCTGCAACACAGCAGGGCCCAAGAGCCCACCTGCCTGCTAGATTCAGGCTGTCCCTTAGGGTCTCTGGCCCTTTCCCACCTTCAGGTTCTTCCAGTATGTATGAATCGTGGTCATTTCTCCAATAAATGCTCCCAGGTGCAACAGCTGATGCCCTCCCAATGAATAGCAGGGTGCTTTGGCTCAAGTCTCTGGAACCAGCACAGGCAGGTGAGGAAAGTGGGAGACCAGAGCCATTCGTCCAATAAGTCTTCGTTCTAGCCATTTTTTCAGTACCAAAACGAATGCAGCAACCAGTGAGTGAGTGAGGGAATGAATGAATGGCATGTGTGAAGCACTTTTGGTGCTTAGGAAACAAACACAAAAGGAAGGCAGTCTTGGGCCTCAAGGTGCTTACATTCTACAAGAAGACACGTATGGGGAGGTGTGACCCCAAGAACCTTATAGTCGGCAAGAAGGCGCCACATAAAGACATCACTCAGAGTAGCAGAACCAAGAGAATCCTGAATGGAATTCAGAGCGAGAGATGCCGTCCAACGGAGACCTTCAGAGGAGGCTGCCTAGAAATGGTGGCCTGAGCTGGGCCTTCACGGATGGAGGTGTGGGGGAAGGGCAGTCCAGTGGAACACACAGCCCACAAGGAAGAAAGGTTCAGGGTGGATTCGATTCGGAAACGGGCCTTAGTGGGGCCAGAACGTGCTTCTTTCTGATTTCATCTTCTTTCAGCAGCCCCCACCATTCCTCCAGTCTCCCACACCCCAAACTGTGGGGTTATTCCCAATGTTAAATCATGAGGTAGGGGATAGTTCTCTGGACCTGGAATCCCACAGTGGACACTTAGTAGCTACGTGACCCTGGGCCAGTCATCTAACCCATCTGCCTCGCTTTCCTCATTGGTAAAATGAGAGGGCTTGACTGGCCTCCAAGGTTCCTTTCAGCTTTGAATCTATGATCCTATGACTGTGCACCTTCCTCTTGCCTCCAACTCAAGCCTTGTCAAATTCCTGCTCACACTCTTCCTCCCAGCCGTCCCCTTCTCCTCATCCCCACTGCCCCCACTCTAGTGAAGCCCACATTTCTTGATTCCACTCTCCACCTCTTCCAGTTTAGTCTTCCTGCCTGCCTGCCTTCCTGTAGTAGAAGACAGTATCATCTTTATCAAACATAAGTCTGGCCCTCTCTCTTCTCTGCTCACCCCTCTCCCATGGCTCCCTATTGCCAACAGAACCCAGCTCACTGGGCATTCAAGATTCCACCTGGTGTTACCCTAGGTCCCACCACCCCCAACCTGCCCAGTTCCCTTCCCTCTATGTACTCAATGTCAAGCAGGATTCTGGACTGCCCTCGAATGTGCCCTGCCCTCTCCTGCTTCCTGGATGGGGCTTGGCTCACTTCCCACCCCATCTTCAGCTGCTGCTCCTCTAAGCCCAACTTAAATGCCCCGTCTTCCCAGAAGCCTTCCATGGTCCTCCATGTAAGGGATCAGACTTCCCTCCCACTGTCAGTCAACGCTTATGTACTTCAGGGATGTGGCCTGGGGGGTGGGGAATAAGCATTTATAGAGCTCCTACCGTGTGCAAATATGATCTCATTTGATTTTTACAACCGTCCTGAAGGGGCTATTATTATCTCTGCTTTACATTTGAGGAAGCTGAGGCAAACAAGTTAAATGACTGGCTAGGAAGTGTCTGAGGCCAGATCTGAACTCAGGCCATCCTGCCTCCGGGCTCATTGGTGCTACCAACCAGCTGCCTCCGTTGTCTTTGTATGTGACCTATCCCTCCATGAGAGCAGGGGCTGAGGTTTATTTAACCATGAGATCTCCCCTCAATGCCTAGCACAGTGCTCTGCATTCAGCAAGTGCTTAATAAATAAATGTTTGTTGACCTGAATGGAGGTAAGCTTTCAAAGGTAGATGTGGGGTCCCATGGTGGAAGGCTTTGAGTGTCAGGCTAAGGAGAAATGAATGCTTGCAGCCTTTTTTTGGGGGGGGGGAGCTGGCAGGTAGGGGGAGGCTGGGACTGAAACCTGGGCCTTCCTCTCTGCAGCTGCCCTGCAGTGGAATGATCCCTCTGGCTGCATGCTGGTTTTAGCAGCCTGCCTCTGCCTGGGCCCTCTCCCTTGGGTGGCAGACGTCCTTTACTTGGCCATCCTAGGGGGCAGTCTCAGCCTAAGAGATATGGCTTCTCTGGTCCTGGAGAAGCTCGAGAGAACAGACTTCTTTCAGTTCAGTGTGCAAACTACACGGGACTTTGATGTTGGTGGATGGCTCGCTTGGTTTTTTGAAGGAAAGAATCTGGGATTAGACACTCCTTGCTCCAAAAAAGGATTTAGATTTCGGAGCTTCAGTAAGTCCTGCTGAGGTTTAAAAAAAAAAAATCAGGCCAACAACAAACATGTCTTACGTACTTATGTGCCAGGCGCTGGGGATTAAAAATAACAGACGTCCCTGCCCTCAAGAAGCTTCCATTCTATCGGGGGAGACAGTGTGTGTGGTGGGGTGAACAGTCAGGGCACTTGGGCACTCTCTCCCTCTCTCGGCCAAAGTTACCCTAGCTCTAAAGTGATGGTCCCTAGTTAGGGTCCCTACCAGTCCTATGCCTCTAGTGGGCTTTTGTTGGCACGTTAGCCCAGAACTAGAATTACTAGAGGTCTGGAGACCCCTGGTGGCCGGTCAATAAATCATTGGACAAGCATTAATTAAGCATTGCTCAGGCACTCAAGGGAGACAAAACCCCCCAAACAGTCCTTGACCTCCAGGAGATCCCTATGGAAAAACACTAGGCAAGCAGAAAATAATCGATACAAAATACACACAAAGTAATTAGAGGATGCCCAGGAAAGCTGAATCTGGAAGGGAGGAGCTAGGGATGCCAGGGAGAAGAGATGAGGAGGAAGTGCATTTCAGGGAAGAGACACAGCCCATGCAAAGGCCAGGAGGTGGGAAATGGAGTGTCATGATCGAGGAACACCGAGGCGACGCTTTTGGCCTGACCATAAATGCATAAAAGGGAATAATACATCCTAAGGTGGAGAGCTGTGCTGAGCCATGATCCTGAAAGGCTCCACAAGCCAACCAGAGTTGCCCTACAGGCAAGAGGGAGCCCCTGGAGCTTCATGAGCAGGGGAGTAACTTGGTACAAGTTCACTTTAGGGATCTGAGGTCTGGAAAAGTTTATCCTTTGTGCCTGGGTAGGTTCAGGAGGAAAGCCTGACCGTCAGGACAGAGCCTGGGAGGTGTAGCACCGTACACGGGCACTCCGGGGCTGTGTTCACCTGTAAAACGGGAGGGTTGGGCTCGGATGGCCCGAGTTTCCTTCCACTTCCAAATCCACGAGCCTTGGGTTTTTTTTTGTTGTTGTTCTTTTTTGAGGCCCGAGAAGGGGATTTGAAATGAAAGGACCTGGGTTTGAATTCTGCGTTGGATGTTCCCTGCGTGACCTTGGGCAATCAATCAACAAGCATTTTATCAGGCATCCACTAGGTGACAGGCACTTCGTATTTCTGGGCCTCGGTTTCCTCATCTGTGAAATAAGGGCAGGACTCCGACAGCCTCCAGCCCTAAGCCCCGGATCTATGACCTCTAAAGCTCCTTCGAGCTCTGAATCCAAGCTCCTATGGGAGCTAGAAAGGGACGCACACCGACTACACTTCCCAGCAAGCTCCGTGGGAAAACGGAGCGAAGCATGCTGGGAGACTTTTCCCGAGGGAGGCGAGGTTGGAGAGGGAAGGGCTCCCTGAGCCTGCTGGGAGCTGTAGTGCGGCGCGGCCTGCGCATGCCCGGCGCCGGGGCCGAGGCGCCCGACGGGAGTTGTAGTCTGAGGGGGACTGGCGCGCGTGCGCAGTAGGCCTAGCCGGGCGGGGCAGGCAGGCCGGGGCGGAGCCGGCACTGCGGTGAAAGCTGAGGCCGCGGGCGGGGGGCGGGCGGACATCTTGGGAGCGGTGGCGGCGGCGGCGGCGGCGGAGCCGGACACTCTCACGGATTGACTGGCCGAGTGACCGACTGACGGACGGGCCGCGGCGGCGCCTGGTGAGCAGGGGCGCGGTGGTGATCGATGGATGCTCCGGGGCGCCGCGGGGAAGGGGGTGGGGAGGCAGGCCTGGACTCGACCCCACCCGAGACCCCCCCCCCCGGACACCATCCCCCCAGGACGCCCACCCCCCGAACAGGGATCTCAGGTCACCCCCTCCAACCCTCCACCCCGAGGGTCCCCGGGACCCCCCCCTCCAGACCTGGGCTGAGCCCTCTGGCACAAGGACACCGAGGACCCCCCCAGGTAACGCCTCCGTTGTCTCCGGGCTGGGATTCCCCGCCCCCCCCCCCCCAGCTGCGCTGTCCCTGCCCAGCCCCCCACCTCCCCCATTCCGGGACCACGACCTCCAGGACGACCCCGCCCTTTCACCCCCCGCCCCCGGGAGCCCATTGATTAAGACTGCCCCCTGCCCCGCTCCACCCGTAGCTCCCGTGGTTAGGAGCCCCAACACCTCCCCTCCTCTTCCCTGTAGGCAGCCGCCCTTCCCCCCAGGACAGACCCCCTTCCCTGCTGTACCCCGGGGGCACTGTGAGACAGCTGAGACCGCCCTGGATTTGGAGGTCCTGGGTGTGAATCTTGCCTCTGCTACTTACTAGCTTTGTGACTTAGGGCAAGTCACTTTTCCTCTCTGGTGTTAAGGCTCCGTCTTAGTTAAAAATGAAATCACTTTCAAGGCCCCTTCCAGCTACAAACCTAGAACCCTGTGTTCCCTCCCCTTGCACAACAGCCCAACCCCCTCCACAGCCCCTTGCCCTAGGGCTGGCCCTTTGGGGACAGAGACCCACCGGCTGTGTGTGGAAGGACCCTGCCCTCCCCTCCCCCCTTCTTTCAGGAGGGAGCCATTGTCTCCCGTTTCCTGGCCCACACCAGGCCTCCCCCATGGGAATTCACCCCTCTAGCTCTGGAGCACACGGCTCCTTCCTGTGCCCTTTGCCTGTACCTTCACCAGAAGGGGCTCCTCTCTGCCCCACCCCCACAGCTGTGGGGCTGATGCCCTTTTCCAAGGGAGATGCCACCTTGCCGTGGCCTTCCCTGATCTCTCTTCCCCCCCAGGACAGATACTCCCAACCCCATCCCTGCCAGGAAAGACTTCCCTCTGCTGTGCCCTGACCTCTGCCTCGCTCTCCCCCGGCCTGTGACTGATCTGCATCTCCCCTCCTCCCATTCGAAAACCCTAAGGCTGGTAGTGAAGGAGCCCTTCCCCCCAGGACCCTTCCTTCTACCTGCTTCATTCTCCATCCCCCAGACCACCCTGGCTGTCACAACTGCCCCTCTCTCCCCAACTCCCCACATTGCGGGGCTCCCACTGACATTTCCAGGACCAAAGGCCTACCCCACCCCAGTCCTTCTAGGAGAAGGCTCTGATAAGCCAGGACCCTATCATCCTTACAAAGCCTCTGCTTCCCCTTCTCCTGCCTCCCCCGCCGCCTCCTTCCCATCCCAGGCCTTGCTTTCCTCCCAGCTGCTCAGGGGACATACCCACTCTCTGCCCTAACCCCCCTTCCCTGCTCACTCCCCACCGTTGCCTTCCAGGGCAGTTCTCTTCTCGCCTTTCCCTTTCCTACCGAATTTACCCTCTCTGCCTGTATCTCCATTGATGAAGGTCCTTTTCCCTGATCAGATCTTGGGCCCTCTCCAGTTTCTCTCTCCCTCCAGGGAACTGACCCCACCCACCCTCTAGGACAGGGCTCTTCTTCCCCTTAGCGAAAGACAGAGGTTCAATCTGGGTTGTCCTCTCCTTTTCAGACAAGAGCCCTGTCCTCTTCCCCCCTCCCCCTCCCCACAAAGTTCAGTCCTCTTCAGAGGGATCCATCCCCTCCACCCCCCCCCACACATACACATACACACGCTCCCACTCTTCCGGATTTCCTGGAAGAGTCCCCTGCCCGTTCCTGCCCTGTCCATTTTCAAGAAGGGAACTTCCTCCAGGCCTCTATCCCCCTTCCCCCCTCCCCCATTCTGCTCAGAATCTGCCCATGTCATGCCTTTCTGAGGCAGTTGTGGGTTCTTGGGGCGAGGCTGAAATCTGTCATCTTTCCTCTCCCTTCCTTAAGCAAACCCTTGGGGTTGGCTCCTCTCTACCCCAGAATGCTGGGCTCAGAGCTGCCACTCGATCCTGGCCTCACCTCCCTTTGCTGTAGGGAGCATCATCCCACTCTGGCTCTTTTGTTCACCATTATAGGCCTGAACCCCTTTTTCCACAGTGTACCCTGGGCCATTTAGAAGGCAGCTGAGAAGTCTGGTGGGGCACGGGAGAAGTAACCAATGCCAGGCTTAATCCCAGAGAGGAGGCCCTTCCTTAAATTGACAGGATTGTAGGCCCTTTCTGTAAGCAGCAAGGACCCAGAAACCATCCGAGGAATCATAGCATTTTAGGACCAGCCTCACGAATAGCAAGCCCAATTCAGCCCTCTCATTTTACAGGTTAAGAAACTGAAGCCCAAAAGGTGACTAGCTCGAGGTCACCCAGCTGCAGCAGCGGGTGGCTCATAGTAAGTGGGGACTTGTCAGGTACAAGCACTCTGGCCTCCTTAGCCCCATCTGAGCTACAGACTTTGTGCTTTCCCTCCTCAGCCCTTGGAAACTAGAGAGCTGCTGGGTGAGCTGTTAGCACTAATAAGCTTCTTAAGTTGCTGGTGTGTTTGGGGCCTCACCCCGAGGCCACAGTCCCTCTGCCTGGCCAGCCTCTCTAATCTTCCCTGCCCACTCCTATCAGACACTCCCACGGCCCTGGCTGGGTCTTGGGACAGGGGCGAGGCACGTTCATGGCAAAGGAGATTCCTTGTTCATCTCCCCCTCCCCCCCCCAACTGCTCCCCCTGAGAAAGTGGGGCATGGAGGGGCTGGTGCCAGGTTGAGGGCCTTGGGGCCTTTTCAGCGACTCAGGGCTGCAGGTGCCCCAAGGGGAACCTGGGAGAGGGGTATGAGGTAACTGTCCATCCTGGTGAGGCTGGCTGGATGTGCCAGCTCTTCTCTCCTGTGGGCCTAAGTGTTAGAGATGAGGGCACTGAGATGTTGGGGGAGAGGGTCACACTGGTAGCAAGGATCAGGCAGCCTTCTTCCCCTACACCTTCCCCTGGTTGTGGCACCCTGCTTCCTCCCTCTCTCTGTGCTCCCCATACCTCTCTTAATCTTTGGGTGAGGCAGATGAGCCTCAAGTGCTAGCCCGCTGGGCGCCTGCAGCCCTGAGTGGAGTCCCAGGGGTCTCTGGGCCTGGGCCTCACCTTCTCATCTTCTTCCCTAGGTCTGTTCTCAGAGCCATGGGCAGAGGAGACTGAGTCGCCACCATGATCGGAGGGCTTTTCATCTACAACCACAAGGGGGAGGTGCTCATCTCCCGGGTCTACCGAGACGACATCGGGTACGTGTCTCTCTGGTGGTCTGTGCATGCCCCCACCCACAGAACATGTTTTGAAGCTCGCATGCCCCCAGCTAGGAATCTTCTTTGGGCTCCCTCAAAGAGCCAGGCAGGAGGGCATGTAAAGCATGGAGCCTGGGCCTAGTGTGGGAATGGCCAGGTTGGGGCAGCCAGGACACCTACTGGGCACTTCCATTGCTTTGCGAGAGCTTGGCCAAAGCACTCCGGGCCTGCTTGGCAAGGCCTTGGCAGAGCCTGGCTGCCTGCTGGGGGCTGGGAGAGCCATCGAGTCCTGTCCAGAGAGGGGAGGTCACCTGCCTGAGGTCACTCAGCTAACAGGCAGAGAGGAAAGAACCCTGAATTTGGAGTCTTGGGACTAGAGTTCCAGGCCTGTCTATGTGACCTTGGGCAGGTCACCTGCCATCTCTTAGTTTCTGTAAGAATGAGGGAGGTTGGCTGGACTGGATGACCCCAAGGGCCTTTCCAGTCACTGACTCCATGGCTCAAGCAGTCCCATTAGAGGGATCCCCCAAGACTGCAGAGCTGCTTTCCCCTCCCTCCCATTCTACCCCCACCCCGCTGCTCGGAGCTGGATTCTTCTCTGGCCTCTTCTTCTTGCCCCAGCCCAGGGCTAGGCTCCTCAGACATGGCAGACTCAGTGCACCTGAGGCGGCTGGGGGCCGGAGCTGCTGGGCAGAGGTGGGAGGGCAGCCTCTGCCTCAAGGAGAATGGCATTTGTTGTGCCCTCCGAAGGACTTGCTGCCCGCTGGGGCTTTGCTGGGCCTCCTCTTCCCTCTGTCACCCAGGGCCTGAGCCTGAGCCATGGGCTTCCTCTGTCTGTGTGTCCGTGTGTCCATGTGTCTGTCTAACCCTTTCTCTCCTTGCTGTCACTGTTCTCCTCGCTGGCATCATTTTTCTCATCCCATCTCATTGGCTGCCATAGCAATAGGTAAGCGGCCTGCCAGCTGCAGCCTTTGGCATAGGTGGGCATGGGGCATCTTGCCCACAACCCTGATTTTTGACCTCCCTCTTCCCCCCTTACCCTTCACTTGCCCAGGAATCCAATCCTGATCAGGTTTGGGCAGTTCCAGTCCCTGCTGAACAGTTCTGGGTTCCCTTTCCGCACCCCTGAGAATGGGCCACCTCCTTGGCCCTTTGGGGGCTGGCTAGCAGTCATTCAGAATGTTTATCTGGCTCCTCAAGTTTAGTGTCGTGGGCAGTTGAAGGCCTGTTTCCCTAGGGAGATGCAGCCAATGTTGAGGAGGAGACTGAGGCCCAGGTCTGGCAGCCAGTCACTAACTCTTAGTCCTCCCCAGAGGGTGTTCTCTCTTTCCTGGTCCCTGGCAGCTGGTCATCCCACATACCTTTTCAGCTTGACCTTGACCCCCAGCAAGAAGGGAGGCTGCTCCTGTAAGGGAGGGCCGGGTGGGGGGGGGTAGCAGCTGGGGGTGTCCCCCCAGCGGACTTTCTCCGCTACACCCTGAGCAGCCTATGTGTCCCCCCTCCAGGCGGAATGCTGTGGATGCTTTCCGCGTCAACGTGATTCACGCCCGGCAGCAGGTGCGCTCCCCTGTCACCAACATTGCCCGCACCAGCTTCTTCCATGTCAAGCGTTCCAACATCTGGCTGGCAGCCGTCACCAAGCAAAATGTCAATGCCGCCATGGTCTTTGAGTTCCTGTATAAGATGTGTGATGTCATGGCCGCCTACTTCGGCAAGATCAGTGAGGAGAACATCAAGAACAACTTTGTGCTCATCTACGAGCTGCTGGATGGTGAGGGGGGCTCTGAGGGGGGTGGCACCTCCCTTGGGGGACAGGTCCCAGGATGCCCTGCAGATTCCTTCCCCCCCCCCCGGCCCCCCTACCAGCCATGCTGCTCCCTCTGCTCGCAGCTGTCTGCATTTTGATGACATTTCTTTGTAAAAGTTAAAAACCTAAAGATAGAGCTGTCAAGCTGGTGCCTCTTGGCTTAGCTCTGGGGAGCTCCGGCTCTGCCAGCTAAAGAGCAAGCTCTTCCCAGCCCTGCCTCAGAGAGGGTAGCCTCTTGCCACTGACAGCCCTCTTCCCCCTGCAGAGATCCTGGACTTCGGCTACCCACAGAACTCGGAGACAGGCGCTTTGAAAACGTTCATCACCCAGCAGGGCATTAAGAGCCAGGTACCAGAGCCTTGGCAGGGCTTGGTCATGTGCCCTGATGGGAAGGACAGGGCCTTTGGGCCCTGTTGCCATGGTTACTGACTCTTCTCAGAGATGCCGCTGGGCCTTCTCCCAGCTGGAGATCAGCTGAGTCTGCATCCCTGTTTTGAGGAATTTAGCTCTAGCTCTTTGCTTCCTGGTAGGGGGAGGGGAAGAGGAAGCAAAGCCCTTTGGGGGGGGCTGGGGGAGGGGAAGGGTAGAGTTGCTTTGCCTGGGATCCCTTTGATTTTCTTCTGTGACTTGGTCTGGGGGCCCCAGGATGGGTGGGGGGGCCTGGGCCTGACTTGCTGTTCTTCCTTCCTCTTCTCTTCTCCCCTGTTCCGATGCTGACTCTTCTGGCTCCCTTCCTCTTCCCTGTGGCATTTCTTCAGCATCAGGTAGGCTGGTGCCTCAGTTCCCTTCTCTCCAGGCTCCTCCCTGGATTTGGGAGGCTGGGCGGGCAGGATTCAAGGGGAACTCAGAAGGGTGGGGAGTGGGAGCTCTTGGTGAGTGTCCTGTGACCTTCCCAATCCCCTCCATCCAGACAAAGGAAGAACAGTCTCAGATCACCAGCCAGGTAACAGGGCAGATCGGTTGGCGGCGTGAGGGCATCAAATATCGTCGGAATGAGCTTTTCCTGGATGTGCTTGAGAGCGTCAACTTGCTCATGTCTCCTCAAGGTGAGAGGGTTGGGCCTCACATGGGAGCCCTGGCAGGGCCCTTTGCTCGGACAGCCTGCCTGACTCTCCTGTCCTCCTTCCCCAGGGCAGGTGCTCAGTGCTCACGTGTCTGGCCGGGTGGTGATGAAGAGCTATCTGAGCGGCATGCCCGAGTGCAAGTTCGGGATGAACGATAAGATTGTCATTGAGAAGCAGGGCAAGGGCACAGCTGATGAGACGGGCAAGAGGTAGGCAGATACCCTTGAGGTGCGAGGGAGGCTCTTGGTGTGGAGGGGAGGCTTGGCCCCAGTGTTCCTCTCTGTCTTGCTCTGGGCCTCAGCAGAGCCTTGGCCCAGGGAGCCCGGTTCTCGGGCAGCTTCCCCCCAGCTGAATAGGGCCGGCCTTTTCCAGACTCACCTCGTGTGAGCTCCGACCCAGCTTCCTCAGGGGGCTTGTCTCTCTCCCCGAAAAAACCTGATTAGGCCAGAAGAGCTCTGGCCCTGTCTCCCCCTTCTCTCACTCATGCCTCTGCTTCTGCCTGCAGTGGGAAGCAGTCCATCGCCATAGATGACTGCACCTTCCACCAGTGTGTGAGACTCAGCAAGTTTGACTCTGAACGAAGCATCAGTTTCATCCCCCCAGATGGAGAGTTTGAGCTTATGAGGCAAGTATGGCAGAGTGGGGTGGGGATACCCCTGGGCCTCGGGGCGCAGGGTGGGAATCTAACCCCACCACCACCCAGCCTCGGGGTGCAGGGTGGGGATCTAACCTCCCCTTGCCCCAACCTCAGAGTGCAGGGTAGGGATCCCCCTGGGCCACTGCCGCTCCATCACTGTCCTGCCCCTTCTTTCTCCAGGTACCGAACCACCAAGGACATCATCCTTCCCTTCCGAGTGATCCCCCTGGTGCGGGAGGTGGGACGGACCAAACTGGAGGTCAAAGTTGTCATTAAGTCCAACTTCAAACCTTCCTTGCTGGCCCAGAAAATCGAGGTGCAGGAAGGGGGCTGGGAGGGAGTTGGGGAGGAGGGAATGCTCATGCCAACTTGGGGCTGTCAGTGATGGGCTCATGAATTCTAGGTCCGGATCCCAACACCGCTGAACACAAGTGGAGTTCAAGTGATCTGCATGAAGGGAAAAGCCAAGTACAAGGCCAGTGAGAACGCCATCGTGTGGAAGTGAGTTGGGCGGGGGGAACCTGGGGGGCTGATACACATCGGCTCCTTTGAACTCCCCTCAGACCCCAGCATGAGAGCTCCTCCCTTGGGATGGTCTCATCCCAAAAACACCTTAAAGTTCTAGCTTGTATTTGGGCATTCATCTGCAGATATCTCTGCAAGGTAAACAGAGGTGATATTATGCCTTCTTGACAGATAAGGTGGTTGAGGCCCAAAGACATCAAGTGTGGAAACCCCCAAAGGCCTGGCCTCCAGTCTGGAGCCATCCTTTGAACTCTCCTTGCCTCCTCTGCCGGTTTGTTCACCTTAACCTTTGACCTCTAGCCCTCTAGAGGCTCCTCCAGAGTGCAGGGTTAAAGTAGCCACCTCTGCCTCTATGCCCTAGGATCAAGCGCATGGCGGGAATGAAGGAATCACAGATTAGCGCGGAGATTGAGCTGCTGCCAACCAATGACAAGAAGAAATGGGCTCGGCCTCCTATCTCCATGAACTTTGAGGTGAGATCCTTAGGAAGCCAATGGCTCTGGCTCAGAGGTGGGGAACCTGTGGCCTCAAGGCCACATGTGGTCCTCTAGGGCTTCAAGTGCAACCTTTTGACTGAATCCAAACTTCACAGAACAAATTCCCATAATAGAAGGATTTGTTCTATAAAACTTGGGCTCAGTCAGAAAGCCATACCCGAGGACCTAGAAGGCCACATGGCCTCAAGGCCACAAGTTCCCCATACCTGGTGGCTGATCTCAAGGCGCTACCTCATCCAGCCCAACTTTTGGAGGGGAGGAAATGGAGGCCCAGCTAAAGCCAGTTGTAGGCAGAACCAGGACAAGAACGGACCCAGAAGACCATATTCTTTAATGCTAGTGTTTCACAATGTAATACATTCTTAGAGCTCACATATGGTGGTCTGGGGCAGGGATTTAGAATACTCTAAGAATAAGAGATGGGGAGCAAAAAAAAATTTAAGCCTAATTTTGGTACCGAAAAAATTGCCACAAATAATGAGGATTTTTGTTACATCACTTGGTCTTAATATCTTAGAAAGAAATGCCCCCATGTTGGGGTTCTGTAGGAATTCAGCAGTAGCCAGGCCTCAGGCAGCCCTGGGCTGCAGCTTTGCTGGCCAGGAATTTCAGACTCACTTTGCCAATTGCCCTTCAAGTTGGGATCCTCCTGACTTCTCTCTGCTCACGAGCTTTGGAAAAACTTAATTTAGGTCAGCCTTGAATTGTGCATCTAGGCTCTGGGGGGAAAACAGTGGGTGAAAATACCTTTTCTCTTGGTACCTGAAATCCTTGCTAAGCCTGCCTGGCACATCTCCTCGGTGCCTGGCTCGGTAATGAGGCCCATGTAGGTAAGGAGGGATTCATTTGATCAGCATTTACTAAGATGGTGCTGAGCACCTCCAACCCCCAGCTCCAAATCCTCATCCTATTTTGGGCCAAGCCCTTTTCTTGCACAGGAGCATGCACACACATATACCCTCAGTCCATGATCTTGAATCTACATTCTGCTGGGGGAGTAGGGAAGACCATGCATGTGCACAGAATGCTAGAATCAGAGGGTGAGAGGTCTCACCAATGGCAACATCAAGAAGGGCCTCCAGGAGGAGGGGCGCTGGGGCTGAGCCTTGAAGGGAGAGTGTTGCAGGCCTCCTATGCAGGAAGGAAGGGCTGCCCATCTTTCTCTAGGGAGTGCTGGAATGGAGTGGGAGGCCCCCCCTGACTTTCTCCTTCTCCAGGTACCGTTTGCACCCTCTGGCCTGAAGGTGCGATACTTAAAGGTGTTTGAACCCAAGCTGAACTACAGCGACCACGATGTCATCAAATGGGTGCGCTACATCGGCCGCAGTGGCATCTATGAAACCCGCTGCTAGCTGCCCCGCCATGGTCTCACGAAATCTTCACCAACCTGGGTGCCCCCTGGGGAGGAGCCAGGCTGGGCTGTCTGCCCCAACTCCTCCCTATTGGTGTCTCCTCTTTCCTGCACCGCTGCACACCCCCTGCACAAGCCCCTAGACTAGGTCTGGACCGACCCTACCATGAAGGGGATGAAGTGGCCCTTAGGCCCCAAAGTTCCCCCAACCCTCATTTTGTCCGTCCCAGCCCAGCTCTGGGCTCTGTTTGAGTTTTGTGACCAAAGCCAGGCCAGGGTCTCTTGGGTGGCTGGGCCTCTGACCCTCTCCCAGGGGTGGAGGGGGGTGGGGCCCGGCTGCCAGAGCCCCTAGCCTCTGCACCTCCCTGAAAGGCCAGTAACTGCCTCCTGCCCCCTCCTCCCCCCTTCAGCCCCTTGCTTTGGGATAGTGTGAGCTCCATTTTGTACACGTGTGACTTGTCCAGTTATCAACCCAATAAATTCTGTAGAGCAGAGGCTCCAAGCCCAGTGTCTGGGAACTGGGGAGAACGTTGGCTCAGGGCTCCTGGGGGAGGTTCACGTGAAGCCTCCTAGCGCAGTAGGTACCTCTTCTGGGCCCTAGTGGTGAAGATTCTTTGCCTCACGTGACAGAAACCTGGCCCACAGGCCAAAGGCCAGATGTGTGGCCAAGGAGACCAGCCTCATGGCGGGGTGGGGGGCGCAGGGTGCGCGGCATCGCTGGCTATGGGGGTCCATTCCTTAGCCTTTACCCGGCCTGCCCTGGAGGAGGGGAGTGTCTGGGGGAGATGGGACCATCACAAATGGGAGGGGGGGCCGCGGCCCCAGGGGTGTCCGGTTTCTGCTGCTCCCGCCTCGGCAACCGCTCTGGCCCTCAGCTTCTGCCGCCCGGAGCTCGGCCCTTATAGAGCTCCCCGAGCCTGGGGGGTGAGCTCCCTTCAGGGGTCCCAGGGCTCTGTGATCTGGAGAGGAGAGGTCGGCCCCCTTCCGGCCCAGAGGGGGTGGGGGGGCGCCTTTATAACGCCAGCTTGACCTCCTCGCGTGCATTTTCGCGCCCCTCCCTGCGGCGGGTCGGGTTTTGATGCCGACCCAGGTCTTCCCTCTTTCCTAGGCTTTGCTCTTTCCGCCGCGGGAGGGGCCGGCCTGGAGCAGCCCCTGCTCCTTTAGGGGGTCGGCCAGGCCAGGGCCCCTCCCTGCCAGCCTGACCTTGGGCCACCTGCCGGGCCAGTGCCCGCCCCACGGGACCACAAGTCCCAAGAGGCATCTGCGTCGTTCACGTGGCTAAACCTGCCCCGGAGGGCGGGGCTAAGGACACGCCTGCGCGGAGGATGCTGGGACTGGAGGGGCAGGGAAAGGAGGGGTGCCCTCAGCTGACTTCATCCCGCCCCTTAATGCCGGGGGGGGGGGGGGGTGTCTTCCCTGTTCTACGCTCCCTTACGTCGGTGCCTGCGCGTTAGGACTCGGAGACAGCTAAGGCGGAAGGGTTGTGGCCACGACCACCCCAGGGCGCCTGTGCGTGGGGAAGGACGGGGCGGAGATCAGCGGAGTTCAGTAAAGCCAAGGCGGGGCCGTGGCCTGCTCGCGGGGATCTAGCCTCGGCGCCTGCGAGTGACGTTAAGGGAGGGGCGTGGCTTAGTGAGGGAGGACTTCGTGTCAGCGGCCGTCTGGCGCCTGCGCATGAGGATCTGCGAATGGCGTTGAAAAGTCGGAAGGGGCTGGACGGAAACTCCATGCCGGTCCCCGCATGGCGCCTGCGCACAGGGATCCGCGCTCGGCTTTAAGGGTCGACGGGACGCGTCCTATGGGTCGGCGTCCGTTCGGGACCCGCATGGCGCCTGCGCTCGAGCGGCGCTAAAGGGGGGGCGGGGCGGGGTGTGTCGGTGGCTGCGCGTCGGCGTCCTCAAGGCGCTTGCGCAGAGCGGAGCCCGGCTGGAACATGGCGACATGCGCCGACATCCTGAAGAGCGAGTTCCCCGAGATCGACGGACAGGTGTTTGACTACGTGACAGGTGAGCGGGGCCCAGGCGGCAAGTGTGCGAGGGGCTGCAGGGGCGCCCGGCCCGGCCCGCCCCGCCTGACCCCTGGGCCCCTCCGTCCGCAGGCGTCCTGCACAGCGGCAGCGGCGACTTCGAGTCCGTGGACGACCTGGTGGAGGCCGTGGGGGAGCTGCTGCAGGAGGTGTCCGGGGACAGCAAGGATGACGCGGGCATCAGGGCCGTGTGCCAACGCATGTTCAACACGCTGCGCCTGTGCGTACGGGGCGCGGGGGGCGGGGAGGGGGCCGGGGCACCGGGGGAGACTGAGGCACGGGCGGGGGGGAGGGGGCGGTAGGGACACGGGAGGAGACCAGAGACTTCTTCCCCTTCTCAGGCAGGGCTGGAGATGGGCGGGGGCGGTGTAGAGGGGCCTGGAGACATCCTCTCGTGTTAACGTGGGAGTAGACAGTTCTAGGAGGAAGGGGGAACGGGGGAACTAGAGACACCCACCCTTCCGCTTATACAGCAGTGAGGGAAGGGGGCCTGGAGATCCCCCCCTTCCCAGTACAGGGGGCAGACAACCTTGGGTGGCGGGGCCAGAGACTCACCTCCCTATACGGTAGAGGATGGGGAGAGGGCACTGGACGTTGGAGACCACCTCTTCTCTGCAGGATGGACCCCGGGGAGGAGAGATTAACGTACACAAGATCAGAAACTTAGAACAAGGAAGTTATTTAGTTAATTTTTACAGATTAAACAATTGAATCCCAAGGAGGGAGGGAGCCATAGCTTAGAGATCCTTTAGTCTTTTATCACTCCCACCCTCCTTTCTACAGTTCAGGAAATGAAGCCCAAGGGAAGGCAGTGACGGAGATCTGAAGGTTTAGAACTAGGAGGGAGCTTTGCAAGCTAGTCTGTTGATAACTTCTTTCTTCATTGGACTGATGGGGAAAACCAAACCTCTGGGGACAGAGAAGACAGAGAAAGTCAGAGACCACAGATCTGGGTAGGCAGCTTAGAGATCATTTCGTCCATGTACACCTCATCTGCCCGCTTCTATAGCTAGGGATGTTGAGGTCTGGAGGATGTGGAGGTAACGTCTGTCTTTTTACTATTTGTATTTCTGGCCTGGCACATAGGAGCTTATTATATTTATTGATTTATTTTTGGAATGGAACTTGGACACCATCTAGGCCAATTGAGCCTCATTATACTCTTAGAGAAATTCAGACCTCGAGGTGTGACTTTGGAACCGAAGGGGAACCCAGAGATCATGTAGTTTTGCATTTCCCTTCCTGCACTTTCATAGGCCCAGAGAGGAGAGGCAACATTTGAGATCATAGGGTTTAGCAGTAGAAAGGAGCTGGTCAACAGTCTAGCCCAACTCCCTCATTTTACACATGGATAAAATAAAGTGAGACTCAGCAGGCCAAGCGACTAGCTCATAGCCGCATAGGTGGTAGGTGGCAGAAGTGGGATAGGGGCCCAAGTTCTTTGCCTCCAAATCTGTGGCTTTTTCCTTGACACTTAAAGTGTTCCTCTTTTTCCTTCAAATACCTCCTCTAGGAATTCCTTCCCCACCCCCATCAAAGGGAACTTGAGATCTCGCCTTTGCCCAGATCTAATCCTCCCCTACACCCCCTGTTCTGTTAGACCCTAAGCTCTGTTAGACCCTAAGACCCTAATTTCTCATGTATGACAGGTTCTTAGTAAACATTTGTTATTCATAAGGTACAAAGGCCTTAGAAAGTACTCTTCATCAAAACCAATCAAACAACCATACCATGGCTGCTGAGTATCAGGGCAAGGTCCAACAACATTAGCCATCTGGCGCCAGTTACACCACACCCCTTTCTTCCTCCACAGGGCAGAACCCCAGAGCCAGGGACATAGCCAGGTGTTACTGGATGCCCCCATCCAGTTGTCTAAGATGACTGAAAATTATGGTGAGTGCAAGGAGTGTCTTTAACCCAGCTCTTCCCTGACCTCAGACCCTTTATCAATCCTGTGCATTGTTCATATGTTCTACCAGCCTGAAAACCTGACCTGTATTTGGGGGCCTCACTATCTGTGCCTGCTCCCAGTCTGTTCTGAGGGCTGTCACTGGTGCTCAGAAATCCTTGGGTCCTTTTGTTTCTAGTTCTGCTCTTTTCTCTCATTGTCTTCCCTCCTATATATCCTTTCTCCCTTCTTTGAAGGTAATTGATATTTCCTGGGGGCTAGACTGGGTCTAGGATAGCTTAGGGTCAGGAAACATGATAGTTGGAGACTGTTTTAAGTGTGAAGCAAAGGTGACTGTCTGCCTTGTTTCTAGATTATGGCAATATGGTTCCAGGACTAATGAAGAGGGACCAGTCTTCGGTGAGGAGGGCAGAGTGGTGGGGGATGGTTTTTGTTTCTTCGGGGGTGTAGGGATGACCTCTGTCCCCCGGTGTAGGACTTGGGAGGATCCCTGGGCCCGCAGTATTGCTCCTGCTGGTGTGAAACATTGACCTGAGGGGTGCCCGGGGTTCCCTGGCTCCATTGGGCACCTGGAGGCATGACCACATCTGTGTCTCTTGGCCACAGACGGTGAATGCTAAGAAGCTGGAGAAGGCAGAAGCTCGGCTCAAGGCCAAGCAGGAGAAGCGGACTGAGAAGGACACGCTCAGGACAACTGGTCCTCTGTAAGCCAGGGAATGGTGGAGGGCTGGCTGAGGGGGTGAGGCAGCAAGGGGGACTGTGGGCGACTCCCTATTCCACCCTCACAGAGTCCTAGAGGAGGCTTCGGCTAGCCAGGCCGGGAGCAAGAAGGAGACTCGACTGGAGTCGTCAGGGAAAAACAAATCCTATGACGTGCGGATTGAGAACTTTGATGTCTCTTTTGGCGAGCGGTGAGGGGCTCCTGTTGGATGGCTGGGACCGGGGGGCAGGTGGAGGGCCCCTTCTGAAGGCTTGGCCCATATTCTCCTTCCTGGTCCTTGAGAGTCCTCGTCTTCATTCCCCCACCAGGGTTCTATTGACAGGTGCAGATGTGAACCTAGCGTGGGGCCGCCGCTATGGACTGGTTGGACGGAATGGGCTGGGCAAGACGACATTGCTGAAGATGCTGGCAACGCGGAGTCTTCGGATCCCCACCCACATCTCCGTCCTACACGTGGAGCAGGAGGTGGCTGGGGATGACACCATGGCCCTGCAGAGCGTGCTGGAGAGTGACACCTACCGAGAAGGGCTGCTGCAGCGGGAACGCCAACTCAGTGCCCAGATCACGGCAGGCCGGTGAGAATCTGTGGCGTCCCCCAGCATTCTCCACCCCTTGGAGGCGACAAACTGTCCAGCGAACAACCTGATGGCATGTGGAGGAGGGGCCCCCAGGTTCCATCTGCTCCCAACTAATTGCCTCTTCCCCCAGAGTGGAGGGCCCAGAGGCTGCACAGCTCACTGAGATCTATGCCAAGCTTGAAGAGATTGAGGCTGACAAAGCCCCTGCCAGGTACTCAGATCCCCCCTCACTGTGCTCTTTCTCCTATATTCCTGTTTCCCTGTGTCCCCTCTTCCAGGTGCCTTCTTTCCCTCTCTCTCCAGGGCATCTGTCATCCTTGCCGGACTTGGTTTCAGTGTAAAGATGCAGCAGCAGCCCACGCGGTGAGTGTCCCCTACCCCGCCAGCCCTCGGGGCCCCTCTTCCCGCTGGCTTTGCCTGTTGAGTGTGACCAACACCACCCTTGAGTCTGGGTGTCTCTATCTCTCTTCAGGGAGTTCTCTGGTGGCTGGAGGATGCGGCTGGCCCTCGCCAGGGCCCTCTTTGCCCGGTGAGTCCACAGGGCCCATGAGGAGGGGGCATGGGAAAGAAATGAGGCAGCTGAGGACAGTGTGTCATGGTATCCCTCCTCTTTTCTTTAGGCCAGATCTGCTCCTGTTAGATGGTGAGTCCTTGGGGAGCTTTAGCACAAGAGGGGCAGGAGTGACCCTGAGACAGATGGCTCGGATGGCAGGGTGGGCAGCGACACACCATTGGCTCTTCTTCAGCCACTCAGCTTGTTTCTTTTTCCTCTTCAGAGCCCACCAACATGCTGGATGTGCGTGCTATCTTGTGGCTGGAGAATTACCTGCAGGTGGGTGCAGCTGGGGGTGAGATGAATGAGAAGGGGGAGTCTCTGGTCTCAGGCTTCTGGGGATGGCCCCCCCCCAACTCATGCCTGCCTTTCACATGACCCCCCAGAGTTGGCCCTCGACCATCTTGGTTGTTTCCCATGACCGAAACTTCTTGAATGCGGTGGCCACAGACATTATTCACCTGCACAGCCAGCGGTTGGATAGCTACCGAGGGGACTTTGAGACTTTCCTCAAGAGCAAGCAGGAGCGGCTCAAGAGCCAGCAGCGCGAGTACGAGGCCCAGCAACAGTACCGCCAGCACATCCAGGTGCGGGGGTGCAAGCTTGGTGGCATCCGGGGCCCACAGAGGCCCGTGGCAGCAAAAGCCTCACCCTCCTCTCCTTCCCTCCAGGTGTTCATTGACCGCTTTCGCTATAATGCAAATAGAGCATCCCAGGTGCAGAGTAAACTCAAATTGCTGGAGAAGCTGTGAGTACCAGGGGCCTGTGGCCCACGCTGTCTGCATCCCCCGTCGAGCCCTGGACAGACCCCGGCTCTGGGATCTCTTCCTCCCTCCCTCCCCCATGTCTCACCCAAAGCCCCCCACTGAGCGCCCCCTCTGTCTCCTCAGGCCAGAACTGAAGCCTGTGGACAAGGAGGTGGAGGTGATGATAAAGTGAGTACCTTGTTTGGGTGTTTGGGGCTGGAGGATGGGTCAGTGGGGGCCAGGCGGGAGGCCTCATCACCTCGCCTCATCTGGGGCAGGTTTCCTGATGGCTTTGAAAAGTTCTCACCCCCCGTGCTGCAGCTCGATGAAGTGGACTTCCACTACGATTCTCAGCACCCCGTCTTTAGTCGTCTTTCTGTCTCGGCAGACCTCGAGTCTCGGATTTGTGTGGTATGAGTGCTGCTGCTGCTGCCGCTGCCCCCATCTCTGGTCTGGGCCCCCCTGGGGCCCTAAAATGTGTCATGGTCCCCCTCCCTTCCTCCCCGCTCTGGCTACAGGCCCTCAGCCTCTGCTGACCCGGGAAGCCGAGGCCTCCTCATGGCCTCAGCTCCATCACGAAGATTGGAAAGGAAGGCTGTAGGCCTCAGGGCCTCATCCCCCACTGAGGGTTGTGTCTTATAGGTAGGGGAGAATGGATCAGGGAAGTCGACCATGCTGAAGCTGCTAATGGGAGACCTGGCACCGGTGCAGGGAATCAGACATGCCCACAGGTAGCTGGTGTACCGCCCCCCCCCCCCACTCACATTCTGTGCTCACTTCAGGGGAGAAGGGCAGCACACCCTGTGTCCTCACTCCCCCTCCACTGCTTCCGTGTAGGAACCTGAAGATCGGCTACTTCAGCCAGCACCATGTGGAGCAGCTCGACCTGAACGTCAGTGCCGTGGAGCTGCTGGCGCGCAAGTTCCCTGGTGTGTGGGGGTGGGGGTGGAGGAGGAGGAGGGGGAAGAGTGGGTGCAGATGTGGTGGATGCCTGAGGGGCTCTGAGCCAGGCCAGGGACCGGCATGATGGGCAGGGACATGTTCTAGGGCGGCCTGAGGAGGAGTATCGCCACCAGTTGGGACGCTATGGCATCTCTGGGGAGCTGGCTGTCCGCCCTGTTGCTAGCCTGTCTGGAGGGCAGAAAAGCCGAGTGGCCTTTGCCCAGATGACCATGTCCTGGTGAGATAGCATTGCTGCAGACTCCTTTCTGTGCTTCCCCTTGTCTCTCCCCCAGCCCGCCCTTTCTGCTTCCTGGAAGGTGAGGCTGTTCAGTCGTTCCCTCTTTCCTGCTTGCCCAGCCTGGAACAAAGGTGGTCTCACAGTGGGATCAACCTCTGGGGCTTCTCTTTTGCAGCCCTAACTTCTACATTCTGGACGAACCAACAAACCACCTGGACATGGAAACGATTGAGGCCTTAGGCCGGGCCCTTAACAGTTTCAGGGTGAGGCCCAGTATCCCCATCCACCAGCAGACTCTTTGAATGGCTTTCCCATCTCCAGAGCTGCCACTGACTCCGCAACCCTTTTCTCTTTCTTTCCAGGGTGGGGTGATCCTTGTCTCCCACAATGAGCACTTCATCCGCCTGGTCTGCCAGGAGCTGTGGGTGTGTGAAGGCGGTGGTGTCACTCGGGTCGAGGGGGGCTTTGACCATTATCGGGACCTTCTCCAGGAGCAGTTCCGGCGGGAGGGTTTCCTCTAGGACCTTCCTGCTGGAAGGCCTGATCTGGGGCAGACTGGCACCCGCGGGCCCCCAGGCAGCAGACTTGCTTCTTAGGCCTGGGCCATGGACTCCCCCCAAACATGGGGACAGCCTTATTCCAACTTTTCTTCTCCACCCCTTGCCTCAGACAAGCTCCCCTTATACATCCTAGGGGGCTCTGTGGAAGGGGCTATGAGGATCGTTTTCCATGAGGTGGAGAAGGCTCCTGGGGCTATAGCCCCTTCCCCTCTCTCTGCCTAGGTCCATTGTGGCCGTCATGTAAATTAAACCTGCCCCCCATCTCCCCCCAGACTTGTCTCTGCCCCCTAAGGTGGACTCCTATGACTCTTGCCTTGAAGGAGAGCTGGGGCCCTATGTAGTGTCTGCTCTCAGGCTCTGGATTTTCCTAATGCCTTTGGCACAGATTAAGGTAACAGCAGCTGTGGATCCTAGACTGTGCCGAGATTTCTGGAAGCAAAGTCACCATAGGAGACTGGCCTCAATAAACCCAGGCCTGGCAGCCACCCAGCCCTCGAGTGAGATAGAAGGCACGGGCTGGTGTTCCTCTCTTCTCAGCCAGGCCCACAAGCTAGTGCTCTGGTCCCTGACTACCCCCACCCCTCCCCCCCACCCCTCTAGGCTCACTCTCCATCCATTCTCTTCCTCCTATTCCACCTACGTACTTTGAAAAAGTGGGCCAGAGCCTCAGGTACAGCCTCTCTGAGCTCCCTTTGGATGGCCATTTCGATCTGCACACTTCACTTAAGGGAAGGGTGGACTCCTTGGGCCACCTTCAGCTTGAGTTGAGAATTAATAAACCCTGGTCCTCTGAAGGCTTAGAAACCAGAGGAGGCCCCTGGGAATGGCCGAGCTGAGCTGCAGCTGGAAGAGGGGAGGAAGGGAAGGCAGTGGTTGCTTTAGGAAGCTCTGTGAGTCAATGAAGGCATTGGGGCCAGTGTTTTTTCAGCCTGCTGAGCTCTAGTCTATCCAGCCCATGTCCAGATGGGACCCAGAAAAGAGCCTGATCTCCTGGCCCCATCTCCCTTAAGAAGAAGTGGAAGATCCTTTGTAGAATTTGGCTTCCGTGCCCCCGTTGTAATCTCCCTTACCTGCTGCCCAAGCCCTTCCTGAACCTGCCACATGATTGGGTGACGTTTGGGGTCTCCCCTCGCCCATGTGGCTTCAGAGCAGTTCGAACTTGGGCTGTGACCAGGACCTGATGCATACTGTGCTCCTGCCTCTTGTCAAGGAGCTCTATTGAAGGTGTCCTGATGGTGGTTAATTACAGTCCACACACCCCGGTGACTGGTACAGCCACTTTAGGGATCGGTCCTCAGAGAGCAGATGGTAGTTAATTCCCGTTTTTGTTCAACAAACCTGCCCTGCACAGAGTCACTTTGGATGCATGCTGCCTGCCTCAAGTAGACGCCATGGAACATGCAGATAGAGTATGGCCAGCTATCCCAAGAACTTGTACATAAGCTCCCGGCAAATATGAAGGCAACAGTGTAGTAGTCCCTGCTCAAGGAGTTGATGTTGGAAACAAAGTATGCATAGGAAAGTGTGCAATAGATACAAAGTAACTTGGGGAGAAATCAGACAGCTCCCTGCAGAAGGTGGGGTGTGAGTGTCGTTAAAGTAAGCAGGCAGAGATGGGGGAGGACGGGGAACGGCAGTGTTCGTGAGAAGCAGCCAGAGGACAGGAAGGGAGCCATTCAGTTGACACCACTGAAGCCCACTTGTGAAGGGCTTTGGAGGCCTAGCAGAATTGAGGCTTGGTCTTAAATATGATGCAATCAGAGCTTATGTAACCAGAGGGGAATAACAAGTCAGCTCTTTGTTTCAGGGTGGGTGAATGTGGTCATGCTGCCTAGTCTGAATTGGAGGTAGGGAGAACATCTAGTTTCCTTCTGTGATGTCCAAGGTGAGGAAGATCCAGCATCATTACTGGCCTGTTCTTACTTCAGTTCACCAAAAGCAATCTCTCCTGAAGTTTTCTCAGATCAGCATTTTGTGGTCTGGGGATTCCCAAGACTACACCAGGGAGCCTGTGCAGTCAAAACTTTTGTACTCCTAGGATGCTGTCTAATTTGGTAAATCTCAATACACATAACCTGAATAAAAGCTCTGGGGGATCCTCATTTTTTAAGAGGGTCCTGAAACCAAACAAGTTTGAGAACCTCTTCCTCAAAGTGTTGATTTCTCCTTTACCTTGATCTGACTCTACCTTGGGTCATAAACATTAGCTCCCAGAACATCACATTTCAAGGCAGAAATCTGTAGCATTGAGTGGTGGTGGCAATAAAGGGTAAAGGAAGGACAAATTAGACTTTGAAGGAAGAGATAATAGTTAACATACAGCACTTACTTTGTGCCAGGCACTTGCTAGGTGCTTTACAATGATAACATTTGTTCCAAATGACAACCCTGGGAAAGAGGTAGTTTATGTAGGTCTTGGCAAGTCATTAGATTTGGTGATGACCCCCTGTGCATGCTTCCCTAAGCATGTGAGACGGGGTGGTGGGGGGGAATCAAATGTGTGGCCATTGGCAGAGAAAGAAGCAGGTTTAGGAAGAAGGATGAATTTATTTTGGCCACACCAAGCTTTTGTATTCAATACTAGGGATAACATTCTAAATACCGCAAAGGCATAGAGCAAAGATGGCTGACAGGAAACTGAAGTCCAAGATGGGTAAAGAGTGCGATGCTAAGGGCAGCCCAGTTCCTTCGTGAGAATTGTCGGAAGGCTTAGGTGAAGTGTCCTCTTGTGTGCTGCTGCCATCTCAATGTGTCCACCCTTCCATGCATCCTATGTGATTCTAGTCCATTCCTGGTCATGAGACCTACATGTGGAAGACAATCTACTAGGCCCTGGGAATCCAAAGAAGACAGGAGAGTCCCACTAGGAAGTAAAGAAGCTTAAATAATGCTAAGGAGGGAAAGAGTATTGACTAGATCAGGGAAGGCCTTGTGGAGAAAGCGGCACATGAGCCTAACCGTGAATATAGATAAATATTCTGAGATGGGACAGCTTGGGTAAATAATGGAGCCAGGCAGTAGACTGTCCCCTTTAGAGACCAAGTGGTAGGTGAATTTCAAAGGAACCAAGAGCAAGTGTTAGAATATTGTAAAACAAGGCTAAGAAGGTAGGAGCCAGATTGTAAAAGGGCCTTAAATGTCAGAATGAGTTTATATTTTAACTCAGAGGTAATAGGGAACTAAAGATTTTTAAGCAGGGGAGGGTGTGTCAAGCCTGTGTTTTAGGAAGATTTTTGGCAGTTGGGTGGGGGGTAGGTGGGAAAGCAGAGAGGTAAGTGGGGAAACTAGTTAGAACCAGGCAAAACATTCTGAGGGCTTGCATGATGGTGGTAGTCAGGTATGTTGTGGAGGCAGGATCTGTAGGACCTGGCAACTGATCAGACATGAAGCTGGCTTACTGCAGAGGCAATGGTGTCTTCAGTGGAAATGAGAAGGCTTGCTGGTGGGGCAGGTTTAGAAGAAGAGATGTTTCATTTTGAGCATACTATGATTGGGACGGTGACAGAACATATTCTTTAATGTAGGCCTGGAGAGAAGTTGGGAGTCATTTGCATAGAGATTGTAATTGATCCCATAGGAATCAATGTGATCACCAAAGAAGAGAGGATGGAGGAGAAGGATGAGCCAGGAGAGGTGACTTAGGAGGAAAACAAGGAGAGAACAGTATCATAGAAGAAGGCAATGGGACAGAGAATCCAGGGAATAGGTCATAGTCCCAGCAAGAGCTGCGTAGAGGTAAAGGAGGATGAGGACTGAGGAAAATTAGCAACTGAGAGATCACTGGTGGGAACATTGTAGGAACAATAGAGTTGGTGTCAGATAACGAAGATCTGGATTCAGAAACTGCCTCTTGCACATACTGGATTGTGACCCTGGAAAGGCCCTTAACCTCTCTCAGGAATGCCAGATTACTTTAAGATGAGTAACAATGAAATATAGGTCATGAAGAGGGATTGGTTTGGGGTGCTGAGACATTAACAAAGGAAAGCAAAAGCGCTTCATGTAACCTATAGCTCTGTTTTCACATACGCCAGATCCAACCTTAGGGGGCTGACCTCGTAAAAGGTTATGTTCTCTTGGCACATTATTTTGCTCTCTGAAATCACCAACTACACTTGTGTCTGTTTTGACAAACACAAGTAATAAGGTGACTGACTCCCATATAAAATATTCAAAAAACCATACAAAGTGGGAAAAAGACAACCTGTTTCCCATCATAAATTCATGTGGTACAAAGGACTCATAGGAACCCACACATAAGGAAATGCGTAAAGCATTCGCTGCAATATAAGCTCCTTTCAGAAGGAAATCAAACTCAGGCTTGCCAGGGGGGTAAGAGTTTGTTACTCTGGTGAATTTGTGGTTGTACACAGGCCTCAGGCTCATGGTGCTCCTAGTTAGGCAACCCTCTTCCCACTGAAACTGCACAGCCACTGACCAAGGGACAAAGAAGTTCGCCATTTCACTGTCTCATGCTTATTCCTTCACTAATCCCCAACATTGCTCAGGAAAGACTCGACTTTTTCCTAAGATGGCCAGACCCCAGAACTTTTTTTTAATAGCATTTTATTTCTTTTTCCAATTACATGTAAAGTTTTCAACTTCCACTTTTATAAATTTTGAGTTCCAAACATTTTTTCTCTTCCTCCCTCCCCTCTCCTCAAAACAGCAAGCAATCTGACATAGGTTGTATATATATAATCATATTAAATACATTTCCTCATCAGTCATGCCATGAAAGAAGAATCAGGACCAAAGAGAAAAACCCAAGAGAAAAAAAAAGGTGAAAATAGTCTGCTTCAATCTGCATTCTTACTCCATAGTCCTTTCTCTGGATGTGGACAGCATTTTCCATCATGAGTCTTTTGGAATTGTCTTAGATCATTGCATTGCTGAGAAGAGTCAAGTCTATCAAAGTTATTCTTCACACAATGTTGCTGTTAGTGTGCAATGTTCTCCTGGTTCTGCTCACTTCACTGAGCATCAGTTCATGCAAGTCTTTCCAAGTTTTTCTGAAATCTGCCTGCTCATCATTCCTTATAGTAAAATAGTATTTCATTACATTCATATACCACAATTTGTTCAGCCATTCCCCAATGGATGGGCATCCCCTCAATTTCCAATTCTTTACCACCACAAAAAGAGCTGCTATAAGTATTTTTGTACGTGTGGGTCCTTTTCCCTTTTTTATGATCTCTTTAGGATACAGACCTAGTAGTGGTATTGCTGGATCAAAGGATATGCACAATTTGATTACCCTTTGGGCATAGTTCCAAATTGCTCTCCAGAATGGTTGGATCAGTTCACAACTCTACCAACAATGCATCAGTGTTTCAATTTTCCCACATCTTCCCCAACACCTATTTTCCTTTTCTGACATATTAGGCAATCTGATTGATAGGTGTGATGTGGTGCCTCAGAACTGCTTAATTTGCATTAATAGTGATTTAAGGTATTTTTTTCATGTGACTATAGATAGCTTTAATTTCTTCATGTGAAAACTTCCTGTTCATAAACTCTGACCATTTATCAATTGGGTAATGAGACTCCTGAACTTTTTAAAAATAAAAATATTCATTTACCAAAAATCTATTTTCTCTCCAACTTCTCCATCCCCACTGAAAAAGGAAGAAAAACAAACTCTTGTAACAAATATGCATAGTCAAGCAAAATGAATTCCCACAATGGCCATTTCCCAAAAATCTGTTTCAGCCTGCACCCTGAGTCAATCCATCACTTCTCTATCAGGAGGTGGGTGGCATGTGTCATCTTGGATTCTCATTGCATTGATCAGAGTTCTTTAAGTCTTTCAAAGTTGGGTTTTTTTTTTTGCATTATTGTTATTGTATTGTATTGTTCTGATCATGCTCACTTCACTCTGAATCAGTTCATTGAAATTTTTTACTTTTCTCTGAAACTGTCCCCTTCATTGTGTCTTTTTTTCACTGCACAGCAATATTAAATTACATTTATATACCATAATTTGTTCACCCTTTCCCCAACTGATGGATATCCCCTGAATTTCCAGTTCTTTATTACCTCCAAAAAAAAGCCTTTATAGATATTTTTGTATGTATGGGTCCTTTCCTCTTTGATCTCTCTTGGGGGTGGGGTATAGAACTGATAGTGGTATTGCTGGGTCAAAAGCCATACACATTTTAGTATCTTTTGGCTGCATAGTTCCATATTGCTTTCCTAAATGGCTGGACCTTTTTACAGCTTCCCCAAATAGCACACTAATGTACCTGCTTTCCCATACCCACTTCAGCATTTGCTATTCTCTCTTTTCACCAACTTTGCCAATCTGATGTGTGTGATTGTACTTCAGAGATGCTTTAATTTTCATTTCCCTGATTACTAGTCATTTGGAGCTTTTTATTATTGTTATCGATGGCTTGGATTTATTCCTTTGACAACTGCCTGTTCATATTCTTTACCTGGGGCAGCTAGGTGCCACAGTGTATAGAGCATCAGCCCTGCAGTCAGCAGGGCCTAAGTTCAAATATGACCTCAAACACTAGCTATATGACCCTGGGCAAGTCACTTAACTCTATTTGCTTCAGCTTCCTCATCTGTAAAATGAGCTGGAGAAAGAAATGGCAAATTATTCCAGTGTCTTTACTAAGCAAACCTCAAAGGGGGTCACAAAGAATAAAAAACAACTAAACAACAATCCTTTGATTATTTATTTTGAGGAATGCCTCTTAGTCTTATAAATTTGAATCAGTTCTTTTTATGTCCTGAAACTGAGATCTTTTTAAGAGAAACTTGCTGAAAGATTGTATCAACAATGTTATCAGCAGCTGCTGTGGAGGTGTAAGGTCAACAACACCAGCACACAGGAAGGCTGCTAGCACAGGTTCTTTGATCTGCTTTTCTAAGGAAAGCAACTTTAAGGGGCTTACAATCTCACTTTAGTTAAATATACATATACCATTCACTTAGTTCAGGGGAAAAAGTCAGCACCTGAACTTCAGAGAAAACACAAACAGAAATTACAAGTAGAAATTACATAAAAAAATCAAATAACACAAATCAGCAGACAGGGCTTCTGTCTGTCAATAGCAATACATACATAGTTACCAGAGAGAGAAGCACCAACATTTGGGTTTTCCAAGGAGGGGTGGGGCACTCCTTGACACCTACCCAGAGTCTTGTCTGGCCAAGTCACAGGAACACTCTTCCAATGAGTTAGCCCCCAAGCAAAATGTTTGGGGAGTATATATACGCTTTTTCAGGGTCAGAGGGCATCACAGCCATGTGACCCAAACCCATGTGACCTAGGCTTTCTTATGACTTAAGAAGGTCATCAAAGACTCTTGATTGAAACAAAGGCAAGATTCAAAGCCACTTGATTGCCTTAATGCTGAGAAGTATTCCAAAAGAAAAAACAGCAAAAAGTCCCACCCTGCTTGCCATTACAAAGATTTTAACCAATTATTGGCTTCCCTTCTAATTGTAGCTGTATTGATTTTGTTTGTGCAAAATCTTTTAAATTTCCATATTATTGAAATTGTCCTTTTTAAACTTCTATTATCTTTTTACCTAGTCTTGCTTCCATTTTCTGTAAATTTCTTTTTTCAAAAGAAGAAATCCAGGCTATCAATATCCATTTGAAAATATAGATACATACAAGTTAAAGCATTCTGAGGTTCTACCTCATACCCATTAGATTAGCGCAGAACCTGCCATGCAGTTAGTACTTAATAAATGCTTATTGCCTTACCCCTCTACCATACCATAACTTTTGAATTTGAGGTTCATTCTGTGGTGGAAAGCTAGATCAGGCTGTCGAGGAAATTACAATTCCTGATCCATTTTTCTATAAAGTGGGCTCTGATTCAAGAACACTGTTCAGGAATTCTCCTCTTGGGTCAAGTAGGTAAGTACATATCTACAACTACTATGTTTCTGTAAGATGATCCATTATTGCCTCAGCTACTTCTACCCCTTGGGTTAGAAAAACCAGTCTCAGATATCTGGGTTTCGACCTGTGCTCAGAAAGCCATAGGTAAGCACATGTAACTTCTCCCCTAAAGCATCTAGTAATGGTGCCACCTCCACCCCCACTGTACCCAGGGGGAAGGAAGAGATCATCCTGTGGAAATGTTATTTATATCCTTTCAGAAAATCTCTATAGATGCTCTACCTAATGTGCTGATGGCCTTCTTCTAGTTCTAAAAACATTGATATATTTCATTTTTACATCATCTAAACTTCCTCCAGAATCCATCCATATTCCTCCCAGAGCTCCATCCCTTGTAAAATTTTTAAAAAGAAAGAAAAGAAAAAGAAAAAAAGAGAGAAAAGAAATTTAATTCAGCAAAACTGATCAAGACATCAAAAAAGTCTGATGTTATCTGGATTGTTCCACACCCATGGACACTGACCTCTATAAGGGGGAGGCACATCTTCTATCTCTTTTGGGGGGGTTAAGCTTGTTCTTGGGGAAGCTAGGTGGCAGAGTGGATAGGATGCCAGGTCTGGAATCAGGAAGACTCATCTTCCTAAATTCAAAACCAGCCTCAGACACTTACTATCTCTGTGACCCTGGATAAATCGTTTCACCCTGTTTGCCTCAGTTTCTTCATCTGTAAAGTGAGCTGGAGAAGGAAATGGCAAACTACTCCAGTATCTCTGCCAAGAAAACTCCAAATGGGGTCACAGAGAATCTGACATGACTGAACAACAAGCTTGTTCTTTATAATCTTACAACATTCAGTTTTGATTGTTTTATGACTTTTTCTTTTCATTCACATTGGTGTGGTCATTGTGTATATTGTTTTCTTGGCTTGGCTGACTTCATTTTGCTTCAGTTCATGTAAATCCATGTTTCTCCACATGTATTATGCTTGCCTTTTCTGCCTGCCCCGTATTATTCCAGTATGTTCACATACTCCAGTCTGTTTAGTCATTTCCCCACTGATGGGCATCTGCTGTGTTTCCAGTTCTTTGCACACACACACACACACACACACACACACACACACACACACACACATGTCTTTTGTTGTCAGGGACCTCCTTAGGGTACATGACTAGCAGCAGGATCTCTGCGTCAAAGGCTATGGATGTTCTGGTTACTCTAGCTCTTTTAATATTTCATGGGCACTCTGCCTTTCCATCTGTTATTCTCTGCTTTCACTGTATGACCGGCTCATCTCTTTTTTTTTTTTTGTTAACATTACTTTTTGTGTGCAATCACCATTAGTGCTTAAAACAGGAAATGTGACAGCATTCAAAGAGTCATCACAGCACTGCTCCCAAACAGTTTGCTCTATGAACAAGAATGACAAAGGACAGAGGATCTTGCTTCTAGAAAATATAAAGAGCAGGTATAGAGTGCGTGTCTTTACGTCATGGTCATCAGGGAAGGTGTTGTGTTCTATAAGCATAGCAGATTTGAAGTAGCTCAAAAGAAAGTGAGATGTGCAAATTGAGAGAATCCACCCCAAATGTTCGCATGAACTATGTGTGCCCGACCTGTGGTAGAACATTCCAAGCTCCTATTGCTCTGATCAGCCAGTTGGACACACTGTAACTTGGCTCTAACATAGTGATGTCATTTTGGTCCTTTTTGAAAACAAAGGACAACAACCAACCAACCAACTAAAGTGAACTTAAATCCATTCACTATCCTGGTTGTCCTCCCCTAGACATGCTCCAGTTTAACAACATTCTTCTTAGATCATAGTATCTACAATGGAATCCAATACTTCAGATGAGTCTAACAAGGGCAGAGGAGAATTAGGCTATCACCTCCCTGTCCCTGAAGTTTATGCCTCTTAATACCACCCAAGATTTCATTAGCTTTTTAGGTTACCACATTATATCCCCAAATCATATGGAGTTTGTAGTCCCCTAAAACCTCCAGATCTTTTTCAAAACAACTGTTGATTAATCATGCTTCT